>NW_027141814.1:1457858-1771787 GCF_036365525.1 Heterodontus francisci | reverse complement strand
TCCTGACAGTCTGTCCATTCTGCTAAACTATCCATGTCCTGTTTCAGTCAATTACTATCATCCTGATCCTCTGTCCATTCTGCTAAACTATCCATGTCCTGTTTCAGTCAATTACTATCATCCTGACTGTCTGTCCATTCTGCTGAACTATCAATGTCCTGTTTCAGTCAATTACTATCATCCTGACTGTCTATCCATTCTGCTAAACTATCAATGTCCTGTTTCAGTCAATTACTATCATCCTGACTGTCTGTCCTTTCTGCTAACCTATCAATGTCCTGTTTCAGTCAATTACTATCATCCTGACTGTCTGTCCTTTCTGCTAACCTATCAATGTCCTGTTTCAGTCAATTACTATCATCCTGACTGTCTGTCCATTCTGCTAAACTATCAATGTCCTGTTTCAGTCAATTACTATCATCCTGACAGTCTGTCCATTCTGCTAAACTATCCATGTCCTGTTTCAGTCAATTACTATCATCCTGATCCTCTGTCCATTCTGCTAAACTATCCATGTCCTGTTTCAGTCAATGACTATCATCCTGACTGCCTGTCCTTTCTGCTAACCTATCAATGTCCTGTTTCAGTCAATTACTATCATCCTGATCCTCTGTCCATTCTGCTAAACTATCCATGTCCTGTTTCAGTCAATTACTATCATCCTGACTGTCTGTCCATTCTGCTGAACTATCAATGTCCTGTTTCAGTCAATTACTATCATCCTGATCCTCTGTCCATTCTTCTAAACTATCCATGTCCTGTTTCAGTCAATTAGTATCATCCTGACTGTCTGTCCATTCTGCTAAACTATCAATGTCCTGTTTCAGTCAATTACTATCATCCTGACAGTCTGTCCATTCTGCTAAACTATCAATGTCCTGTTTCAGTCAATTACTATCATCCTGACAGTCTGTCCATTCTGCTAAACTATCAATGTCCTGTTTCAGTCAATTACTATCATCCTGACTGTCTATCCATTCTGCTGAACTATCAATGTCCTGTTTCAGTCAATTACTATCATCCTGATCCTCTGTCCATTCTGCTAAACTATCAAAGTCCTGTTTCAGTCAATTACTATCATCCTGACAGTCTGTCCATTCTGCTAAACTATCCATGTCCTGTTTCAGTCAATTACTATCATCCTGACTGTCTGTCCATTCTGCTAAACTATCAATGTCCTGTTTCAGTCAATTACTATCATCCTGACTGTCTGTCCATTCTGCTAAACTATCCATGTCCTGTTTCAGTCAATTACTATCATCCTGACTGTCTGTCCATTCTGCTAAACTATCAATGTCCTGTTTCAGTCAATTACTATCATCCTGACTGTCTGTCCTTTCTGCTAAACTATCCATGTCCTGTTTCAGTCAATTACTATCATCCTGACTGTCTGTCCATTCTGCTAAACGATCAATGTCCTGTTTCAGTCAATTACTATCATCCTGACTGTCTGTCCATTCTGCTAAACTATCCATGTCCTGTTTCAGTCAATTACTATCATCCTGACTGTCTGTCCATTCTGCTAAACTATCCATGTCCTGTTTCAGTCAATTACTATCATCCTGACTGTCTGTCCATTCTGCTAAACTATCAATGTCCTGTTTCAGTCAATTACTATCATCCTGACTGTCTGTCCTTTCTGCTAAACTATCCATGTCCTGTTTCAGTCAATTACTATCATCCTGACTGTCTGTCCATTCTGCTAAACTATCAATGTCCTGTTTCAGTCAATTACTATCATCCTGACTGTCTGTCCATTCTGCTAAACTATCCATGTCCTGTTTCAGTCAATTACTATCATCCTGACAGTCTGTCCATTCTGCTAAACTATCAATGTCCTGTTTCAGTCAATTACTATCATCCTGACAGTCTGTCCATTCTGCTAAACTATCAATGTCCTGTTTCAGTCAATTACTATCATCCTGACTGTCTATCCATTCTGCTAAACTATCAATGTCCTGTTTCAGTCAATTACTATCATCCTGACTGTCTGTCCATTCTGCTAAACTATCAATGTCCTGTTTCAGTCAATTACTATCATCCTGACTGTCTGTCCATTCTGCTAAACTATCCATGTCCTGTTTCAGTCAATTACTATCATCCTGACTGTCTATCCATTCTGCTAAACTATCAATGTCCTGTTTCAGTCAATTACTATCATCCTGACTGTCTGTCCATTCTGCTAAACTATCAATGTCCTGTTTCAATCAATTACTATCATCCTGACTGTCTGTCCATTCTGCTAAACTATCCATGTCCTGTTTCAGTCAATTACTATCATCCTGACTGCCTGTCCATTCTGCTAAACTATCCATGTCCTGTTTCAGTCAATTACTATCATCCTGACTGTCTATCCATTCTGCTAAATTATCAATGTCCTGTTTCAGTCAATTACTATCATCCTGACTGTCTGTCCATTCTGCTAAACTATCAATGTCCTGTTTCAGTCAATTACTATCATCCTGACTGTCTGTCCATTCTGCTAAACTATCAATGTCCTGTTTCAGTCCATTACTATCATCCTGACTGTCTGTCCATTCTGCTAAACTATCAATGTCCTGTTTCAGTCAATTACTATCATCCTGACTGTCTGTCCATTCTGCTAAATTATCCATGTCCTGTTTCAGTCAATTACTATCATCCTGACTGTCTGTCCATTCTGCTAAATTATCAATGTCCTGTTTCAGTCAATTACTACCATCCTGACTGTCTGTCCATTCTGCTAAACTATCCATGTCCTGTTTCAGTCAATTACTATCATCCTGACTGTCTGTCCATTCTGCTAAAGTATCAATGTCCTGTTTCAGTCAATTACTATCATCCTGACTGTCTATCCATTCTGCTAAACTATCAATGTCCTGTTTCAGTCAATTACTATCATCCTGACTGTCTATCCATTCTGCTAAACTATCAATGTCCTGTTTCAGTCAATTACTATCATCCTGACTGTCTGTCCATTCTGCTAATCTATCAATGTCCTGTTTCAGTCAATTACTATCATCCTGACTGTCTATCCATTCTGCTAAACTATCAATGTCCTGTTTCAGTCAATTACTATCATCCTGACTGTCTGTCCATTCTGCTAAACTATCCATGTCCTGTTTCAGTCAATTACTATCATCCTGACTGTCTGTCCATTCTGCTAAACTATCAATGTCCTGTTTCAGTCAATTACTATCATCCTGACTGTCTGTCCATTCTGCTAAACTATCAATGTCCTGTTTCAGTCAATTACTATCATCCTGACAGTCTGTCCATTCTGCTAAACTATCAATGTCCTGTTTCAGTCAATTACTATCATCCTGACTGTCTGTCCATTCTGCTAAACTATCAATGTCCTGTTTCAGTCAATTACTATCATCCTGACTGTCTGTCCATTCTGCTAAACTATCAATGTCCTGTTTCAGTCAATTACTATCATCCTGACTGTCTGTCCATTCTGCTAAACTATCAATGTCCTGTTTCAGTCAATTACTATCATCCTGACAGTCTGTCCATTCTGCTAAACTATCCATGTCCTGTTTCAGTCAATTACTATCATCCTGACTGTCTGTCCATTCTGCTAAACTATCAATGTCCTGTTTCAGTCAATTACTATCATCCTGACTGTCTGTCCATTCTGCTAAACTATCAATGTCCTGTTTCAGTCAATTACTATCATCCTGACTGTCTGTCCATTCTGCTAAACCATCCATGTCCTGTTTCAGTCAATTACTATCATCCTGACTGTCTGTCCATTCTGCTAAACTATCAATGTCCTGTTTCAGTCAATTACTATCATCCTGACTGTCTGTCCATTCTGCCAAACTATCAATGTCCTGTTTCAGTCAATTACTACCATCCTGACTGTCTGTCCATTCTGCTAACCTATCAATGTCCTGTTTCAGTCAATTACTATCATCCTGACTGTCTGTCCATTCTGCTAAACTATCCATGTCCTGTTTCAGTCAATTACTATCATCCTGATCCTATGTCCATTTTGCTAAACTATCAATGTCCTGTTTCAGTCAATTACTATCATCCTGACTGTCTGTCCATTCTGCTAAACTATCCATGTCCTGTTTCAGTCAATTACTATCATCCTGACTCTCTGTCCATTCTGCTAAACTATCCATGTCCTGTTTCAGTCAATTACTATCATCCTGACTGTCTGTCCATTCTGCTAAACTATCCATGTCCTGTTTCAGTCATTTACCATCATCCTGACTGTCTGTCCATTCTGCTAACCTATCAATGTCCTGTTTCAGTCAATTACTATCATCCTGACTGTCTGTCCATTCTGCTAACTTATCCATGTCCTGTTTCAGTCAATTACTATCATCCTGACTGTCTGTCCATTCTGCTAAACTATCCATGTCCTGTTTCAGTCAATTACTATCATCCTGACTGTCTGTCCATTCTGCTAAACTATCAATGTCCTGTTTCAGTCAATTACTATCATCCTGACTGTCTGTCCATTCTGCTAAACTATCAATGTCCTGTTTCAGTCAATTACTATCATCCTGACTGTCTGTCCATTCTGCTGAACTATCAATGTCCTGTTTCAGTCAATTACTATCATCCTGACTGTCTGTCCATTCTGCTAAACTATCAATGTCCTGTTTCAGTCAATTACTATCATCCTGACTCTCTGTCCATTCAGCTAAACTATCCATGTCCTGTTTCAGTCAATTACTATCATCCTGACTGTCTATCCATTCTGCTAAACTATCAATGTCCTGTTTCAGTCAATTACTATCATCCTGACTGTCTGTCCATTCTGCTAAACTATCAATGTCCTGTTTCAGTCAATTACTATCATCCTGACTGTCTGTCCAGTCTGCTAAACTATCAATGTCCTGTTTCAGTCAATTACTATCATCCTGACTCTCTGTCCATTCTGCTAAATTATCAATGCCCTGTTTCAGTCAATTACTATCATCCTGACTGTCTGTCCATTCTGCTAAACTATCCATGTCCTGTTTCAGTCAATTACTATCATCCTGACTGTCTGTCCATTCTGCTAAACTATCAATGTCCTGTTTCAGTCAATTACTATCATCCTGACTGTCTATCCATTCTGCTAAACTATCAATGTCCTGTTTCAGTCAATTACTATCATCCTGACTGTCTGTCCATTCTGCTAAACTATCAATGTCCTGTTTCAGTCAATTGCTATCATCCTGACTGTCTGTTCATTCTGCTAAACTATCAATGTCCTGTTTCAGTCAATTACTATCATCCTGACTGTCTATCCATTCTGCTAAACTATCAATGTCCTGTTTCAGTCAATTACTATCATCCTGACTGTCTGTCCATTCTGCTAAACTATCAATGTCCTGTTTCAGTCAATTACTATCATCCTGACTGTCTGTCCATTCTGCTAAACTATCAATGTCCTGTTTCAGTCAATTACTATCATCCTGACTGTCTGTCCATTCTGCTAACCTATCAATGTCCTGTTTCAGTCAATTACTGTCATCCTGACTGTCTGTCCATTCTGCTAAACTATCAATGTCCTGTTTCAGTCAATTACTATCATCCTGACTGTCTGTCCATTCTGCTAAACTATCAATGTCCTGTTTCAGTCAATTACTATCATCCTGACTGTCTGTCCATTCTGCTAACCTATCAATGTCCTGTTTCAGTCAATTACTATCATCCTGACTGTCTATCCATTCTGCTAAACTATCAATGTCCTGTTTCAGTCAATTACTATCATCCTGATCCTCTGTCCATTCTGCTAAACTATCCATGTCCTGTTTCAGTCAATTACTATCATCCTGACTGTCTATCCATTCTGCTAAACTATCAATGTCCTGTTTCAGTCAATTACTATCATCCTGACTGTCTATCCATTCTGCTAAACTATCCATGTCCTGTTTCAGTCAATTACTATCATCCTGACTGTCTGTCCATTCTGCTAAACTATCAATGTCCTGTTTCAGTCAATTACTATCATCCTGACTGTCTGTCCATTCTGCTAACCTATCAATGTCCTGTTTCAGTCAATTACTGTCATCCTGACTGTCTGTCCATTCTGCTAATCTATCCATGTCCTGTTTCAGTCAATTACTATCATCCTGACTGTCTGTCCATTCTGCTAACCTATCAATGTCCTGTTTCAGTCAATTACTATCATCCTGACTGTCTGTCCATTCTGCTAACCTATCAATGTCCTGTTTCAGTCAATTACTATCATCCTGACTGTCTATCCATTCTGCTAAACTATCCATGTCCTGTTTCAGTCAATTACTATCATCCTGACTGTCTATCCATTCTGCTAAACTATCAATGTCCTGTTTCAGTCAATTACTATCATCCTGACTGTCTATCCATTCTGCTAAACTATCCATGTCCTGTTTCAGTCAATTACTATCATCCTGACTGTCTGTCCATTCTGCTAAACTATCAATGTCCTGTTTCAGTCAATTACTATCATCCTGACTGTCTGTCCATTCTGCTAAACTATCAATGTCCTGTTTCAGTCAATTACTATCATCCTGACTGTCTGTCCATTCTGCTAACCTATCAATGTCCTGTTTCAGTCAATTACTGTCATCCTGACTGTCTGTCCATTCTGCTAATCTATCCATGTCCTGTTTCAGTCAATTACTATCATCCTGACTGTCTGTCCATTCTGCTAAACTATCAATGTCCTGTTTCAGTCAATTACTATGATCCTGACTGTCTGTCCATTCTGCTAACCTATCAATGTCCTGTTTCAGTCAATTACTATCATCCTGACTGTCTGTCCATTCTGCTAAACTATCCATGTCCTGTTTCAGTCAATTACTGTCATCCTGACTGTCTGTCCATTCTGATAATCTATCCATGTCCTGTTTCAGTCAATTACTATCATCCAGACTGTCTGTCCATTCTGCAAAACTATCAATGTCCTGTTTCAGTCAATTACTATGATCCTGACTGTCTGTCCATTCTGCTAACCTATCAATGTCCTGTTTCAGTCAATTACTATCATCCTGACTGTCTGTCCATTCTGCTAAACTATCCATGTCCTGTTTCAGTCAATTACTATCATCCTGACTGTCTGTCCATTCTGCTAAACTATCCATGTCCTGTTTCAGTCAATTACTATCATCCTGACTGTCTATCCATTCTGCTAAACTATCAATGTCCTGTTTCAGTCAATTACTATCATCCTGACTGTCTATCCATTCTGCTAAACTATCCATGTCCTGTTTCAGTCAATTACTATCATCCTGACTGTCTGTCCATTCTGCTAAACGATCAATGTCCTGTTTCAGTCAATTACTATCATCCTGACTGTCTGTCCATTCTGCTAAACTATCAATGTCCTGTTTCAGTCAATTACTATCATCCTGACTGTCTGTCCATTCTGCTAAACTATCCATGTCCTGTTTCAGTCAATTACTATCATCCTGACTCTCTGTCCATTCTGCTAAATTATCCATGTCCTGTTTCAGTCAATTACTATCATCCTGACTGTCTGTCCATTCTGCTAAATTATCCATGTCCTGTTTCAGTCAATTACTATCATCCTGACTCTCTGTCCATTCTGCTAATCTATCAATGTCCTGTTTCAGTCAATTACTATCATCCTGACTGTCTGTCCATTCTGCTAAACTATCAATGTCCTGTTTCAGTCAATTACTATCATCCTGACTGTCTGTCCATTCTGCTAAATTATCCATGTCCTGTTTCAGTCAATTACTATCATCCTGACTGTCTGTCCATTCTGCTAAACTATCCATGTCCTGTTTCAGTCAATTACTATCATCCTGACTGTCTGTCCATTCTGCTAAATTATCCATGTCCTGTTTCAGTCAATTACTATCATCCTGACTTTCTGTCCATTCTGCTAATCTATCAATGTCCTGTTTCAGTCAATTACTATCAAACTGACTGTCTGTCCATTCTGCTAAACTATCAATGTCCTGTTTCAGTCAATTACTATCATCCTGACTGTCTGTCCATTCTGCTAAACTATCAATGTCCTGTTTCAGTCAATTACTATCATCCTGACTGTCTGTCCATTCTGCTAATCTATCCATGTCATGTTTCAGTCAATTACTATCATCCTGATCCTCTGTCCATTCTGCTAAACTATCAATGTCCTGTTTCAGTCAATTACGATCATCCTGACTGTCTATCCATTCTGCTAAACTATCCATGTCCTGTTTCAGTCAATTACTATCATCCTGACTGTCTGTCCATTCTGCTAAACTGTCAATGTCCTGTTTCAGTCAATTACTATCATCCTGACTGTCTATCCATTCTGCTAAACTATCAATGTCCTGTTTCAGTCAATTACTATCATCCTGACTGTCTGTCCATTCTGCTAATCTATCCATGTCATGTTTCAGTCAATTACTATCATCCTGATCCTCTGTCCATTCTGCTAAACTATCAATGTCCTGTTTCAGTCAATTACTATCATCCTGACTGTCTGTCCATTCTGCTAAACTATCAATGTCCTGTTTCAGTCAATTACTATCATCCTGACTCTCTGTCCATTCTGCTAAACTATCCATGTCATGTTTCAGTCAATTACTATCATCCTGATCCTCTGTCCATTCTGCTAAACTATCAATGTCCTGTTTCAGTCAATTACTATCATCCTGACTGTCTGTCCATTCTGCTAAACTATCCATGTCCTGTTTCAGTCAATTACTATCATCCTGACTGTCTGTCCTTTCTGCTAACCTATCAATGTCCTGTTTCAGTCAATTACTATCATCCTGATCCTCTGTCCATTCTGCTGAACTATCAATGTCCTGTTTCAGTCAATTACTATCATCCTGATCCTCTGTCCATTCTGCTAAACTATCCATGTCCTGTTTCAGTCAATTACTATCATCCTGACTGTCTGTCCTTTCTGTTAACCTATCAATGTCCTGTTTCAGTCAAATACTATCATCCTGATCCTCTGTCCATTCTGCTGAACTATCAATGTCCTGTTTCAGTCAATTACTATCATCCTGATCCTCTGTCCATTCTGCTAAACTATCCATGTCCTGTTTCAGTCAATTACTATCATCCTGACTGTCTGTCCATTCTGCTGAACTATCAATGTCCTGTTTCAGTCAATTACTATCATCCTGACTGTCTATCCATTCTGCTAAACTATCAATGTCCTGTTTCAGTCAATTACTATCATCCTGACAGTCTGTCCATTCTGCTAAACTATCCATGTCCTGTTTCAGTCAATTACTATCATCCTGATCCTCTGTCCATTCTGCTAAACTATCCATGTCCTGTTTCAGTCAATTACTATCATCCTGACTGTCTGTCCATTCTGCTGAACTATCAATGTCCTGTTTCAGTCAATTACTATCATCCTGACTGTCTATCCATTCTGCTAAACTATCAATGTCCTGTTTCAGTCAATTACTATCATCCTGACTGTCTGTCCTTTCTGCTAACCTATCAATGTCCTGTTTCAGTCAATTACTATCATCCTGACTGTCTGTCCTTTCTGCTAACCTATCAATGTCCTGTTTCAGTCAATTACTATCATCCTGACTGTCTGTCCATTCTGCTAAACTATCAATGTCCTGTTTCAGTCAATTGCTATCATCCTGACAGTCTGTCCATTCTGCTAAACTATCCATGTCCTGTTTCAGTCAATTACTATCATCCTGATCCTCTGTCCATTCTGCTAAACTATCCATGTCCTGTTTCAGTCAATGACTATCATCCTGACTGTCTGTCCTTTCTGCTAACCTATCAATGTCCTGTTTCAGTCAATTACTATCATCCTGATCCTCTGTCCATTCTGCTAAACTATCCATGTCCTGTTTCAGTCAATTACTATCATCCTGACTGTCTGTCCATTCTGCTGAACTATCAATGTCCTGTTTCAGTCAATTACTATCATCCTGATCCTCTGTCCATTCTGCTAAACTATCCATGTCCTGTTTCAGTCAATTAGTATCATCCTGACTGTCTGTCCATTCTGCTAAACTATCAATGTCCTGTTTCAGTCAATTACTATCATCCTGACAGTCTGTCCATTCTGCTAAACTATCAATGTCCTGTTTCAGTCAATTACTATCATCCTGACAGTCTGTCCATTCTGCTAAACTATCAATGTCCTGTTTCAGTCAATTACTATCATCCTGACTGTCTATCCATTCTGCTGTACTATCAATGTCCTGTTTCAGTCAATTACTATCATCCTGATCCTCTGTCCATTCTGCTAAACTATCAATGTCCTGTTTCAGTCAATTACTATCATCCTGACAGTCTGTCCATTCTGCTAAACTATCCATGTCCTGTTTCAGTCAATTACTATCATCCTGACTGTCTGTCCATTCTGCTAAACTATCAATGTCCTGTTTCAGTCAATTACTATCATCCTGACTGTCTGTCCATTCTGCTAAACTATCAATGTCCTGTTTCAGTCAATTGCTATCATCCTGACAGTCTGTCCATTCTGCTAAACTATCCATGTCCTGTTTCAGTCAATTACTATCATCCTGATCCTCTGTCCATTCTGCTAAACTATCCATGTCCTGTTTCAGTCAATGACTATCATCCTGACTGTCTGTCCTTTCTGCTAACCTATCAATGTCCTGTTTCAGTCAATTACTATCATCCTGATCCTCTGTCCATTCTGCTAAACTATCCATGTCCTGTTTCAGTCAATTACTATCATCCTGACTGTCTGTCCATTCTGCTGAACTATCAATGTCCTGTTTCAGTCAATTACTATCATCCTGATCCTCTGTCCATTCTGCTAAACTATCCATGTCCTGTTTCAGTCAATTAGTATCATCCTGACTGTCTGTCCATTCTGCTAAACTATCAATGTCCGGTTTCAGTCAATTACTATCATCCTGACAGTCTGTCCATTCTGCTAAACTATCAATGTCCTGTTTCAGTCAATTACTATCATCCTGACAGTCTGTCCATTCTGCTAAACTATCAATGTCCTGTTTCAGTCAATTACTATCATCCTGACTGTCTATCCATTCTGCTGTACTATCAATGTCCTGTTTCAGTCAATTACTATCATCCTGATCCTCTGTCCATTCTGCTAAACTATCAATGTCCTGTTTCAGTCAATTACTATCATCCTGACAGTCTGTCCATTCTGCTAAACTATCCATGTCCTGTTTCAGTCAATTACTATCATCCTGACTGTCTGTCCATTCTGCTAAACTATCAATGTCCTGTTTCAGTCAATTACTATCATCCTGACTGTCTGTCCATTCTGCTAAACTATCCATGTCCTGTTTCAGTCAATTACTATCATCCTGACTGTCTGTCCATTCTGCTAAACTATCAATGTCCTGTTTCAGTCAATTACTATCATCCTGACTGTCTGTCCTTTCTGCTAAACTATCCATGTCCTGTTTCAGTCAATTACTATCATCCTGACTGTCTGTCCATTCTGCTAAACTATCAATGTCCTGTTTCAGTCAATTACTATCATCCTGACTGTCTGTCCTTTCTGCTAAACTATCCATGTCCTGTTTCAGTCAATTACTATCATCCTGACAGTCTGTCCATTCTGCTAAACGATCCATGTCCTGTTTCAGTCAATTACTATCATCCTGATCCTCTGTCCATTCTGCTAAACTATCCATGTCCTGTTTCAGTCCATGACTATCATCCTGACTGTCTGTCCTTTCTGCTAACCTATCAATGTCCTGTTTCAGTCAATTACTATCATCCTGATCCTCTGTGCATTCTGCTAAACTATCCATGTCCTGTTTCAGTCAATTACTATCATCCTGACTGTCTGTCCATTCTGCTGAACTATCAATGTCCTGTTTCAGTCAATTACTATCATCCTGATCCTCTGTCCATTCTGCTAAACTATCCATGTCCTGTTTCAGTCAATTAGTATCATCCTGACTGTCTGTCCATTCTGCTAAACTATCAATGTCCTGTTTCAGTCAATTACTATCATCCTGACAGTCTGTCCATTCTGCTAAACTATCAATGTCCTGTTTCAGTCAATTACTATCATCCTGACAGTCTGTCCATTCTGCTAAACTATCAATGTCCTGTTTCAGTCAATTACTATCATCCTGACTGTCTATCCATTCTGCTGTACTATCAATGTCCTGTTTCAGTCAATTACTATCATCCTGATCCTCTGTCCATTCTGCTAATCTATCAATGTCCTGTTTCAGTCAATTACTATCATCCTGACAGTCTGTCCATTCTGCTAAACTATCCATGTCCTGTTTCAGTCAATTACTATCATCCTGACTGTCTGTCCATTCTGCTAAACTATCAATGTCCTGTTTCAGTCAATTACTATCATCCTGACTGTCTGTCCATTCTGCTAAACTATCCATGTCCTGTTTCAGTCAATTACTATCATCCTGACTGTCTGTCCATTCTGCTAAACTATCAATGTCCTGTTTCAGTCAATTACTATCATCCTGACTGTCTGTCCTTTCTGCTAAACTATCCATGTCCTGTTTCAGTCAATTACTATCATCCTGACTGTCTGTCCATTCTGCTAAACTATCAATGTCCTGTTTCAGTCAATTACTATCATCCTGAGTGTCTGTCCTTTCTGCTAAACTATCCATGTCCTGTTTCAGTCAATTACTATCATCCTGACTGTCTGTCCATTCTGCTAAACGATCAATGTCCTGTTTCAGTCAATTACTATCATCCTGACTGTCTGTCCATTCTGCTAAACTATCCATGTCCTGTTTCAGTCAATTACTATCATCCTGACTTTCTGTCCATTCTGCTAAACTATCCATGTCCTGTTTCAGTCAATTACTATCATCCTGACTGTCTGTCCATTCTGCTAAACTATCAATGTCCTGTTTCAGTCAATTACTATCATCCTGACTGTCTGTCCTTTCTGCTAAACTATCCATGTCCTGTTTCAGTCAATTACTATCATCCTGACTGTCTGTCCGTTCTGCTAAACTATCAATGTCCTGTTTCAGCCAATTACTATCATCCTGACTGTCTGTCCATTCTGCTAAACTATCCATGTCCTGTTTCAGTCAATTACTATCATCCTGACAGTCTGTCCATTCTGCTAAACTATCAATGTCCTGTTTCAGTCAATTACTATCATCCTGACAGTCTGTCCATTCTGCTAAACTATCAATGTCCTGTTTCAGTCAATTACTATCATCCTGACTGTCTATCCATTCTGCTAAACTATCAATGTCCTGTTTCAGTCAATTACTATCATCCTGACTGTCTGTCCATTCTGCTAAACTATCAATGTCCTGTTTCAGTCAATTACTATCATCCTGACTGTCTGTCCATTCTGCTAAACTATCAATGTCCTGTTTCAGTCAATTACTATCATCCTGACTGTCTATCCATTCTGCTAAACTATCAATGTCCTGTTTCAGTCAATTACTATCATCCTGACTGTCTGTCCATTCTGCTAAACTATCAATGTCCTGTTTCAATCAATTACTATCATCCTGACTGTCTGTCCATTCTGCTAAACTATCCATGTCCTGTTTCAGTCAATTACTATCATCCTGACTGCCTGTCCATTCTGCTAAACTATCCATGTCCTGTTTCAGTCAATTACTATCATCCTGACTGTCTATCCATTCTGCTAAATTATCAATGTCCTGTTTCAGTCAATTACTATCATCCTGACTGTCTGTCCATTCTGCTAAACTATCAATGTCCTGTTTCAGTCAATTACTATCATCCTGACTGTCTGTCCATTCTGCTAAACTATCAATGTCCTGTTTCAGTCCATTACTATCATCCTGACTGTCTGTCCATTCTGCTGAACTATCAATGTCCTGTTTCAGTCAATTACTATCATCCTGACTGTCTGTCCATTCTGCTAAATTATCCATGTCCTGTTTCAGTCAATTACTATCATCCTGACTGTCTGTCCATTCTGCTAAATTATCAATGTCCTGTTTCAGTCAATTACTACCATCCTGACTGTCTGTCCATTCTGCTAAACTATCCATGTCCTGTTTCAGTCAATTGCTATCATCCTGACTGTCTGTCCATTCTGCTAAACTATCAATGTCCTGTTTCAGTCAATTACTATCATCCTGACTGTCTATCCATTCTGCTAAACTATCAATGTCCTGTTTCAGTCAATTACTATCATCCTGACTGTCTATCCATTCTGCTAAACTATCAATGTCCTGTTTCAGTCAATTACTATCATCCTGACTGTCTGTCCATTCTGCTAAACTATCAATGTCCTGTTTCAGTCAATTACTATCATCCTGACTGTCTATCCATTCTGCTAAACTATCAATGTCCTGTTTCAGTCAATTACTATCATCCTGACTGTCTGTCCATTCTGCTAAACTATCCATGTCCGGTTTCAGTCAATTACTATCATCCTGACTGTCTGTCCATTCTGCTAAACTATCAATGTCCTGTTTCAGTCAATTACTATCATCCTGACTGTCTGTCCATTCTGCTAAACTATCAATGTCCTGTTTCAGTCAATTACTATCATCCTGACAGTCTGTCCATTCTGCTAAACTATCAATGTCCTGTTTCAGTCAATTACTATCATCCTGACTGTCTGTCCATTCTGCTAAACTATCAATGTCCTGTTTCAGTCAATTACTATCATCCTGACTGTCTGTCCATTCTGCTAAACTATCAATGTCCTGTTTCAGTCAATTACTATCATCCTGACTGTCTGTCCATTCTGCTAAACTATCAATGTCCTGTTTCAGTCAATTACTATCATCCTGACAGTCTGTCCATTCTGCTAAACTATCCATGTCCTGTTTCAGTCAATTACTATCATCCTGACTGTCTGTCCATTCTGCTAAACTATCAATGTCCTGTTTCAGTCAATTACTATCATCCTGACTGTCTGTCCATTCTGCTAAACTATCAATGTCCTGTTTCAGTCAATTACTATCATCCTGACTGTCTGTCCATTCTGCTAAACTATCCATGTCCTGTTTCAGTCAATTACTATCATCCTGACTGTCTGTCCATTCTGCTAAACTATCAATGTCCTGTTTCAGTCAATTACTATCATCCTGACTGTCTGTCCATTCTGCCAAACTATCAATGTCCTGTTTCAGTCAATTACTACCATCCTGACTGTCTGTCCATTCTGCTAACCTATCAATGTCCTGTTTCAGTCAATTACTATCATCCTGACTGTCTGTCCATTCTGCTAAACTATCCATGTCCTGTTTCAGTCAATTACTATCATCCTGATCCTATGTCCATTTTGCTAAACTATCAATGTCCTGTTTCAGTCAATTACTATCATCCTGACTGTCTGTCCATTCTGCTAAACTATCCATGTCCTGTTTCAGTCAATTACTATCATCCTGACTCTCTGTCCATTCTGCTAAACTATCCATGTCCTGTTTCAGTCAATTACTATCATCCTGACTGTCTGTCCATTCTGCTAAACTATCCATGTCCTGTTTCAGTCATTTACCATCATCCTGACTGTCTGTCCATTCTGCTAACCTATCAATGTCCTGTTTCAGTCAATTACTATCATCCTGACTGTCTGTCCATTCTGCTAACTTATCCATGTCCTGTTTCAGTCAATTACTATCATCCTGACTGTCTGTCCATTCTGCTAAACTATCCATGTCCTGTTTCAGTCAATTACTATCATCCTGACTGTCTGTCCATTCTGCTAAACTATCAATGTCCTGTTTCAGTCAATTACTATCATCCTGACTGTCTGTCCATTCTGCTAAACTATCAATGTCCTGTTTCAGTCAATTACTATCATCCTGACTGTCTGTCCATTCTGCTGAAGTATCAATGTCCTGTTTCAGTCAATTACTATCATCCTGACTGTCTGTCCATTCTGCTAAACTATCAATGTCCTGTTTCAGTCAATTACTATCATAGTGACTCTCTGTCCATTCAGCTAAACTATCCATGTCCTGTTTCAGTCAATTACTATCATCCTGACTGTCTATCCATTCTGCTAAACTATCAATGTCCTGTTTCAGTCAATTACTATCATCCTGACTGTCTGTCCATTCTGCTAAACTATCAATGTCCTGTTTCAGTCAATTACTATCATCCTGACTGTCTGTCCAGTCTGCTAAACTATCAATGTCCTGTTTCAGTCAATTACTATCATCCTGACTCTCTGTCCATTCTGCTAAATTATCAATGTCCTGTTTCAGTCAATTACTATCATCCTGACTGTCTGTCCATTCTGCTAAACTATCCATGTCCTGTTTCAGTCAATTACTATCATCCTGACTGTCTGTCCATTCTGCTAAACTATCAATGTCCTGTTTCAGTCAATTACTATCATCCTGACTGTCTATCCATTCTGCTAAACTATCCATGTCCTGTTTCAGTCAATTACTATCATCCTGACTGTCTGTCCATTCTGCTAAACTATCAATGTCCTGTTTCAGTCAATTGCTATCATCCTGACTGTCTGTCCATTCTGCTAAACTATCAATGTCCTGTTTCAGTCAATTACTATCATCCTGACTGTCTATCCATTCTGCTAAACTATCAATGTCCTGTTTCAGTCAATTACTATCATCCTGACTGTCTGTCCATTCTGCTAAACTATCAATGTCCTGTTTCAGTCAATTACTATCATCCTGACTGTCTGTCCATTCTGCTAAACTATCAATGTCCTGTTTCAGTCAATTACTATCATCCTGACTGTCTGTCCATTCTGCTAACCTATCAATGTCCTGTTTCAGTCAATTACTGTCATCCTGACTGTCTGTCCATTCTGCTAATCTATCCATGTCCTGTTTCAGTCAATTACTATCATCCTGACTGTCTGTCCATTCTGCTAAACTATCAATGTCCTGTTTCAGTCAATTACTATGATCCTGACTGTCTGTCCATTCTGCTAACCTATCAATGTCCTGTTTCAGTCAATTACTATCATCCTGACTGTCTGTCCATTCTGCTAATCTATCCATGTCCTGTTTCAGTCAATTACTATCATCCTGACTGTCTGTCCATTCTGCTAAACTATCAATGTCCTGTTTCAGTCAATTACTATCATCCTGAATGTCTGTCCATTCTGCTAAACTATCCATGTCATGTTTCAGTCAATTACTAACATCCTGATCCTCTGTCCATTCTGCTAAACTATCCATGTCCTGTTTCAGTCAATTACTATCATCCTGACTCTCTGTCCATTCTGCTAAACTATCAATGTCCTGTTTCAGTCAATTACTATCATCCTGACAGTCTGTCCATTCTGCTAAACTATCAATGTCCTGTTTCAGTCAATTACTATCATCCTGACTGTCTGTCCATTCTGCTAACCTATCAATGTCCTGTTTCAGTCAATTACTATCATCCTGACTGTCTGTCCATTCTGCTAAACCATCAATGTCCTGTTTCAGTCAATAACTATCATCCTGACTGTCTGTCCATTCTGCTAACCTATCCATGTCCTGTTTCAGTCAATTACTATCATCCTGACTGTCTGTCCATTCTGCTAAACTATCCATGTCCTGTTTCAGTCAATTACTATCATCCCGATCCTCTGTCCATTTTGCTAAACTATCAATGTCCTGTTTCAGTCATTTACCATCATCCTGACCGTTCTTCCATTCTGCTAACCTATCAATGTCCTGTTTCAGTCAATTACTATCATCCTGACTGTCTGTCCATTCTGCTAAATTATCCATGTCCTGTTTCAGTCAATTGCTATCATCCTGACTGTCTGTCCATTCTGCTAAACTATCCATGTCCTGTTTCAGTCAATTACTGTCATCCTGACTGTCTGTCCATTCTGCTAAACTATCAATGTCCTGTTTCAGTCAATTACTATCATCCTGACTGTCTGTCCATTCTGCTAAACTATCAATGTCCTGTTTCAGTCAATTACTATCATCCTGACTGTCTGTCCATTCTGCTAAACTATCAATGTCCTGTTTCAGTCAATTACTATCATCCTGACTGTCTGTCCATTCTGCTAAACTATCAATGTCCTGTTTCAGTCAATTACTATCATCCTGACTGTCTGTCCATTCTGCTAAACTATCAATGTCCTGTTTCAGTCAATTACTATCATCCTGACTGTCTGTCCATTCTGCTAAACTATCAATGTCCTGTTTCAGTCAATTACTATCATCCTGACTGTCTGTCCATTCTGCTAAACTATCCATGTCCTTTTTCAGTCAATTACTATCATCCTGATCCTCTGTCCATTCTGCTAAACTATCAATGTCCTGTTTCAGTCAATTACTATCATCCTGACTGTCTGTCCATTCTGCTAAACTATCCTTGTCCTGTTTCAGTCATTTACCATCATCCAGACCGTTCTTCCATTCTGCTAACCTATCAATGTCCTGTTTCAGTCAATTAATATCATCCTGACTGTCTATCCATTCTGCTAAATTATCAATGTCCTGTTTCAGTCAATTACTATCATCCTGACTGTCTGTCCATTCTGCTAAACTATCCATGTCCGGTTTCAGTCAATTACTATCATCCTGACTGTCTGTCCATTCTGCTAAACTATCAATGTCCTGTTTCAGTCAATTACTATCATCCTGACTGTCTGTCCATTCTGCTAAACTATCAATGTCCTGTTTCAGTCAATTACTATCATCCTGACTGTCTGTCCATTCTGCTAAACTATCCATGTCCTGTTTCAGTCAATTACTATCATCCTGACTGTCTGTCCATTCTGCTAAACTATCAATGTCCTGTTTCAGTCAATTACTATCATCCTGACTGTCTGTCCATTCTGCTAAACTATCCATGTCCTGTTTCAGTCAATTACTATCATCCTGACTGTCTATCCATTCTGCTAAACTATCAATGTCCTGTTTCAGTCAATTACTGTCATCCTGACTGTCTGACCCTTCTGCTAAACTATCAATGTCCTGTTTCAGTCAATTACTATCATCCTGACTCTCTGTCCTTTCTGCTAAACTTTCCATGTCCTGTTTCAGTCAATTACTGTCATCCTGACTGTCTGTCCATTCTGATAAACTGTCCATGTCCTGTTTCAGTCAATTACTATCATCCTGACTGTCCATCCATTCTGCTGAACTATCAATGTCCTGTTTCAGTCAATTACTATCATCCTGACTGTCTGTCCATTCTGCTAAACTATCCATGTCCTGTTTCAGTCAATTACTATCATCCTGACTGTCCGTCCATTCTGCTAAACTATCCATGTCCTGTTTCAGTCAATTACTATCATCCTGACTGTCTGTCCATTCTGCTAAACTATCCATGTCCTGTTTCAGTCATTTACCATCATCCTGACTGTCTGTCCATTCTGCTAACCTATCAATGTCCTGTTTCAGTCAATTACTATCATCCTGACTGTCTGTCCATTCTGCTAACTTATCCATGTCCTGTTTCAGTCAATTACTATCATCCTGACTGTCTGTCCATTCTGCTAAACTATCCATGTCCTGTTTCAGTCAATTACTATCATCCTGACTGTCTGTCCATTCTGCTAAACTATCAATGTCCTGTTTCAGTCAATTACTATCATCCTGACTGTCTGTCCATTCTGCTAAACTATCAATGTCCTGTTTCAGTCAATTACTATCATCCTGACTGTCTGTCCATTCTGCTGAAGTATCAATGTCCTGTTTCAGTCAATTACTATCATCCTGACTGTCTGTCCATTCTGCTAAACTATCAATGTCCTGTTTCAGTCAATTACTATCATAGTGACTCTCTGTCCATTCAGCTAAACTATCCATGTCCTGTTTCAGTCAATTACTATCATCCTGACTGTCTATCCATTCTGCTAAACTATCAATGTCCTGTTTCAGTCAATTACTATCATCCTGACTGTCTGTCCATTCTGCTAAACTATCAATGTCCTGTTTCAGTCAATTACTATCATCCTGACTCTCTGTCCAGTCTGCTAAACTATCAATGTCCTGTTTCAGTCAATTACTATCATCCTGACTCTCTGTCCATTCTGCTAAATTATCAATGTCCTGTTTCAGTCAATTACTATCATCCTGACTGTCTGTCCATTCTGCTAAACTATCCATGTCCTGTTTCAGTCAATTACTATCATCCTGACTGTCTGTCCATTCTGCTAAACTATCAATGTCCTGTTTCAGTCAATTACTATCATCCTGACTGTCTATCCATTCTGCTAAACTATCCATGTCCTGTTTCAGTCAATTACTATCATCCTGACTGTCTATCCATTCTGCTAAACTATCAATGTCCTGTTTCAGTCAATTGCTATCATCCTGACTGTCTGTCCATTCTGCTAAACTATCAATGTCCTGTTTCAGTCAATTACTATCATCCTGACTGTCTATCCATTCTGCTAAACTATCAATGTCCTGTTTCAGTCAATTACTATCATCCTGACTGTCTGTCCATTCTGCTAAACTATCAATGTCCTGTTTCAGTCAATTACTATCATCCTGACTGTCTGTCCATTCTGCTAAACTATCAATGTCCTGTTTCAGTCAATTACTATCATCCTGACTGTCTGTCCATTCTGCTAACCTATCAATGTCCTGTTTCAGTCAATTACTGTCATCCTGACTGTCTGTCCATTCTGCTAATCTATCCATGTCCTGTTTCAGTCAATTACTATCATCCTGACTGTCTGTCCATTCTGCTAAACTATCAATGTCCTGTTTCAGTCAATTACTATGATCCTGACTGTCTGTCCATTCTGCTAACCTATCAATGTCCTGTTTCAGTCAATTACTATCATCCTGAATGTCTGTCCATTCTGCTAAACTATCCATGTCATGTTTCAGTCAATTACTAACATCCTGATCCTCTGTCCATTCTGCTAAACTATCAATGTCCAGTTTCAGTCAATTACTATCATCCCGACTGTCTGTCCATTCTGCTAAACTATCCATGTCCTGTTTCAGTCAATTACTATCATCCTGACTCTCTGTCCATTCTGCTAAACTATCAATGTCCTGTTTCAGTCAATTACTATCATCCTGACAGTCTGTCCATTCTGCTAAACTATCAATGTCCTGTTTCAGTCAATTACTATCATCCTGACTGTCTGTCCATTCTGCTGACCTATCAATGTCCTGTTTCAGTCAATTACTATCATCCTGACTGTCTGTCCATTCTGCTAAACCATCAATGTCCTGTTTCAGTCAATAACTATCATCCTGACTGTCTGTCCATTCTGCTAACCTATCCATGTCCTGTTTCAGTCAATTACTATCATCCTGACTGTCTGTCCATTCTGCTAAACTATCCATGTCCTGTTTCAGTCAATTACTATCATCCCGATCCTCTGTCCATTTTGCTAAACTATCAATGTCCTGTTTCAGTCATTTACCATCATCCTGACCGTTCTTCCATTCTGCTAACCTATCAATGTCCTGTTTCAGTCAATTACTATCATCCTGACTGTCTGTCCATTCTGCTAAATTATCCATGTCCTGTTTCAGTCAATTACTATCATCCTGACTGTCTGTCCATTCTGCTAAACTATCCATGTCCTGTTTCAGTCAATTACTGTCATCCTGACTGTCTGTCCATTCTGCTAAACTATCAATGTCCTGTTTCAGTCAATTACTATCATCCTGACTGTCTGTCCATTCTGCTAAACTATCAATGTCCTGTTTCAGTCAATTACTATCATCCTGACTGTCTGTCCATTCTGCTAAACTATCAATGTCCTGTTTCAGTCAATTACTATCATCCTGACTGTCTGTCCATTCTGCTAAACTATCAATGTCCTGTTTCAGTCAATTACTATCATCCTGACTGTCTGTCCATTCTGCTAAACTATCAATGTCCTGTTTCAGTCAATTACTATCATCCTGACTGTCTGTCCATTCTGCTAAACTATCAATGTCCTGTTTCAGTCAATTACTATCATCCTGACTGTCTGTCCATTCTGCTAAACTATCAATGTCCTGTTTCAGTCAATTACTATCATCCTGACTGTCTGTCCATTCTGCTAAACTATCCATGTCCTTTTTCAGTCAATTACTATCATCCTGATCCTCTGTCCATTCTGCTAAACTATCAATGTCCTGTTTCAGTCAATTACTATCATCCTGACTGTCTGTCCATTCTGCTAAACTATCCTTGTCCTGTTTCAGTCATTTACCATCATCCAGACCGTTCTTCCATTCTGCTAACCTATCAATGTCCTGTTTCAGTCAATTAATATCATCCTGACTGTCTATCCATTCTGCTAAATTATCAATGTCCTGTTTCAGTCAATTACTATCATCCTGACTGTCTGTCCATTCTGCTAAACTATCCATGTCCGGTTTCAGTCAATTACTATCATCCTGACTGTCTGTCCATTCTGCTAAACTATCAATGTCCTGTTTCAGTCAATTACTATCATCCTGACTGTCTGTCCATTCTGCTAAACTATCAATGTCCTGTTTCAGTCAATTACTATCATCCTGACTGTCTGTCCATTCTGCTAAACTATCCATGTCCTGTTTCAGTCAATTACTATCATCCTGACTGTCTGTCCATTCTGCTAAACTATCAATGTCCTGTTTCAGTCAATTACTATCATCCTGACTGTCTGTCCATTCTGCTAAACTATCCATGTCCTGTTTCAGTCAATTACTATCATCCTGACTGTCTATCCATTCTGCTAAACTATCAATGTCCTGTTTCAGTCAATTACTGTCATCCTGACTGTCTGACCCTTCTGCTAAACTATCAATGTCCTGTTTCAGTCAATTACTATCATCCTGACTCTCTGTCCTTTCTGCTAAACTTTCCATGTCCTGTTTCAGTCAATTACTGTCATCCTGACTGTCTGTCCATTCTGATAAACTGTCCATGTCCTGTTTCAGTCAATTACTATCATCCTGACTGTCCATCCATTCTGCTGAACTATCAATGTCCTGTTTCAGTCAATTACTATCATCCTGACTGTCTGTCCATTCTGCTAAACTATCCATGTCCTGTTTCAGTCAATTACTATCATCCTGACTGTCCGTCCATTCTGCTGAACTATCAATGTCCTGTTTCAGTCAATTACTATCATCCTGACTGTCTGTCCATTCTGCTAAACTATCAATGTCCTGTTTCAGTCAATTACTATCATCCTGACTGTCCGTCCATTCTGCTAAACTATCAATGTCCTGTTTCAGTCAATTACTATCATCCTGACTGTCTGTCCATTCTGCTAAACTATCAATGTCCTGTTTCAGTCAATTACTATCATCCTGACTGTCTGTCCATTCTGCTAAACTATCAATGTCCTGTTTCAGTCAATTACTATCATCCTGACTGTCTGTCCATTCTGCTAAATTATCCATGTCCTGTTTCAGTCAATTACTATCATCCTGACTGTCTGTCCATTCTGCTAAACTATCCATGTCCTGTTTCAGTCAATTACTATCATCCTGACTGTCTGTCCATTCTGCTAAATTATCCATGTCCTGTTTCAGTCAATTACTATCATCCTGACTCTCTGTCCATTCTGCTAAACTATCAATGTCCTGTTTCAGTCAATTACTATCATCCTGACTGTCTGTCCATTCTGCTAAACTATCAATGTCCTGTTTCAGTCAATTACTATCATCCTGACTGTCTATCCATTCTGCTAAACTATCAATGTTCTGTTTCAGTCAATTACTATCATCCTGACTGTCTGTCCATTCTGCTAATCTATCCATGTCATGTTTCAGTCAATTACTATCATCCTGATCCTCTGTCCGTTCTGCTAAACTATCAATGTCCTGTTTCAGTCATTTACTATCATCCTGACTGTCTGTCCATTCTGCTAAACTATCAATGTCCTGTTTCAGTCAATTACTATCATCCTGACTGTCTGTCCATTCTGCTAAACTATCAATGTCCTGTTTCTGTCAATTACTATCATCCTGACTGTCTGTCCATTCTGCTAAACTATCAATGTCCTGTTTCAGTCAATTACTATCATCCTGACTGTCTATCCATTCCGCTAAACTATCAATGTCCTGTTTCAGTCAATTACTATCATCCTGACTGTCTGTCCATTCTGCTAAACTATCCATGTCATGTTTCAGTCAATTACTATCATCCTGATCCTCTGTCCATTCTGCTAAACTATCAATGTCCTGTTTCAGTCAATTGCTATCATCCTGATCCTATGTCCATTCTGCTAAACTATCAATGTCCTGTTTCTTTCAATTACTATCATCCTGACTGTCTGTCTATTCTGCTAATCTATCCATGTCATGTTTCAGTCAATTACTATCATCCTGATCCTCTGTCCATTCTGCTAAACTACCCATGTCCTGTTTCAGTCAATTACTATCATCCTGACTGACTGTCCATTCTGCTAAACTATCCATGTCCTGTTTAATCAATTACTATCATCCTGACTGTCTGTCCATTCTGCTAAACTATCAATGTCCTGTTTCAGTCAATTACTATCATCCTGACTGTCTGTCCATTCTGTTAAACTATCAATGTCCTGTTTCAGTCAATTACTATCATCCTGACTGTCTATCCTTTCTGCTAAACTATCCACGTCTTGTTTCAGTCAATTACTATCATCCTGACTGTCTGTCCATTCTGCTGAACTATCAATGTCCTGTTTCAGTCAATTACTATCATCCTGACTGTCTGTCCATTCTGCTAAACTATCCATGTCATGTTTCAGTCAATTACTATCATCCTGATCCTCTGTCCATTCTGCTAAACTATCAATGTCCTGTTTCAGTCAATTACTATCATCCTGATCCTATGTCCATTCTGCTAAACTATCAATGTCCTGTTTCTGTCAATTACTATCATCCTGACTGTCTGTCTATTCTGCTAATCTATCCATGTCATGTTTCAGTCAATTACTATCATCCTGATCCTCTGTCCATTCTGCTAAACTACCCATGTCCTGTTTCAGTCAATTACTATCATCCTGACTGACTGTCCATTCTGCTAAACTATCCATGTCCTGTTTAATCAATTACTATCATCCTGACTGTCTGTCCATTCTGCTAAACTATCAATGTCCTGTTTCAGTCAATTACTATCATCCTGACTGTCTGTCCATTCTGTTAAACTATCAATGTCCTGTTTCAGTCAATTACTATCATCCTGACTGTCTATCCTTTCTGCTAAACTATCCACGTCTTGTTTCAGTCAATTACTATCATCCTGACTGTCTGTCCATTCTGCTGAACTATCAATGTCCTGTTTCAGTCAATTACTATCATCCTGACTGTCTCTCCTTTCTGCTAAACTATCCACGTCCTGTTTCAGTCAATTACTATCATCCTGACTGTATGTCCATTCTGCTGAACTATCAATGTCCTGTTTCAGTCAATTGCTATCA
This sequence comes from Heterodontus francisci, assembly GCF_036365525.1. Taxonomy (NCBI): domain Eukaryota; kingdom Metazoa; phylum Chordata; class Chondrichthyes; order Heterodontiformes; family Heterodontidae; genus Heterodontus; species Heterodontus francisci. The sequence continues at coordinate 1,746,649 of NW_027141814.1, read as the reverse complement.
TCCTGACTGTCTGTCCATTCTGCTAAATTATCCATGTCCTGTTTCAGTCAATTACTATCATCATGACTGTCTGTCCATTCTGCTAAACTATCCATGTCCTGTATCAGTCAATTACCATCATCCTGACTGTCTGTCCATTCTGCTAAACTATCAATGTCCTGTTTCAGTCAATTACTATCATCCTGACTGTCTGTCCATTCTGCTAAACTATCAATGTCCTGTTTCAGTCAATTACTATCATCCTGACTCTCTGTCCATTCTGCTAAACTATCCATGTCCTGTTTCAGTCAATTACTATCATCCTGACTGTCTGTCCATTCTGCTAAACTATCAATGTCCTGTTTCAGTCAATTACTATCATCCTGACTGTCTATCCTTTCTGCTAAACTATCCACGTCCTGTTTCAGACAATTACTATCATCCTGACTGTCTGTCCATTCTGCTAAACTATCCATATCCTGTTTCAGTCAATTACTATCATCCTGACTGTCTGTCCATTCTGCTAAACTATCAATGTCCTGTTTCAGTCAATTACTATCATCCTTACTGTCTGTCCATTCTGCTAAACTATCAATGTCCTGCTTCAGTCAATTACTATCATCCTGACTGTCTGTCCATTCTGCTAAACTATCAATCTCCTGTTTCAGTCAATTACTATCATCCTGACTGTCTGTCCATTCTGCAAAACTATCCATGTCCTGTTTCAGTCAATTACTATCATCCTGACTGTCCGTCCATTCTGCTAAACTATCAATGTCCTGTTTCAGTCAATTACTATCATCCTGACTGTCTGTCCATTCTGCTAAACTATCAATGTCCTGTTTCAGTCAATTACTATCATCCTGACTGTCTGTCCATTCTGCTAAACTATCAATGTCCTGTTTCAGTCAATTACTATCATCCTGACTGTCTGTCCATTCTGCTAAATTATCCATGTCCTGTTTCAGTCAATTACTATCATCCTGACTGTCTGTCCATTCTGCTAAACTATCCATGTCCTGTTTCAGTCAATTACTATCATCCTGACTGTCTGTCCATTCTGCTAAATTATCCATGTTCTGTTTCAGTCAATTACTATCATCCTGACTCTCTGTCCATTCTGCTAAACTATCAATGTCCTGTTTCAGTCAATTACTATCATCCTGACTGTCTGTCCATTCTGCTAAACTATCAATGTCCTGTTTCAGTCAATTACTATCATCCTGACTGTCTATCCATTCTGCTAAACTATCAATGTCCTGTTTCAGTCAATTAATATCATCCTGACTGTCTGTCCATTCTGCTAATCTATCCATGTCATGTTTCAGTCAATTACTATCATCCTGATCCTCTGTCCGTTCTGCTAAACTATCAATGTCCTGTTTCAGTCATTTACTATCATCCTGACTGTCTGTCCATTCTGCTAAACTATCAATGTCCTGTTTCAGTCAATTACTATCATCCTGACTGTCTGTCCATTCTGCTAACCTATCAATGTCCTGTTTCAGTCAATTACTGTCATCCTGACTGTCTGTCCATTCTGCTAATCTATCCATGTCCTGTTTCAGTCAATTACTATCATCCTGACTCTCTGTCCATTCTGCTAAACTATCAATGTCCTGTTTCAGTCAATTACTATCATCCTGACAGTCTGTCCATTCTGCTAAACTATCAATGTCCTGTTTCAGTCAATTACTATCATCCTGACTGTCTGTCCATTCTGCTAACCTATCAATGTCCTGTTTCAGTTAATTACTATCATCCTGACTGTCTGTCCATTCTGCTAAACCATCAATGTCCTGTTTCAGTCAATAACTATCATCCTGACTGTCTGTCCATTCTGCTAACCTATCCATGTCCTGTTTCAGTCAATTACTATCATCCTGACTGTCTGTCCATTCTGCTAAACTATCCATGTCCTGTTTCAGTCAATTACTATCATCCCGATCCTCTGTCCATTTTGCTAAACTATCAATGTCCTGTTTCAGTCATTTACCATCATCCTGACCGTTCTTCCATTCTGCTAACCTATCAATGTCCTGTTTCAGTCAATTACTATCATCCTGACTGTCTGTCCATTCTGCTAAATTATCCATGTCCTGTTTCAGTCAATTACTATCATCCTGACTGTCTGTCCATTCTGCTAAACTATCCATGTCCTGTTTCAGTCAATTACTGTCCTCCTGACTGTCTGTCCATTCTGCTAAACTATCAATGTCCTGTTTCAGTCAATTACTATCATCCTGACTGTCTGTCCATTCTGCTAAACTATCAATGTCCTGTTTCAGTCAATTACTATCATCCTGACTGTCTGTCCATTCTGCTAAACTATCCATGTCCTGTTTCAGTCAATTACTATCATCCTGATCCTCTGTCCATTCTGCTAAACTATCAATGTCCTGTTTCAGTCAATTACTATCATCCTGACTGTCTGTCCATTCTGCTAAACTATCCTTGTCCTGTTTCAGTCATTTACCATCATCCTGACCGTTCTTCCATTCTGCTAACCTATCAATGTCCTGTTTCAGTCAATTACTATCATCCTGACTGTCTATCCATTCTGCTAAATTATCAATGTCCTGTTTCAGTCAATTACTATCATCCTGACTGTCTGTCCATTCTGCTAAACTATCCATGTCCGGTTTCAGTCAATTACTATCATCCTGACAGTCTGTCCATTCTGCTAAACTATCAATGTCCTGTTTCAGTCAATTACTATCATCCTGACTGTCTGTCCATTCTGCTAAACTATCAATGTCCTGTTTCAGTCAATTACTATCATCCTGACTGTCTGTCCATTCTGCTAAACTATCCATGTCCTGTTTCAGTCAATTACTATCATCCTGACTGTCTGTCCATTCTGCTAAACTATCAATGTCCTGTTTCAGTCAATTACTATCATCCTGACTGTCTGTCCATTCTGCTAAACTATCCATGTCCTGTTTCAGTCAATTACTATCATCCTGACTGTCTATCCATTCTGCTAAACTATCAATGTCCTGTTTCAGTCAATTACTGTCATCCTGACTGTCTGACCCTTCTGCTAAACTATCAATGTCCTGTTTCAGTCAATTACTATCATCCTGACTCTCTGTCCTTTCTGCTAAACTTTCCATGTCCTGTTTCAGTCAATTACTGTCATCCTGACTGTCTGTCCATTCTGATAAACTGTCCATGTCCTGTTTCAGTCAATTACTATCATCCTGACTGTCCATCCATTCTGCTGAACTATCCATGTCCTGTTTCAGTCAATTACTATCATCCTGACTGTCTGTCCATTCTGCTAAACTATCCATGTCCTGTTTCAGTCAATTACTATCATCCTGACTGTCCGTCCATTCTGCTGAACTATCAATGTCCTGTTTCAGTCAATTACTATCATCCTGACTGTCTGTCCATTCTGCTAAACTATCAATGTCCTGTTTCAGTCAATTACTATCATCCTGACTGTCTGTCCATTCTGCAAAACTATCCATGTCCTGTTTCAGTCAATTACTATCATCCTGACTGTCCGTCCATTCTGCTAAACTATCAATGTCCTGTTTCAGTCAATTACTATCATCCTGACTGTCTGTCCATTCTGCTAAACTATCAATGTCCTGTTTCAGTCAATTACTATCATCCTGACTGTCTGTCCATTCTGCTAAACTATCAATGTCCTGTTTCAGTCAATTACTATCATCCTGACTGTCTGTCCATTCTGCTAAATTATCCATGTCCTGTTTCAGTCAATTACTATCATCCTGACTGTCTGTCCATTCTGCTAAACTATCCATGTCCTGTTTCAGTCAATTACTATCATCCTGACTGTCTGTCCATTCTGCTAAATTATCCATGTCCTGTTTCAGTCAATTACTATCATCCTGACTCTCTGTCCATTCTGCTAAACTATCAATGTCCTGTTTCAGTCAATTACTATCATCCTGACTGTCTGTCCATTCTGCTAAACTATCAATGTCCTGTTTCAGTCAATTACTATCATCCTGACTGTCTATCCATTCTGCTAAACTATCAATGTCCTGTTTCAGTCAATTACTATCATCCTGACTGTCTGTCCATTCTGCTAATCTATCCATGTCATGTTTCAGTCAATTACTATCATCCTGATCCTCTGTCCGTTCTGCTAAACTATCAATGTCCAGTTTCAGTCAATTACTATCATCCTGACTGTCTGTCCATTCTGCTAAACTATCAATGTCCTGTTTCAGTCAATTACTATCATCCTGACTGTCTGTCCATTCTGCTAAACTATCAATGTCCTGTTTCAGTCAATTACTATCATCCTGACTGTCTGTCCATTCTGCTAAATTATCCATGTCCTGTTTCAGTCAATTACTATCATCCTGACTGTCTGTCCATTCTGCTAAACTATCCATGTCCTGTTTCAGTCAATTACTATCATCCTGACTGTCTGTCCATTCTGCTAAATTATCCATGTCCTGTTTCAGTCAATTACTATCATCCTGACTCTCTGTCCATTCTGCTAAACTATCAATGTCCTGTTTCAGTCAATTACTATCATCCTGACTGTCTGTCCATTCTGCTAAACTATCAATGTCCTGTTTCAGTCAATTACTATCATCCTGACTGTCTATCCATTCTGCTAAACTATCAATGTTCTGTTTCAGTCAATTACTATCATCCTGACTGTCTGTCCATTCTGCTAATCTATCCATGTCATGTTTCAGTCAATTACTATCATCCTGATCCTCTGTCCGTTCTGCTAAACTATCAATGTCCTGTTTCAGTCATTTACTATCATCCTGACTGTCTGTCCATTCTGCTAAACTATCAATGTCCTGTTTCAGTCAATTACTATCATCCTGACTGTCTGTCCATTCTGCTAAACTATCAATGTCCTGTTTCTGTCAATTACTATCATCCTGACTGTCTGTCCATTCTGCTAAACTATCAATGTCCTGTTTCAGTCAATTACTATCATCCTGACTGTCTATCCATTCCGCTAAACTATCAATGTCCTGTTTCAGTCAATTACTATCATCCTGACTGTCTGTCCATTCTGCTAAACTATCCATGTCATGTTTCAGTCAATTACTATCATCCTGATCCTCTGTCCATTCTGCTAAACTATCAATGTCCTGTTTCAGTCAATTACTATCATCCTGATCCTATGTCCATTCTGCTAAACTATCAATGTCCTGTTTCTGTCAATTACTATCATCCTGACTGTCTGTCTATTCTGCTAATCTATCCATGTCATGTTTCAGTCAATTACTATCATCCTGATCCTCTGTCCATTCTGCTAAACTACCCATGTCCTGTTTCAGTCAATTACTATCATCCTGACTGACTGTCCATTCTGCTAAACTATCCATGTCCTGTTTAATCAATTACTATCATCCTGACTGTCTGTCCATTCTGCTAAACTATCAATGTCCTGTTTCAGTCAATTACTATCATCCTGACTGTCTGTCCATTCTGTTAAACTATCAATGTCCTGTTTCAGTCAATTACTATCATCCTGACTGTCTATCCTTTCTGCTAAACTATCCACGTCTTGTTTCAGTCAATTACTATCATCCTGACTGTCTGTCCATTCTGCTGAACTATCAATGTCCTGTTTCAGTCAATTACTATCATCCTGACTGTCTGTCCATTCTGCTAAACTATCCATGTCATGTTTCAGTCAATTACTATCATCCTGATCCTCTGTCCATTCTGCTAAACTATCAATGTCCTGTTTCAGTCAATTACTATCATCCTGATCCTATGTCCATTCTGCTAAACTATCAATGTCCTGTTTCTGTCAATTACTATCATCCTGACTGTCTGTCTATTCTGCTAATCTATCCATGTCATGTTTCAGTCAATTACTATCATCCTGATCCTCTGTCCATTCTGCTAAACTACCCATGTCCTGTTTCAGTCAATTACTATCATCCTGACTGACTGTCCATTCTGCTAAACTATCCATGTCCTGTTTAATCAATTACTATCATCCTGACTGTCTGTCCATTCTGCTAAACTATCAATGTCCTGTTTCAGTCAATTACTATCATCCTGACTGTCTGTCCATTCTGTTAAACTATCAATGTCCTGTTTCAGTCAATTACTATCATCCTGACTGTCTATCCTTTCTGCTAAACTATCCACGTCTTGTTTCAGTCAATTACTATCATCCTGACTGTCTGTCCATTCTGCTGAACTATCAATGTCCTGTTTCAGTCAATTACTATCATCCTGACTGTCTCTCCTTTCTGCTAAACTATCCACGTCCTGTTTCAGTCAATTACTATCATCCTGACTGTATGTCCATTCTGCTGAACTATCAATGTCCTGTTTCAGTCAATTGCTATCATCCTGACTGTCTGTCCATTCTGCTAAATTATCCATGTCCTGTTTCAGTCAATTACTATCATCATGACTGTCTGTCCATTCTGCTAAACTATCCATGTCCTGTATCAGTCAATTACCATCATCCTGACTGTCTGTCCATTCTGCTAAACTATCAATGTCCTGTTTCAGTCAATTACTATCATCCTGACTGTCTGTCCATTCTGCTAAACTATCAATGTCCTGTTTCAGTCAATTACTATCATCCTGACTCTCTGTCCATTCTGCTAAACTATCCATGTCCTGTTTCAGTCAATTACTATCATCCTGACTGTCTGTCCATTCTGCTAAACTATCAATGTCCTGTTTCAGTCAATTACTATCATCCTGACTGTCTATCCTTTCTGCTAAACTATCCACGTCCTGTTTCAGACAATTACTATCATCCTGACTGTCTGTCCATTCTGCTAAACTATCCATATCCTGTTTCAGTCAATTACTATCATCCTGACTGTCTGTCCATTCTGCTAAACTATCAATGTCCTGTTTCAGTCAATTACTATCATCCTTACTGTCTGTCCATTCTGCTAAACTATCAATGTCCTGTTTCAGTCAATTACTATCATCCTGACTGTCTGTCCATTCTGCTAAACTATCAATGTCCTGCTTCAGTCAATTACTATCATCCTGACTGTCTGTCCATTCTGCTAAACTATCAATGTCCTGTTTCAGTCAATTACTATCATCCTGACTGTCTGTCCATTCTGCTAAACTATCAATCTCCTGTTTCAGTCAATTACTATCATCCTGACTGTCTGTCCATTCTGCAAAACTATCCATGTCCTGTTTCAGTCAATTACTATCATCCTGACTGTCCGTCCATTCTGCTAAACTATCAATGTCCTGTTTCAGTCAATTACTATCATCCTGACTGTCTGTCCATTCTGCTAAACTATCAATGTCCTGTTTCAGTCAATTACTATCATCCTGACTGTCTGTCCATTCTGCTAAACTATCAATGTCCTGTTTCAGTCAATTACTATCATCCTGACTGTCTGTCCATTCTGCTAAATTATCCATGTCCTGTTTCAGTCAATTACTATCATCCTGACTGTCTGTCCATTCTGCTAAACTATCCATGTCCTGTTTCAGTCAATTACTATCATCCTGACTGTCTGTCCATTCTGCTAAATTATCCATGTTCTGTTTCAGTCAATTACTATCATCCTGACTCTCTGTCCATTCTGCTAAACTATCAATGTCCTGTTTCAGTCAATTACTATCATCCTGACTGTCTGTCCATTCTGCTAAACTATCAATGTCCTGTTTCAGTCAATTACTATCATCCTGACTGTCTATCCATTCTGCTAAACTATCAATGTCCTGTTTCAGTCAATTAATATCATCCTGACTGTCTGTCCATTCTGCTAATCTATCCATGTCATGTTTCAGTCAATTACTATCATCCTGATCCTCTGTCCGTTCTGCTAAACTATCAATGTCCTGTTTCAGTCATTTACTATCATCCTGACTGTCTGTCCATTCTGCTAAACTATCAATGTCCTGTTTCAGTCAATTACTATCATCCTGACTGTCTGTCCATTCTGCTAACCTATCAATGTCCTGTTTCAGTCAATTACTGTCATCCTGACTGTCTGTCCATTCTGCTAATCTATCCATGTCCTGTTTCAGTCAATTACTATCATCCTGACTCTCTGTCCATTCTGCTAAACTATCAATGTCCTGTTTCAGTCAATTACTATCATCCTGACAGTCTGTCCATTCTGCTAAACTATCAATGTCCTGTTTCAGTCAATTACTATCATCCTGACTGTCTGTCCATTCTGCTAACCTATCAATGTCCTGTTTCAGTTAATTACTATCATCCTGACTGTCTGTCCATTCTGCTAAACCATCAATGTCCTGTTTCAGTCAATAACTATCATCCTGACTGTCTGTCCATTCTGCTAACCTATCCATGTCCTGTTTCAGTCAATTACTATCATCCTGACTGTCTGTCCATTCTGCTAAACTATCCATGTCCTGTTTCAGTCAATTACTATCATCCCGATCCTCTGTCCATTTTGCTAAACTATCAATGTCCTGTTTCAGTCATTTACCATCATCCTGACCGTTCTTCCATTCTGCTAACCTATCAATGTCCTGTTTCAGTCAATTACTATCATCCTGACTGTCTGTCCATTCTGCTAAATTATCCATGTCCTGTTTCAGTCAATTACTATCATCCTGACTGTCTGTCCATTCTGCTAAACTATCCATGTCCTGTTTCAGTCAATTACTGTCATCCTGACTGTCTGTCCATTCTGCTAAACTATCAATGTCCTGTTTCAGTCAATTACTATCATCCTGACTGTCTGTCCATTCTGCTAAACTATCAATGTCCTGTTTCAGTCAATTACTATCATCCTGACTGTCTGTCCATTCTGCTAAACTATCCATGTCCTGTTTCAGTCAATTACTATCATCCTGATCCTCTGTCCATTCTGCTAAACTATCAATGTCCTGTTTCAGTCAATTACTATCATCCTGACTGTCTGTCCATTCTGCTAAACTATCCTTGTCCTGTTTCAGTCATTTACCATCATCCTGACCGTTCTTCCATTCTGCTAACCTATCAATGTCCTGTTTCAGTCAATTACTATCATCCTGACTGTCTATCCATTCTGCTAAATTATCAATGTCCTGTTTCAGTCAATTACTATCATCCTGACTGTCTGTCCATTCTGCTAAACTATCCATGTCCGGTTTCAGTCAATTACTATCATCCTGACAGTCTGTCCATTCTGCTAAACTATCAATGTCCTGTTTCAGTCAATTACTATCATCCTGACTGTCTGTCCATTCTGCTAAACTATCAATGTCCTGTTTCAGTCAATTACTATCATCCTGACTGTCTGTCCATTCTGCTAAACTATCCATGTCCTGTTTCAGTCAATTACTATCATCCTGACTGTCTGTCCATTCTGCTAAACTATCAATGTCCTGTTTCAGTCAATTACTATCATCCTGACTGTCTGTCCATTCTGCTAAACTATCCATGTCCTGTTTCAGTCAATTACTATCATCCTGACTGTCTATCCATTCTGCTAAACTATCAATGTCCTGTTTCAGTCAATTACTGTCATCCTGACTGTCTGACCCTTCTGCTAAACTATCAATGTCCTGTTTCAGTCAATTACTATCATCCTGACTCTCTGTCCTTTCTGCTAAACTTTCCATGTCCTGTTTCAGTCAATTACTGTCATCCTGACTGTCTGTCCATTCTGATAAACTGTCCATGTCCTGTTTCAGTCAATTACTATCATCCTGACTGTCCATCCATTCTGCTGAACTATCCATGTCCTGTTTCAGTCAATTACTATCATCCTGACTGTCTGTCCATTCTGCTAAACTATCCATGTCCTGTTTCAGTCAATTACTATCATCCTGACTGTCCGTCCATTCTGCTGAACTATCAATGTCCTGTTTCAGTCAATTACTATCATCCTGACTGTCTGTCCATTCTGCTAAACTATCAATGTCCTGTTTCAGTCAATTACTATCATCCTGACTGTCTGTCCATTCTGCAAAACTATCCATGTCCTGTTTCAGTCAATTACTATCATCCTGACTGTCCGTCCATTCTGCTAAACTATCAATGTCCTGTTTCAGTCAATTACTATCATCCTGACTGTCTGTCCATTCTGCTAAACTATCAATGTCCTGTTTCAGTCAATTACTATCATCCTGACTGTCTGTCCATTCTGCTAAACTATCAATGTCCTGTTTCAGTCAATTACTATCATCCTGACTGTCTGTCCATTCTGCTAAATTATCCATGTCCTGTTTCAGTCAATTACTATCATCCTGACTGTCTGTCCATTCTGCTAAACTATCCATGTCCTGTTTCAGTCAATTACTATCATCCTGACTGTCTGTCCATTCTGCTAAATTATCCATGTCCTGTTTCAGTCAATTACTATCATCCTGACTCTCTGTCCATTCTGCTAAACTATCAATGTCCTGTTTCAGTCAATTACTATCATCCTGACTGTCTGTCCATTCTGCTAAACTATCAATGTCCTGTTTCAGTCAATTACTATCATCCTGACTGTCTATCCATTCTGCTAAACTATCAATGTCCTGTTTCAGTCAATTACTATCATCCTGACTGTCTGTCCATTCTGCTAATCTATCCATGTCATGTTTCAGTCAATTACTATCATCCTGATCCTCTGTCCGTTCTGCTAAACTATCAATGTCCTGTTTCAGTCAATTACTATCATCCTGACTGTCTGTCCATTCTGCTAAACTATCAATGTCCTGTTTCAGTCAATTACTATCATCCTGACTGTCTGTCCATTCTGCTAAACTATCAATGTCCTGTTTCAGTCAATTACTATCATCCTGACTGTCTATCCATTCCGCTAAACTATCAATGTCCTGTTTCAGTCAATTACTATCATCCTGACTGTCTGTCCATTCTGCTAAACTATCCATGTCATGTTTCAGTCAATTACTATCATCCTGATCCTCTGTCCATTCTGCTAAACTATCAATGTCCTGTTTCAGTCAATTACTATCATCCTGATCCTATGTCCATTCTGCTAAACTATCAATGTCCTGTTTCTGTCAATTACTATCATCCTGACTGTCTGTCCATTCTGCTAATCTATCCATGTCATGTTTCAGTCAATTACTATCATCCTGATCCTCTGTCCATTCTGCTAAACTACCCATGTCCTGTTTCAGTCAATTACTATCATCCTGACTGACTGTCCATTCTGCTAAACTATCCATGTCCTGTTTAATCAATTACTATCATCCTGACTGTCTGTCCATTCTGCTAAACTATCAATGTCCTGTTTCAGTCAATTACTATCATCCTGACTGTCTGTCCATTCTGTTAAACTATCAATGTCCTGTTTCAGTCAATTACTATCATCCTGACTGTCTATCCTTTCTGCTAAACTATCCACGTCTTGTTTCAGTCAATTACTATCATCCTGACTGTCTGTCCATTCTGCTGAACTATCAATGTCCTGTTTCAGTCAATTACTATCATCCTGACTGTCTCTCCTTTCTGCTAAACTATCCACGTCCTGTTTCAGTCAATTACTATCATCCTGACTGTATGTCCATTCTGCTGAACTATCAATGTCCTGTTTCAGTCAATTGCTATCATCCTGACTGTCTGTCCATTCTGCTAAATTATCCATGTCCTGTTTCAGTCAATTACTATCATCATGACTGTCTGTCCATTCTGCTAAACTATCCATGTCCTGTATCAGTCAATTACCATCATCCTGACTGTCTGTCCATTCTGCTAAACTATCAATGTCCTGTTTCAGTCAATTACTATCATCCTGACTGTCTGTCCATTCTGCTAAACTATCAATGTCCTGTTTCAGTCAATTACTATCATCCTGACTCTCTGTCCATTCTGCTAAACTATCCATGTCCTGTTTCAGTCAATTACTATCATCCTGACTGTCTGTCCATTCTGCTAAACTATCAATGTCCTGTTTCAGTCAATTACTATCATCCTGACTGTCTATCCTTTCTGCTAAACTATCCACGTCCTGTTTCAGACAATTACTATCATCCTGACTGTCTGTCCATTCTGCTAAACTATCCATGTCCTGTTTCAGTCAATTACTATCATCCTGACTGTCTGTCCATTCTGCTAAACTATCAATGTCCTGTTTCAGTCAATTACTATCATCCTTACTGTCTGTCCATTCTGCTAAACTATCAATGTCCTGTTTCAGTCAATTACTATCATCCTGACTGTCTGTCCATTCTGCTAAATTATCCATGTCCTGTTTCAGTCAATTACTATCATCCTGACTGTCTGTCCATTCTGCTAAACTATCCATGTCCTGTTTCAGTCAATTACTATCATCCTGACTGTCTGTCCATTCTGCTAAATTATCCATGTTCTGTTTCAGTCAATTACTATCATCCTGACTCTCTGTCCATTCTGCTAAACTATCAATGTCCTGTTTCAGTCAATTACTATCATCCTGACTGTCTGTCCATTCTGCTAAACTATCAATGTCCTGTTTCAGTCAATTACTATCATCCTGACTGTCTATCCATTCTGCTAAACTATCAATGTCCTGTTTCAGTCAATTAATATCATCCTGACTGTCTGTCCATTCTGCTAATCTATCCATGTCATGTTTCAGTCAATTACTATCATCCTGATCCTCTGTCCGTTCTGCTAAACTATCAATGTCCTGTTTCAGTCATTTACTATCATCCTGACTGTCTGTCCATTCTGCTAAACTATCAATGTCCTGTTTCAGTCAATTACTATCATCCTGACTGTCTGTCCATTCTGCTAAACTATCAATGTCCTGTTTCAGTCAATTACTATCATCCTGACTGTCTGTCCATTCTGCTAAACTATCAATGTCCTGTTTCAGTCAATTACTATCATCCTGACTGTCTATCCATTCTGCTAAACTATCAATGTCCTGTTTCAGTCAATTACTATCATCCTGACTGTCTGTCCATTCTGCTAAACTATCCATGTCATGTTTCAGTCAATTACTATCATCCTGATCCTCTGTCCATTCTGCTAAACTATCAATGTCCTGTTTCAGTCAATTACTATCATCCTGATCCTATGTCCATTCTGCTAAACTATCAATGTCCTGTTTCAGTCAATTACTATCATCCTGACTGTCTGTCCATTCTGCTAAACTATCCATGTCATGTTTCAGTCAATTACTATCATCCTGATCCTCTGTCCATTCTGCTAAACTACCCATGTCCTGTTTCAGTCAATTACTATCATCCTGACTGACTGTCCATTCTGCTAAACTATCCATGTCCTGTTTAAGTCAATTACTATCATCCTGACTGTCTGTCCATTCTGCTAAACTATCAATGTCCTGTTTCAGTCAATTACTATCATCCTGACTGTCTGTCCATTCTGCTAAACTATCAATGTCCTGTTTCAGTCAATTACTATCATCCTGACTCTCTGTCCATTCTGCTAAACTATCCATGTCCTGTTTCAGTCAATTACTATCATCCTGACTGTCTGTCCATTCTGCTAAACTATCAATGTCCTGTTTCAGTCAATTACTATCATCCTGACTGTCTATCCTTTCTGCTAAACTATCCACGTCCTGTTTCAGACAATTACTATCATCCTGACTGTCTGTCCATTCTGCTAAACTATCCATGTCCTGTTTCAGTCAATTACTATCATCCTGACTGTCTGTCCATTCTGCTAAACTATCAATGTCCTGTTTCAGTCAATTACTATCATCCTTACTGTCTGTCCATTCTGCTAAACTATCAATGTCCTGTTTCAGTCAATTACTATCATCCTGACTGTCTGTCCATTCTGCTAAACTATCAATGTCCTGCTTCAGTCAATTACTATCATCCTGACTGTCTGTCCATTCAGCTAAACTATCAATGTCCTGTTTCAGTCAATTACTATCATCCTGACTGTCTGTCCATTCTGCTAAACTATCAATGTCCTGTTTCAGTCAATTACTATCATCCTGCCTGTCTGTCCATTCTGCAAAACTATCCATGTCCTGTTTCAGTCAATTACTATCATCCTGACTGTCCGTCCATTCTGCTAAACTATCAATGTCCTGTTTCAGTCAATTACTATCATCCTGACTGTCTGTCCATTCTGCTAAACTATCAATGTCCTGTTTCAGTCAATTACTATCATCCTGACTGTCTGTCCATTCTGCTAAACTATCAATGTCCTGTTTCAGTCAATTACTATCATCCTGACTGTCTGTCCATTCTGCTAAATTATCCATGTCCTGTTTCAGTCAATTACTATCATCCTGACTGTCTGTCCATTCTGCTAAACTATCCATGTCCTGTTTCAGTCAATTACTATCATCCTGACTGTCTGTCCATTCTGCTAAATTATCCATGTTCTGTTTCAGTCAATTACTATCATCCTGACTCTCTGTCCATTCTGCTAAACTATCAATGTCCTGTTTCAGTCAATTACTATCATCCTGACTGTCTGTCCATTCTGCTAAACTATCAATGTCCTGTTTCAGTCAATTACTATCATCCTGACTGTCTATCCATTCTGCTAAACTATCAATGTCCTGTTTCAGTCAATTAATATCATCCTGACTGTCTGTCCATTCTGCTAATCTATCCATGTCATGTTTCAGTCAATTACTATCATCCTGATCCTCTGTCCGTTCTGCTAAACTATCAATGTCCTGTTTCAGTCATTTACTATCATCCTGACTGTCTGTCCATTCTGCTAAACTATCAATGTCCTGTTTCAGTCAATTACTATCATCCTGACTGTCTGTCCATTCTGCTAAACTATCAATGTCCTGTTTCAGTCAATTACTATCATCCTGACTGTCTGTCCATTCTGCTAAACTATCAATGTCCTGTTTCAGTCAATTACTATCATCCTGACTGTCTATCCATTCTGCTAAACTATCAATGTCCTGTTTCAGTCAATTACTATCATCCTGACTGTCTGTCCATTCTGCTAAACTATCCATGTCATGTTTCAGTCAATTACTATCATCCTGATCCTCTGTCCATTCTGCTAAACTATCAATGTCCTGTTTCAGTCAATTACTATCATCCTGATCCTATGTCCATTCTGCTAAACTATCAATGTCCTGTTTCAGTCAATTACTATCATCCTGACTGTCTGTCCATTCTGCTAAACTATCCATGTCATGTTTCAGTCAATTACTATCATCCTGATCCTCTGTCCATTCTGCTAAACTACCCATGTCCTGTTTCAGTCAATTACTATCATCCTGACTGACTGTCCATTCTGCTAAACTATCCATGTCCTGTTTAAGTCAATTACTATCATCCTGACTGTCTGTCCATTCTGCTAAACTATCAATGTCCTGTTTCAGTCAATTACTATCATCCTGACTGTCTGTCCATTCTGCTAAACTATCAATGTCCTGTTTCAGTCAATTACTATCATCCTGACTGTCTATCCTTTCTGCTAAACTATCCACGTCCTGTTTCAGTCAATTACTATCATCCTGACTGTCTGTCCATTCTGCTGAACTATCAATGTCCTGTTTCAGTCAATTACTATCATCCTGACTGTCTATCCTTTCTGCTAAACTATCCACGTCCTGTTTCAGTCAATTACTATCATCCTGACTGTATGTCCATTCTGCTGAACTATCAATGTCCTGTTTCAGTCAATTACTATCATCCTGACTGTCTGTCCATTCTGCTAAATTATCCATGTCCTGTTTCAGTCAATTACTATCATCATGACTGTCTGTCCATTCTGCTAAACTATCCATGTCCTGTATCAGTCAATTACCATCATCCTGACTGTCTGTCCATTCTGCTAAACTATCAATGTCCTGTTTCAGTCAATTACTATCATCCTGACTGTCTGTCCATTCTGCTAAACTATCAATGTCCTGTTTCAGTCAATTACTATCATCCTGACTCTCTGTCCATTCTGCTAAACTATCCATGTCCTGTTTCAGTCAATTACTATCATCCTGACTGTCTGTCCATTCTGCTAAACTATCAATGTCCTGTTTCAGTCAATTACTATCATCCTGACTGTCTATCCTTTCTGCTAAACTATCCACGTCCTGTTTCAGACAATTACTATCATCCTGACTGTCTGTCCATTCTGCTAAACTATCCATGTCCTGTTTCAGTCAATTACTATCATCCTGACTGTCTGTCCATTCTGCTAAACTATCAATGTCCTGTTTCAGTCAATTACTATCATCCTGACTGTCTATCCTTTCTGCTAAACTATCCACGTCCTGTTTCAGTCAATTACTATCATCCTGACTGTCTGTCCATTCTGCTAAATTATCCATGTCCTGTTTCAGTCAATTACTATCATCCTTACTGTCTGTCCATTCTGCTAAACTATCAATGTCCTGTTTCAGTCAATTACTATCATCCTGACTATCTGTCCATTCTGCTAAACTATCAATGTCCTGCTTCAGTCAATTACTATCATCCTGACTGTCTGTCCATTCTGCTAAACTATCAATGTCCTGTTTCAGTCAATTACTATCATCCTGACTGTCTGTCCATTCTGCTAAACTATCAATGTCCTGTTTCAGTCAATTACTATCATCCTGACTGTCTGTCCATTCTGCTAAATTATCCATGTCCTGTTTCAGTCAATTACTATCATCATGACTGTCTGTCCATTCTGCTAAACTATCCATGTCCTGTTTCAGTCAATTACTATCATCCTTACTGTCTGTCCATTCTGCTAAACTATCAATGTCCTGTTTCAGTCAATTACTATCATCCTGACTGTCTGTCCATTCTGCTAAATTATCCATGTCCTGTTTCAGTCAATTACTATCATCCTGACTGTCTGTCCATTCTGCAAAACTATCAATGTCCTTTTTCAGTCAATTACTATCATCCTGACTGTCTGTCCATTCTGCGAAACTATCCATGTCCTGTTTCAGTCAATTACTATCATCCTGACTGTCTGTCCATACTGCTGAACTATCCATGTCCTGTTTCAGTCAATTACTATCATCCTGACTCTCTGTCCATTCTGCTAAATTATCCATGTCCTGTTTCAGTCAATTACTATCATCCTTACTGTCTGTCCATTCTGCTAAACTATCAATGTCCTGTTTCAGTCAATTAATATCATCCTGACTATCTGTCCATTCTGCTAAACTATCAATGTCCTGCTTCAGTCAATTACTATCATCCTGACTGTCTGTCCATTCTGCTAAACTATCAATGTCCTGTTTCAGTCAATTACTATCATCCTGACTGTCTGTCCATTCTGCTAAACTATCAATGTCCTGTTTCAGTCAATTACTATCATCCTGACTGTCTGTCCATTCTGCTAAATTATCCATGTCCTGTTTCAGTCAATTACTATCATCATGACTGTCTGTCCATTCTGCTAAACTATCCATGTCCTGTTTCAGTCAATTACTATCATCCTTACTGTCTGTCCATTCTGCTAAACTATCAATGTCCTGTTTCAGTCAATTACTATCATCCTGACTGTCTGTCCATTCTGCTAAATTATCCATGTCCTGTTTCAGTCAATTACTATCATCCTGACTGTCTGTCCATTCTGCAAAACTATCAATGTCCTTTTTCAGTCAATTACTATCATCCTGACTGTCTGTCCATTCTGCGAAACTATCCATGTCCTGTTTCAGTCAATTACTATCATCCTGACTGTCTGTCCATTCTGCTGAACTATCCATGTCCTGTTTCAGTCAATTACTATCATCCTGACTGTCTGTCCATTCTGCTAAATTATCCATGTCCTGTTTCAGTCAATTACTATCATCCTGACTGTCTGTCCATTCTGCGAAACTATCCATGTCCTGTTTCAGTCAAGTACTATCATCCTGACTGTCTGTCCATTCTGCTAAACTATCAATGTCCTGTTTCAGTCAATTACTATCATCCTGACTGTCTGTCCATTCTGCTAAACTATCCATTTCCTGTTTCAGTCAATTACTATCATCCTGACTGTCTGTCCATTCTGCTAAACTATCCATGTCCTGTTTCAGTCAATTACTATCATCCTGACTGTCTGTCCATTCTGCTAAACTATCAATGTCCTGTTTCAGTCAATTACTATCATCCTGACTGTCTGTCCATTCTGCTAAACTATCAATGTCCTGTTTCAGTCAATTACAATCATCCTGACTGTCTATCCATTCTGCTAAACTATCAATGTCCTGTTTCAGTCAATTACTATCATCCTGACTGTCTGTCCATTCTGCTAAACTATCAATGTCCTGTTTCAGTCAATTACTATCATCCTGATCCTCTGTCCATTCTGCTAAACTATCAATGTCCTGTTTCAGTCAATTACTATCATCCTGACTGTCTGTCCATTCTGCTAAACTATCAATGTCCTGGTTCAGTCAATTACTATCATCCTGACTGTCTATCCATTCTGCTCAACTATCAATGTCCTGGTTCAGTCAATTACTATCATCCTGACTGTCTATCCATTCTGCTAAACTATCAATGTCCTGGTTCAGTCAATTACTATCATCCTGACTGTCTATCCATTCTGCTAAACTATCCATGTCCTGTTTCAGTCAATTACTATCATCCTGACTGACTGTCCATTCTGCTAAACTATCCATGTCCTGTTTAAGTCAATTACTATCATCCTGAATGTCTGTCCATTCTGCTAAATTATCCATGTCCTGTTTCAGTCAATTACTATCATCCTTACTGTCTGTCCATTCTGCTAAACTATCAATGTCCTGTTTCAGTCAATTACTATCATCCTGACTATCTCTCCATTCTGCTAAACTATCAATGTCCTGCTTCAGTCAATTACTATCATCATGACTGTCTGTCCATTCTGCTAAACTATCCATGTCCTGTATCAGTCAATTACCATCATCCTGACTGTCTGTCCATTCTGCTAAACTATCAATGTCCTGTTTCAGTCAATTACTATCATCCTGACTGTCTGTCCATTCTGCTAAACTATCAATGTCCTGTTTCAGTCAATTACTATCATCCTGACTCTCTGTCCATTCTGCTAAACTATCCATGTCCTGTTTCAGTCAATTACTATCATCCTGACTGTCTGTCCATTCTGCTAAACTATCAATGTCCTGTTTCAGTCAATTACTATCATCCTGACTGCCTATCCTTTCTGCTAAACTATCCACGTCCTGTTTCAGACAATTACTATCATCCTGACTGTCTGTCCATTCTGCTAAACTATCCATGTCCTGTTTCAGTCAATTACTATCATCCTGACTGTCTGTCCATTCTGCTAAACTATCAATGTCCTGTTTCAGTCAATTACTATCATCCTGACTGTCTATCCTTTCTGCTAAACTATCCACGTCCTGTTTCAGTCAATTACTATCATCCTGACTGTCTGTCCATTCTGCTAAATTATCCATGTCCTGTTTCAGTCAATTACTATCATCCTTACTGTCTGTCCATTCTGCTAAACTATCAATGTCCTGTTTCAGTCAATTACTATCATCCTGACTATCTGTCCATTCTGCTAAACTATCAATGTCCTGCTTCAGTCAATTACTATCATCCTGACTGTCTGTCCATTCTGCTAAACTATCAATGTCCTGTTTCAGTCAATTACTATCATCCTGACTGTCTGTCCATTCTGCTAAACTATCAATGTCCTGTTTCAGTCAATTACTATCATCCTGACTGTCTGTCCATTCTGCTAAATTATCCATGTCCTGTTTCAGTCAATTACTATCATCATGACTGTCTGTCCATTCTGCTAAACTATCCATGTCCTGTTTCAGTCAATTACTATCATCCTTACTGTCTGTCCATTCTGCTAAACTATCAATGTCCTGTTTCAGTCAATTACTATCATCCTGACTGTCTGTCCATTCTGCTAAATTATCCATGTCCTGTTTCAGTCAATTACTATCATCCTGACTGTCTGTCCATTCTGCAAAACTATCAATGTCCTTTTTCAGTCAATTACTATCATCCTGACTGTCTGTCCATTCTGCGAAACTATCCATGTCCTGTTTCAGTCAATTACTATCATCCTGACTGTCTGTCCATTCTGCTGAACTATCCATGTCCTGTTTCAGTAAATTACTATCATCCTGACTGTCTGTCCATTCTGCTAAATTATCCATGTCCTGTTTCAGTCAATTACTATCATCCTGACTGTCTGTCCATTCTGCGAAACTATCCATGTCCTGTTTCAGTCAAGTACTATCATCCTGACTGTCTGTCCATTCTGCTAAACTATCAATGTCCTGTTTCAGTCAATTACTATCATCCTGACTGTCTGTCCATTCTGCTAAACTATCCATTTCCTGTTTCAGTCAATTACTATCATCCTGACTGTCTGTCCATTCTGCTAAACTATCCATGTCCTGTTTCAGTCAATTACTATCATCCTGACTGTCTGTCCATTCTGCTAAACTATCAATGTCCTGTTTCAGTCAATTACTATCATCCTGACTGTCTGTCCATTCTGCTAAACTATCAATGTCCTGTTTCAGTCAATTACAATCATCCTGACTGTCTATCCATTCTGCTAAACTATCAATGTCCTGTTTCAGTCAATTACTATCATCCTGACTGTCTGTCCATTCTGCTAAACTATCAATGTCCTGTTTCAGTCAATTACTATCATCCTGATCCTCTGTCCATTCTGCTAAACTATCAATGTCCTGTTTCAGTCAATTACTATCATCCTGACTGTCTGTCCATTCTGCTAAACTATCAATGTCCTGGTTCAGTCAATTACTATCATCCTGACTGTCTATCCATTCTGCTAAACTATCAATGTCCTGGTTCAGTCAATTACTATCATCCTGACTGTCTATCCATTCTGCTAAACTATCAATGTCCTGGTTCAGTCAATTACTATCATCCTGACTGTCTATCCATTCTGCTAAACTATCAATGTCCTGGTTCAGTCAATTACTATCATCCTGACTGTCTATCCATTCTGCTGAACTATCCATGTCCTGTTTCAGTCAATTACTATCATCCTGACTGTCTGTCCATTCTGCTAAACTATCCATTTCCTGTTTCAGTCAATTACTATCATCCTGACTCTCTGTCCATTCTGCTAAACTATCAATGTCCTGGTTCAGTCAATTACTATCATCCTGACTCTCTGTCCATTCTGCTAAACTATCAATGTCCTGGTTCAGTCAATTACTATCATCCTGATGTCTATCCATTCTGCTAAACTATCAATGTCCTGTTTCAGTCAATTACTATCATCCTGATCCTATGTCCATTCTGCTAAACTATCAATGTCCTGTTTCAGTCAATTACTATCATCCTGACTGTCTGTCCATTCTGCTAAACTATCCATGTCATGTTTCAGTCAATTACTATCATCCTGATCCTCTGTCCATTCTGCTAAACTACCCATGTCCTGTTTCAGTCAATTACTATCATCCTGACTGACTGTCCATTCTGCTAAACTATCCATGTCCTGTTTAAGTCAATTACTATCATCCTGAATGTCTGTCCATTCTGCTAAACTATCAATGTCCTGTTTCAGTCAATTACTATTATCCTGACTGTCTGTCCATTCTGCTAAACTATCAATGTCCTGTTTCAGTCAATTACTATCATCCTGACTGTCTATCCTTTCTGCTAAACTATCCACGTCCTGTTTCAGTCAATTACTATCATCCTGACTGTCTGTCCATTCTGCTGAACTATCAATGTCCTGTTTCAGTCAATTACTATCATCCTGACTGTCTATCCTTTCTGCTAAACTAACCACGTCCTGTTTCAGTCAATTACTATCATCCTGACTGTATGTCCATTCTGCTGAACTATCAATGTCCTGTTTCATTCAATTACTATCATCCTGACTGTCTGTCCATTCTGCTAAATTATCCGTGTACCTGTTTCAGTCAATTACTATCATCATGACTGTCTGTCCATTCTGCTAAACTATCCATGTCCTGTATCAGTCAATTACCATCATCCTGACTGTCTGTCCATTCTGCTAAACTATCAATGTCCTGTTTCAGTCAATTACTATCATCCTGACTGTCTGTCCATTCTGCTAAACCATCAATGTCCTGTTTCAGTCAATTACTATCATCCTGACTCTCTGTCCATTCTGCTAAACTATCCATGTCCTGTTTCAGTCAATTACTATCATCCTGACTGTCTGTCCATTCTGCTAAACTATCAATGTCCTGTTTCAGTCAATTACTATCATCCTGACTGTCTATCCTTTCTGCTAAACTATCCACGTCCTGTTTCAGTCAATTACTATCATCCTGACTGTCTGTCCATTCTGCTAAACTATCCATGTCCTGTTTCAGTCAATTACTATCATCCTCACTGTCTGTCCATTCTGCTAAACTATCAATGTCCTGTTTCAGTCAATTACTATCATCCTGACTGTCTATCCTTTCTGCTAAACTATCCACGTCCTGTTTCAGTCAATTACTATCATCCTGACTGTCTGTCCATTCTGCTAAATTATCCATGTCCTGTTTCAGTCAATTACTATCATCATTACTGTCTGTCCATTCTGCTAAACTATCAATGTCCTGTTTCAGTCAATTACTATCATCCTGACTGTCTGTCCATTCTGCTAAACTATCAATGTCCTGCTTCAGTCAATTACTATCATCCTGACTGTCTGTCCATTCTGCTAAACTATCAATGTCCTGTTTCAGTCAATTACTATCATCCTGACTGTCTGTCCATTCTGCTAAACTATCAATGTCCTGTTTCAGTCAATTACTATCATCCTGACTGTCTGTCCATTCTGCTAAATTATCCATGTCCTGTTTCAGTCAATTACTATCATCATGACTGTCTGTCCATTCTGCTAAACTATCCATGTCCTGTTTCAGTCAATTACTATCATCCTTACTGTCTGTCCATTCTGCTAAACTATCAATGTCCTCTTTCAGTCAATTACTATCATCCTGACTGTCTGTCCATTCTGCTAAATTATCCATGTCCTGTTTCAGTCAATTACTATCATCCTGACTGTCTGTCCATTCTGCTAAATTATCCATGTCCTGTTTCAGTCAATTACTATCATCCTGACTGTCTGTCCATTCTGCGAAACTATCCATGTCCTGTTTCAGTCAAGTACTATCATCCTGACTGTCTGTCCATTCTGCTAAACTATCAATGTCCTGTTTCAGTCAATTACTATCATCCTGACTGTCTGTCCATTCTGCTAAACTATCCATTTCCTGTTTCAGTCAATTACTATCATCCTGACTGTCTGTCCATTCTGCAAAACTATCCATGTCCTGTTTCAGTCAATTACTATCATCCTGACTGTCTGTCCATTCTGCTAAACTATCAATGTCCTGTTTCAGTCAATTACTATCATCCTGACTGTCTGTCCATTCTGCTAAACTATCAATGTCCTGTTTCAGTCAATTACAATCATCCTGACTGTCTATCCATTCTGCTAAACTATCAATGTCCTGTTTCAGTCAATTACTATCATCCTGACTGTCTGTCCATTCTGCTAAACTATCAATGTCCTGTTTCAGTCAATTACTATCATCCTGATCCTCTGTCCATTCTGCTAAACTATCAATGTCCTGTTTCAGTCAATTACTATCATCCTGACTGTCTGTCCATTCTGCTAAACTATCAATGTCCTGGTTCAGTCAATTACTATCATCCTGACTGTCTATCCATTCTGCTAAACTATCAATGTCCTGGTTCAGTCAATTACTATCATCCTGACTGTCTATCCATTCTGCTAAACTATCAATGTCCTGGTTCAGTCAATTACTATCATCCTGACTGTCTATCCATTCTGCTAAACTATCAATGTCCTGGTTCAGTCAATTACTATCATCCTGACTGTCTATCCATTCTGCTGAACTATCCATGTCCTGTTTCAGTCAATTACTATCATCCTGACTCTCTGTCCATTCTGCTAAACTATCAATGTCCTGTTTCAGTCAATTACTATCATCCTGACTGTCTGTCCATTCTGCTAAACTATCAATGTCCTGCTTCAGTCAATTACTATCATCCTGACAGTCTGTCCATTCTGCTAAACTATCAATGTCCTGCTTCAGTCAATTACTATCATCCTGACAGTCTGTCCATTCTGCTAAACTATCCATGTCCTGTTTCAGTCAATTACTATCATCCTGACTGTCTATCCATTCTGCTAAACTATCCATGTCCTGTTTCAGTCAATTACTATCATCCTGACTGTCTATCCATTCTGCTAAACTATCAATGTCCTGTTTCAGTCAATTACTATCATCCTGACTGTCTGTCCATTCTGCTAATCTATCCATGTCATGTTTCAGTCAATTACTATCATCCTGATCCTCTGTCCATTCTTCTAAACTATCAATGTCCTGTTTCAGTCATTTACTATCATCCTGACTGTCTGTCCATTCTGCTAAACTATCAATGTCCTGTTTCAATCAATTACTATCATCCTGACTGTCTGTCCATTCTGCTAAACTATCAATGTCCTGTTTCAGTCAATTACTATCATCCTGACTGTCTGTCCATTCTGCTAAACTATCAATGTCCTGTTTCAGTCAATTACTATCATCCTGACTGTCTGTCCATTCTGCTAAACTATCCATTTCCTGTTTCAGTCAATTACTATCATCCTGACTGTCTGTCCATTCTGCTAAACTATCCATGTCCTGTTTCAGTCAATTACTATCATCCTGACTCTCTGTCCATTCTGCTAAACTATCAATGTCCTGGTTCAGTCAATTACTATCATCCTGACTGTCTGTCCATTCTGCTAAACTATCAATGTCCTGGTTCAGTCAATTACTATCATCCTGATGTCTATCCATTCTGCTAAACTATCAATGTCCTGTTTCAGTCAATTACTATCATCCTCACTGTCTGTCCATTCTGCTAATCTATCAATGTCCTGTTTCAGTCAATTACTATCATCCTGACTCTCTGTCCATTCTGCTAAACTATCAATGTCCTGCTTCAGTCAATTACTATCATCCTGACAGTCTGTCCATTCTGCTGAACTATCCATGTCCTGTTTCAGTCAATTACTATCATCCTGACTGTCTGTCCATCCTGCTAAACTATCAATGTCCTGCTTCAGTCAATTACTATCATCCTGACAGTCTGTCCATTCTGCTAAACTATCAATGTCCTGCTTCAGTCAATTACTATCATCCTGACAGTCTGTCCATTCTGCTGAACTATCCATGTCCTGTTTCAGTCAATTACTATCATCCTGACTGTCTATCCATTCTGCTAAACTATCCATGTCCTGTTTCAGTCAATTACTATCATCCTGACTGTCTATCCATTCTGCTAAACTATCAATGTCCTGTTTCAGTCAATTACTATCATCCTGACTGTCTGTCCATTCTGCTAATCTATCCATGTCATGTTTCAGTCAATTACTATCATCCTGATCCTCTGTCCATTCTGCTAAACTATCAATGTCCTGTTTCAGTCATTTACTATCATCCTGACTGTCTGTCCATTCTGCTAAACTATCAATGTCCTGTTTCAGTCAATTACTATCATCCTGACTGTCTGTCCATTCTGCTAAACTATCAATGTCCTGTTTCAGTCAATTACTATCATCCTGACTGTCTGTCCATTCTGCTAAACTATCAATGTCCTGTTTCAGTCAATTACTATCATCCTGACTGTCTATCCATTCTGCTAAACTATCAATGTCCTGTTTCAGTCAATTACTATCATCCTGACTGTCTGTCCATTCTGCTAAACTATCCATGTCATGTTTCAGTCAATTACTATCATCCTGATCCTCTGTCCATTCTGCTAAACTATCAATGTCCTGTTTCAGTCAATTACTATCATCCTGATCCTATGTCCATTCTGCTAAACTATCAATGTCCTGTTTCAGTCAATTACTATCATCCTGACTGTCTGTCCATTCTGCTAAACTATCCATGTCATGTTTCAGTCAATTACTATCATCCTGATCCTCTGTCCATTCTGCTAAACTACCCATGTCCTGTTTCAGTCAATTACTATCATCCTGACTGACTGTCCATTCTGCTAAACTATCCATGTCCTGTTTAAGTCAATTACTATCATCCTGACTGTCTGTCCATTCTGCTAAACTATCAATGTCCTGGTTCAGTCAATTACTATCATCCTGACTGTCTGTCCATTCTGCTAAACTATCAATGTCCTGTTTCAGTCAATTAATATCATCCTGACTGTCTATCCTTTCTGCTAAACTATCCACGTCCTGTTTCAGTCAATTACTATCATCCTGACTGTCTGTCCATTCTGCTGAAATATCAATGTCCTGTTTCAGTCAATTACTATCATCCTGACTGTCTATCCTTTCTGCTAAACTATCCACGTCCTGTTTCAGTCAATTACTATCATCCTGACTGTATGTCCATTCTGCTGAACTATCAATGTCCTGTTTCAGTCAATTACTATCATCCTGACTGTCTGTCCATTCTGCTAAATTATCCATGTCCTGTTTCAGTCAATTACTATCATCATGACTGTCTGTCCATTCTGCTAAACTATCCATGTCCTGTATCAGTCAATTACCATCATCCTGACTGTCTGTCCATTCTGCTAAACTATCAATGTCCTGTTTCAGTCAATTACTATCATCCTGACTGTCTGTCCATTCTGCTAAACTATCAATGTCCTGTTTCAGTCAGTTACTATCATCCTGACTCTCTGTCCATTCTGCTAAACTATCCATGTCCTGTTTCAGTCAATTACTATCATCCTGACTGTCTGTCCATTCTGCTAAACTATCAATGTCCTGTTTCAGTCAATTACTATCATCCTGACTGTCTATCCTTTCTGCTAAACTATCCATGTCCTGTTTCAGTCAATTACTATCATCCTGACTGTCTGTCCATTCTGCTAAACTATCCATGTCCTGTTTCAGTCAATTACTATCATCCTGACTGTCTGTCCATTCTGCGAAACTATCAATGTCCTGTTTCAGTCAATTACTATCATCCTGACTGTCTATCCTTTCTGCTAAACTATCCACGTCCTGTTTCAGTCAATTACTATCATCCTGACTGTCTGTCCATTCTGCTAAATTATCCATGTCCTGTTTCAGTCAATTACTATCATCCTTACTGTCTGTCCATTCTGCTAAACTATCAATGTCCTGTTTCAGTCAATTACTATCATCCTGACTGTCTGTCCATTCTGCTAAACTATCAATGTCCTGCTTCAGTCAATTACTATCATCCTGACTGTCTGTCCATTCTGCTAAACTATCAATGTCCTGTTTCAGTCAATTACTATCATCCTGACTGTCTGTCCATTCTGCTAAACTATCAATGTCCTGTTTCAGTCAATTACTATCATCCTGACTGTCTGTCCATTCTGCTAAATTATCCATGTCCTGTTTCAGTCAATTACTATCATCATGACTGTCTGTCCATTCTGCTAAACTATCCATGTCCTGTTTCAGTCAATTACTATCATCCTTACTGTCTGTCCATTCTGCTAAACTATCAATGTCCTGTTTCAGTCAATTACTATCATCCTGACTGTCTGTCCATTCTGCTAAATTATCCATGTCCTGTTTCAGTCAATTACTATCATCCTGACTGTCTGTCCATTCTGCAAAACTATCAATGTCCTTTTTCAGTCAATTACTATCATCCTGACTGTCTGTCCATTCTGCTAAACTATCCATGTCCTGTTTCAGTCAATTACTATCATCCTGACTGTCTGTCCATTCTGCTCAACTATCCATGTCCTGTTTCAGTCAATTACTATCATCCTGACTGTCTGTCCATTCTGCTAAATTATCCATGTCCTGTTTCAGTCAATTACTATCATCCTGACTGTCTGTCCATTCTGCGAAACTATCCATGTCCTGTTTCAGTCAAGTACTATCATCCTGACTGTCTGTCCATTCTGCTAAACTATCCATGTCCTGTTTCAGTCAATTACTATCATCCTGACTGTCTGTCCATTCTGCTAAACTATCAATGTCCTGTTTCAGTCAATTACTATCATCCTGACTGTCTGTCCATTCTGCTAAACTATCCATTTCCTGTTTCAGTCAATTACTATCATCCTGACTGTCTGTCCATTCTGCTAAACTATCCATGTCCTGTTTCAGTCAATTACTATCATCCTGACTGTCTGTCCAAACTGCTAAACTATCAATGTCCTGTTTCAGTCAATTACTATCATCCTGACTGTCTGTCCATTCTGCTAAACTATCAATGTCCTGTTTCAGTCAATTACAATCATCCTGACTGTCTATCCATTCTGCTAAACTATCAATGTCCTGTTTCAGTCAATTACTATCATCCTGACTGTCTGTCCATTCTGCTAAACTATCAATGTCCTGTTTCAGTCAATTACTATCATCCTGATCCTCTGTCCATTCTGCTAAACTATCAATGTCCTGTTTCAGTCAATTACTATCATCCTGACTGTCTGTCCATTCTGCTAAACTATCAATGTCCTGGTTCAGTCAATTACTATCATCCTGACTGTCTATCCATTCTGCTAAACTATCAATGTCCTGGTTCAGTCAATTACTATCATCCTGACTGTCTATCCATTCTGCTAAACTATCAATGTCCTGGTTCAGTCAATTACTATCATCCTGATGTCTATCCATTCTGCTAAACTATCAATGTCCTGTTTCAGTCAATTACTATCATCCTGACTGTCTGTCCATTCTGCTAAACTATCCATGTCCTGTTTCAGTCAATTACTATCATCCTGACTCTCTGTCCATTCTGCTAAACTATCAATGTCCTGTTTCAGTCAATTACTATCATCCTGACTGTCTGTCCATTCTGCTAAACTATCAATGTCCTGCTTCAGTCAATTACTATCATCCTGACAGTCTGTCCATTCTGCTAAACTATCAATGTCCTGCTTCAGTCAATTACTATCATCCTGACAGTCTGTCCATTCTGCTAAACTATCCATGTCCTGTTTCAGTCAATTACTATCATCCTGACTGTCTATCCATTCTGCTAAACTATCCATGTCCTGTTTCAGTCAATTACTATCATCCTGACTGTCTGTCCATTCTGCTAAACTATCCATGTCCTGCTTCAGTCAATTACTATCATCCTGACTGTCTGTCCATTCTGCTAATCTATCCATGTCCTGTTTCAGTCAACTACTATCATCCTGACTGTCTGTCCATTCTGCTAAACTATCAATGTCCTGTTTCAGTCAATTACTATCATCCTGACTGTCTATCCATTCTGCTAAACTATCCATGTCCTGTTTCAGTCAATTACTATCATCCTGACTGTCTATCCATTCTGCTAAACTATCAATGTCCTGTTTCAGTCAATTACTATCATCCTGACTCTCTGTCCATTCTGCTAAACTATCAATGTCCTGTTTCAGTCAATTACTATCATCCTGACTGTCTGTCCATTCTGCTAAACTATCAATGTCCTGTTTCAGTCAATTACTATCATCCTGACTGTCTGTCCATTCTGCTAAACTATCAATGTCCTGGTTCAGTCAATTACTATCATCCTGACTGTCTATCCATTCTGCTAAACTATCAATGTCCTGGTTCAGTCAATTACTATCATCCTGACTGTCTATCCATTCTGCTAAACTATCAATGTCCTGGTTCAGTCAATTACTATCATCCTGATGTCTATCCATTCTGCTAAACTATCAATGTCCTGTTTCAGTCAATTACTATCATCCTGACTCTCTGTCCATTCTGCTAAACTATCAATGTCCTGTTTCAGTCAATTACTATCATCCTGACTCTCTGTCCATTCTGCTAAACTATCAATGTCCTGTTTCAGTCAATTACTATCATCCTGACTGTCTGTCCATTCTGCTAAACTATCAATGTCCTGCTTCAGTCAATTACTATCATCCTGACAGTCTGTCCATTCTGCTAAACTATCAATGTCCTGCTTCAGTCAATTACTATCATCCTGACAGTCTGTCCATTCTGCTAAACTATCCATGTCCTGTTTCAGTCAATTACTATCATCCTGACTGTCTATCCATTCTGCTAAACTATCCATGTCCTGTTTCAGTCAATTACTATCATCCTGACTGTCTGTCCATTCTGCTAAACTATCCATGTCCTGCTTCAGTCAATTACTATCATCCTGACTGTCTGTCCATTCTGCTAATCTATCCATGTCCTGTTTCAGTCAACTACTATCATCCTGACTGTCTGTCCATTCTGCTAAACTATCAATGTCATGTTTCAGTCAATTACTATCATCCTGACTGTCTATCCATTCTGCTAAACTATCCATGTCCTGTTTCAGTCAATTACTATCATCCTGACTGTCTATCCATTCTGCTAAACTATCAATGTCCTGTTTCAGTCAATTACTATCATCCTGACTCTCTGTCCATTCTGCTAAACTAACAATGTCCTGTTTCAGTCAATTACTATCATCCTGACTGTCTGTCCATTCTGCTAAACTATCAATGTCCTGTTTCAGTCAATTACTATCATCCTGACTGTCTGTCCATTCTGCTAAACTATCCATGTCCTGTTTCAGTCAATTACTATCATCCTGACCGTCTGTCCATTCTGCTAAACTATCAATGTCCTGTTTCAGTCAATTACTATCATCCTGACTGTCTGTCCATTCTGCTAAACTATCCATGTCCTGTTTCAGTCAATAACTATCATCCTGACTGTCTGTCCATTCTGCTAAACTATCAATGTCCTGTTTCAGTCAATTACTATCATCCTGACTGTCTGTCCATTCTGCTAAACTATCCATGTCCTGTTTCAGTCAATTACTATCATCCTGACTCTCTGTCCATTCTGCTAAACTATCCATGTCCTGTTTCAGTCAATTACTATCATCCTGACTGTCTGTCCATTCTGCTAAACTATCAATGTCTTGTTTCAGTCAATTACTATCATCCTGACTGTCTATCCATTCTGCTAAACTATCAATGTCCTGTTTCATTCAATTACTATCATCCTGACTGTCTATCCATTCTGCTAAACTATCAATGTCCTGTTTCAGTCAATTACTATCATCCTGACTGTCTGTCCATTCTGCCAAATTATCCATGTCCTGTTTCAGTCAATTACTATCATCCTGACTGTCTGTCCATTCTGCGAAACTATCCATGTCCTGTTTCAGTCAATTACTATCATCCTGACTGTCTGTCCATTCTGCTAAACTATCAATGTCCTGTTTCAGTCAATTACTATCATCCTGACTGTCTGTCCATTCTGCGAAACTATCCATGTCCTGTTTCAGTCAAGTACTATCATCCTGACTGTCTGTCCATTCTGCTAAACTATCAATGTCCTGTTTCAGTCAATTACTATCATCCTGACTGTCTGTCAATTCTGCTAAACTATCCATGTCCTGTTTCAGTCAATTACTATCATCCTGACTGTCTGTCCATTCTGCTAAACTATCAATGTCCTGTTTCAGTCAATTACTATCATCCTGACTGTCTGTCCATTCTGCTAAACTATCCATTTCCTGTTTCAGTCAATTACTATCATCCTGACTTCTGTCAATTCTGCTAAACTATCCATGTCCTGTTTCAGTCAATTACTATCATCCTGACTGTCTGTCCATTCTGCTAAACTATCAATGTCCTGTTTCAGTCAATTACTATCATCCTGACTGTCTGTCCATTCTGCTAATCTATCCATGTCCTGTTTCAGTCAATTACTATCATCCTGACTGTCTGTCCATTCTGCTAAACTATCAATGTCCTGTTTCAGTCAATTACTATCATCCTGACTGTCTGTCCATTCTGCTAAACTATCAATGTCCTGTTTCAGTCAATTACTATCATCCTGACTGTCTGTCCATTCTGCTAAACTATCCATGTCCTGTTTCAGTCAATTACTATCATCCTGACTGTCTGTCCATTCTGCTAAACTATCAATGTCCTGTTTCAGTCAATTACTATCATCCTGACTGTCTGTCCATTCTGCTAATCTATCCATGTCCTGTTTCAGTCAATTACTATCATCCTGACTGTCTGTCCATTCTGCTAAACTATCAATGTCCTGTTTCAGTCATTTACTATCATCCTGACTGTCTGTCCATTCTGCTAAACTATCAATGTCCTGTTTTAGTCAATTACTATCATCCTGACTGTCTGTCCATTCTGCTAATCTATCCATGTCCTGTTTCAGTCAATTACTATCATCCTGACTATCTGTCCATCATGCTAAACTATCAATGTCCTGTTTCAGTCAATTACTATCATCCTGACTGTCTGTCCATTCTGCTAAACTATCAATGTCCTGTTTCAGTCAATTACTATCATCCTGACTGTCAGTCCATTCTGCTAAACTATCCATGTCCTGTTTCAGTCAATTACTATCATACAGACTCTCTGTCCATTCTGCTAAATTATCAATGTCCTGTTTCAGTCAATTACTATCATCCCGATGTCGATCCATTCTGCTAAGCTATCCATGTCCTGTTTCAGTCAATTACTATCATCCTGACTGTCGATCCATTCTGCTAAACTATCAATGTCCTGTTTCAGTCAATTACTATCATCCTGACTGTCTGTCCATTCGGCTAAACTATCAATGTCCTGTTTCAGTCAATTACTATCATCCTGACTGTCTGTCCATTCTGCTAAACTATCAATGTCCTGTTTCAGTCAATTACTATCATTCTGACTCTCTGTCCATTCTGTTAAACTATCCATGTCCTGTTTCAGTCAATTACTATCATCCTGACTCTCTGTCCATTCTGCTAATCTATCCATGTCCTGTTTCAGTCAATTACTATCATCCTGACTGTCTGTCCATTCTGCTAATTTATCAATGTCCTGTTTCAGTCAATTACTATCATCCTGACTGTCTGTCCATTCTGCTAATCTATCCATGTCCTGTTTCAGTCAACTACTATCATCCTGACTGTCTGTCCATTCTGCTAAACTATCAATGTCATGTTTCAGTCAATTACTATCATCCTGACTGTCTATCCATTCTGCTAAACTATCCATGTCCTGTTTCAGTCAATTACTATCATCCTGACTGTCTATCCATTCTGCTAAACTATCAATGTCCTGTTTCAGTCAATTACTATCATCCTGACTCTCTGTCCATTCTGCTAAACTAACAATGTCCTGTTTCAGTCAATTACTATCATCCTGACTGTCTGTCCATTCTGCTAAACTATCAATGTCCTGTTTCAGTCAATTACTATCATCCTGACTGTCTGTCCATTCTGCTAAACTATCCATGTCCTGTTTCAGTCAATTACTATCATCCTGACCGTCTGTCCATTCTGCTAAACTATCAATGTCCTGTTTCAGTCAATTACTATCATCCTGACTGTCTGTCCATTCTGCTAAACTATCCATGTCCTGTTTCAGTCAATAACTATCATCCTGACTGTCTGTCCATTCTGCTAAACTATCAATGTCCTGTTTCAGTCAATTACTATCATCCTGACTGTCTGTCCATTCTGCTAAACTATCCATGTCCTGTTTCAGTCAATTACTATCATCCTGACTCTCTGTCCATTCTGCTAAACTATCCATGTCCTGTTTCAGTCAATTACTATCATCCTGACTGTCTGTCCATTCTGCTAAACTATCAATGTCTTGTTTCAGTCAATTACTATCATCCTGACTGTCTATCCATTCTGCTAAACTATCAATGTCCTGTTTCATTCAATTACTATCATCCTGACTGTCTATCCATTCTGCTAAACTATCAATGTCCTGTTTCAGTCAATTACTATCATCCTGACTGTCTGTCCATTCTGCCAAATTATCCATGTCCTGTTTCAGTCAATTACTATCATCCTGACTGTCTGTCCATTCTGCGAAACTATCCATGTCCTGTTTCAGTCAATTACTATCATCCTGACTGTCTGTCCATTCTGCTAAACTATCAATGTCCTGTTTCAGTCAATTACTATCATCCTGACTGTCTGTCCATTCTGCGAAACTATCCATGTCCTGTTTCAGTCAAGTACTATCATCCTGACTGTCTGTCCATTCTGCTAAACTATCAATGTCCTGTTTCAGTCAATTACTATCATCCTGACTGTCTGTCAATTCTGCTAAACTATCCATGTCCTGTTTCAGTCAATTACTATCATCCTGACTGTCTGTCCATTCTGCTAAACTATCAATGTCCTGTTTCAGTCAATTACTATCATCCTGACTGTCTGTCCATTCTGCTAAACTATCCATTTCCTGTTTCAGTCAATTACTATCATCCTGACTTCTGTCAATTCTGCTAAACTATCCATGTCCTGTTTCAGTCAATTACTATCATCCTGACTGTCTGTCCATTCTGCTAAACTATCAATGTCCTGTTTCAGTCAATTACTATCATCCTGACTGTCTGTCCATTCTGCTAAACTATCAATGTCCTGTTTCAGTCATTTACTATCATCCTGACTGTCTGTCCATTCTGCTAAACTATCAATGTCCTGTTTCAGTCAATTACTATCATCCTGACTGTCTGTCCATTCTGCTAATCTATCCATGTCCTGTTTCAGTCAATTACTATCATCCTGACTGTCTGTCCATTCTGCTAAACTATCAATGTCCTGTTTCAGTCAATTACTATCATCCTGACTGTCTGTCCATTCTGCTAAACTATCAATGTCCTGTTTCAGTCAATTACTATCATCCTGACTGTCTGTCCATTCTGCTAAACTATCCATGTCCTGTTTCAGTCAATTACTATCATCCTGACTGTCTGTCCATTCTGCTAAACTATCAATGTCCTGTTTCAGTCAATTACTATCATCCTGACTGTCTGTCCATTCTGCTAATCTATCCATGTCCTGTTTCAGTCAATTACTATCATCCTGACTGTCTGTCCATTCTGCTAAACTATCAATGTCCTGTTTCAGTCATTTACTATCATCCTGACTGTCTGTCCATTCTGCTAAACTATCAATGTCCTGTTTTAGTCAATTACTATCATCCTGACTGTCTGTCCATTCTGCTAATCTATCCATGTCCTGTTTCAGTCAATTACTATCATCCTGACTATCTGTCCATCATGCTAAACTATCAATGTCCTGTTTCAGTCAATTACTATCATCCTGACTGTCTGTCCATTCTGCTAAACTATCAATGTCCTGTTTCAGTCAATTACTATCATCCTGACTGTCAGTCCATTCTGCTAAACTATCCATGTCCTGTTTCAGTCAATTACTATCATACAGACTCTCTGTCCATTCTGCTAAATTATCAATGTCCTGTTTCAGTCAATTACTATCATCCCGATGTCGATCCATTCTGCTAAGCTATCCATGTCCTGTTTCAGTCAATTACTATCATCCTGACTGTCTGTCCATTCTGCTAATCTATCCATGTCCTGTTTCAGTCAATTACTATCATCCTGACTGTCTGTCCATTCTGCTAAACTATCAATGTCCTGTTTCAGTCATTTACTATCATCCTGACTCTCTGTCCATTCTGCTAAATTATCAATGTCCTGTTTCAGTCAATTACTATCATCCCGATGTCGATCCATTCTGCTAAGCTATCCATGTCCTGTTTCAGTCAATTACTATCATCCTGACTGTCGATCCATTCTGCTAAACTATCAATGTCCTGTTTCAGTCAATTACTATCATCCTGACTGTCTGTCCATTCGGCTAAACTATCAATGTCCTGTTTCAGTCAATTACTATCATCCTGACTGTCTGTCCATTCTGCTAAACTATCAATGTCCTGTTTCAGTCAATTACTATCATTCTGACTCTCTGTCCATTCTGTTAAACTATCCATGTCCTGTTTCAGTCAATTACTATCATCCTGACTCTCTGTCCATTCTGCTAATCTATCCATGTCCTGTTTCAGTCAATTACTATCATCCTGACTGTCTGTCCATTCTGCTAATTTATCAATGTCCTGTTTCAGTCAATTACTATCATCCTGACTGTCTGTCCATTCTGCTAATCTATCCATGTCCTGTTTCAGTCAACTACTATCATCCTGACTGTCTGTCCATTCTGCTAAACTATCAATGTCATGTTTCAGTCAATTACTATCATCCTGACTGTCTATCCATTCTGCTAAACTATCC
Source organism: Heterodontus francisci (assembly GCF_036365525.1). Lineage (NCBI taxonomy): Eukaryota > Metazoa > Chordata > Chondrichthyes > Heterodontiformes > Heterodontidae > Heterodontus > Heterodontus francisci. The sequence continues at coordinate 1,710,927 of NW_027141814.1, read as the reverse complement.
ATGTCCTGTTTCAGTCAATTACTATCATCCTGACTGTCTATCCATTCTGCTAAACTATCAATGTCCTGTTTCAGTCAATTACTATCATCCTGACTCTCTGTCCATTCTGCTAAACTAACAATGTCCTGTTTCAGTCAATTACTATCATCCTGACTGTCTGTCCATTCTGCTAAACTATCAATGTCCTGTTTCAGTCAATTACTATCATCCTGACTGTCTGTCCATTCTGCTAAACTATCCATGTCCTGTTTCAGTCAATTACTATCATCCTGACCGTCTGTCCATTCTGCTAAACTATCAATGTCCTGTTTCAGTCAATTACTATCATCCTGACTGTCTGTCCATTCTGCTAAACTATCCATGTCCTGTTTCAGTCAATAACTATCATCCTGACTGTCTGTCCATTCTGCTAAACTATCAATGTCCTGTTTCAGTCAATTACTATCATCCTGACTGTCTGTCCATTCTGCTAAACTATCCATGTCCTGTTTCAGTCAATTACTATCATCCTGACTCTCTGTCCATTCTGCTAAACTATCCATGTCCTGTTTCAGTCAATTACTATCATCCTGACTGTCTGTCCATTCTGCTAAACTATCAATGTCTTGTTTCAGTCAATTACTATCATCCTGACTGTCTATCCATTCTGCTAAACTATCAATGTCCTGTTTCATTCAATTACTATCATCCTGACTGTCTATCCATTCTGCTAAACTATCAATGTCCTGTTTCAGTCAATTACTATCATCCTGACTGTCTGTCCATTCTGCCAAATTATCCATGTCCTGTTTCAGTCAATTACTATCATCCTGACTGTCTGTCCATTCTGCGAAACTATCCATGTCCTGTTTCAGTCAATTACTATCATCCTGACTGTCTGTCCATTCTGCTAAACTATCAATGTCCTGTTTCAGTCAATTACTATCATCCTGACTGTCTGTCCATTCTGCGAAACTATCCATGTCCTGTTTCAGTCAAGTACTATCATCCTGACTGTCTGTCCATTCTGCTAAACTATCAATGTCCTGTTTCAGTCAATTACTATCATCCTGACTGTCTGTCAATTCTGCTAAACTATCCATGTCCTGTTTCAGTCAATTACTATCATCCTGACTGTCTGTCCATTCTGCTAAACTATCAATGTCCTGTTTCAGTCAATTACTATCATCCTGACTGTCTGTCCATTCTGCTAAACTATCCATTTCCTGTTTCAGTCAATTACTATCATCCTGACTTCTGTCAATTCTGCTAAACTATCCATGTCCTGTTTCAGTCAATTACTATCATCCTGACTGTCTGTCCATTCTGCTAAACTATCAATGTCCTGTTTCAGTCAATTACTATCATCCTGACTGTCTGTCCATTCTGCTAAACTATCAATGTCCTGTTTCAGTCAATTACTATCATCCTGACTGTCTGTCCATTCTGCTAAACTATCAATGTCCTGTTTCAGTCAATTACTATCATCCTGACTGTCTGTCCATTCTGCTAAACTATCCATGTCCTGTTTCAGTCAATTACTATCATCCTGACTGTCTGTCCATTCTGCTAAACTATCAATGTCCTGTTTCAGTCAATTACTATCATCCTGACTGTCTGTCCATTCTGCTAATCTATCCATGTCCTGTTTCAGTCAATTACTATCATCCTGACTGTCTGTCCATTCTGCTAAACTATCAATGTCCTGTTTCAGTCATTTACTATCATCCTGACTGTCTGTCCATTCTGCTAAACTATCAATGTCCTGTTTTAGTCAATTACTATCATCCTGACTGTCTGTCCATTCTGCTAATCTATCCATGTCCTGTTTCAGTCAATTACTATCATCCTGACTATCTGTCCATCATGCTAAACTATCAATGTCCTGTTTCAGTCAATTACTATCATCCTGACTGTCTGTCCATTCTGCTAAACTATCAATGTCCTGTTTCAGTCAATTACTATCATCCTGACTGTCAGTCCATTCTGCTAAACTATCCATGTCCTGTTTCAGTCAATTACTATCATACAGACTCTCTGTCCATTCTGCTAAATTATCAATGTCCTGTTTCAGTCAATTACTATCATCCCGATGTCGATCCATTCTGCTAAGCTATCCATGTCCTGTTTCAGTCAATTACTATCATCCTGACTGTCGATCCATTCTGCTAAACTATCAATGTCCTGTTTCAGTCAATTACTATCATCCTGACTGTCTGTCCATTCGGCTAAACTATCAATGTCCTGTTTCAGTCAATTACTATCATCCTGACTGTCTGTCCATTCTGCTAAACTATCAATGTCCTGTTTCAGTCAATTACTATCATTCTGACTCTCTGTCCATTCTGTTAAACTATCCATGTCCTGTTTCAGTCAATTACTATCATCCTGACTCTCTGTCCATTCTGCTAATCTATCCATGTCCTGTTTCAGTCAATTACTATCATCCTGACTGTCTGTCCATTCTGCTAATTTATCAATGTCCTGTTTCAGTCAATTACTATCATCCTGACTGTCTGTCCATTCTGCTAAACTATCAATGTCCTGTTTCAGTCAATTACTATCATCCAGACTGTCTATCCATTCTGCTAAACTATTCATGTCCTGTTTCAGTCAATTACTATCATCCTGACTGTCTGTCCATTCTGCTAAACTATCAATGTTCTGTTTCAGTCAATTACTATCATCCTGACTGTCTGTCCATTCTGCTAATTTATCAATGTCCTGTTTCAGTCAATTACTATCATCCTGACTGTCTGTCCATTCTGCTAAACTATCCATGTCCTGTTTCAGTCATTTACTATCATCCTGACTGTCTGTCCATTCTGCTAAATTATCCATGTCCTGTTTCAGTCAATTACTATCATCCTGACTGTCTGTCCATTCTGCTAATTTATCAATGTCCTGTTTCAGTCAATTACTATCATCCTGACTGTCTGTCAATTCTGCTAAACTATCCATGTCCTGTTTCAGTCAATTACTATCATCCTGACTGTCTGTCCATTCTGCTAAACTATCAATGTCCTGTTTCAGTCAATTACTATCATCCTGACTGTCTGTCCATTCTGCTAAACTATCAATGTCCTGTTTCAGTCAATTACTATCATCCTGACTGTCTGTCCATTCTGCTAATCTATCCATGTCCTGTTTCAGTCAATTACTATCATCCTGACTGTCTGTCCATTCTGCTAAACTATCAATGTCCTGTTTCAGTCAATTACTATCATCCTGACTGTCTGTCCATTCTGCTAAACTATCAATGTCCTGTTTCAGTCAATTACTATCATCCTGACTGTCTGTCCATTCTGCTAAACTATCCATGTCCTGTTTCAGTCAATTACTATCATCCTGACTGTCTGTCCATTCTGCTAAACTATCAATGTCCTGTTTCAGTCAATTACTATCATCCTGACTGTCTGTCCATTCTGCTAATCTATCCATGTCCTGTTTCAGTCAATTACTATCATCCTGACTGTCTGTCCATTCTGCTAAACTATCAATGTCCTGTTTCAGTCATTTACTATCATCCTGACTGTCTGTCCATTCTGCTAAACTATCAATGTCCTGTTTTAGTCAATTACTATCATCCTGACTGTCTGTCCATTCTGCTAATCTATCCATGTCCTGTTTCAGTCAATTACTATCATCCTGACTGTCTGTCCATTCTGCTAAACTATCAATGTCCTGTTTCAGTCAATTACTATCATCCTGACTGTCTGTCCATTCTGCTAAACTATCAATGTCCTGTTTCAGTCAATTACTATCATCCTGACTGTCAGTCCATTCTGCTAAACTATCCATGTCCTGTTTCAGTCAATTACTATCATACAGACTCACTGTCCATTCTGCTAAATTATCAATGTCCTGTTTCAGTCAATTACTATCATCCCGATGTCGATCCATTCTGCTAAACTATCCATGTCCTGTTTCAGTCAATTACTATCATCCTGACTGTCGATCCATTCTGCTAAACTATCAATGTCCTGTTTCAGTCAATTACTATCATCCTGACTGTCTGTCCATTCGGCTAAACTATCAATGTCCTGTTTCAGTCAATTACTATCATCCTGACTGTCTGTCCATTCTGCTAAACTATCAATGTCCTGTTTCAGTCAATTACTATCATTCTGACTCTCTGTCCATTCTGTTAAACTATCCATGTCCTGTTTCAGTCAATTACTATCATCCTGACTCTCTGTCCATTCTGCTAATCTATCCATGTCCTGTTTCAGTCAATTACTATCATCCTGACTGTCTGTCCATTCTGCTAATTTATCAATGTCCTGTTTCAGTCAATTACTATCATCCTGACTGTCTGTCCATTCTGCTAAACTATCAATGTCCTGTTTCAGTCAATTACTATCATCCAGACTGTCTATCCATTCTGCTAAACTATTCATGTCCTGTTTCAGTCAATTACTATCATCCTGACTGTCTGTCCATTCTGCTAAACTATCAATGTTCTGTTTCAGTCAATTACTATCATCCTGACTGTCTGTCCATTCTGCTAAACTATCAATGTCCTGTTTCAGTCAATTACTATCATCCTGACTGTCTTTCTATTCTGCGAAACTATCAATGTCCTGTTTCAGTCAATTACTATCATCCTGACTGTCTGTCCATTCTGCTATACTATCCATGTCCTGTTTCAGTCAATTACTATCATCGTGACTGTCTGTCCATTCTGCTAAACTATCAATGTCCTGTTTCAGTCAATTACTATCATCCTGACTGTCTGTCCATTCTGCTAAACTATCAATGTCCTGTTTCAGTCAATTACTATCATCCTGACTGTCTGTCCATTCTGCTAATCTATCAATGTCCTGTGTCAGTCAATTACTATCATCCTGACTGTCTGTCCATTCTGCTAACCTATCAATGTCCAGTTTCAGTCAATTACTATCATCCTGACTGTCTGTCCATTCTGCTAAACTATCAATGTCCTGTTTCAGTCAATTACTATCATCCTGAAAGTCTATCCATTCTGCTAAACTATCAATGTCCTGTTTCAGTCAATTACTATCATCCTGACTGTCTGGCCATTCTGCTAAACTATCAATGTCCTGTTTCAGTCAATTACTATCATCCAGACTGTCTGTCCATTCTGCTAAACTATCCATGTCCTGTTTCAGTCAATTACTATCATCGTGACTGTCTGTCCATTCTGCTAAACTATCAATGTCCTGTTTCAGTCAATTACTATCATCCTGACTGTCTGTCCATTCTGCTAAACTATCAATGTCCTGTTTCAGTCAATTACTATCATCCTGACTGTCTGTCCATTCTGCTATACTATCCATGTCCTGTTTCAGTCAATTACTATCATCGTGACTGTCTGTCCATTCTGCTAAACTTTCAATGTCCTGTTTCAGTCAATTACTATCATCCTGACTGTCTGTCCATTCTGCTAAACTATCCATGTCCTGTTTAATTCAATTACTATCATCCTGACTGTCTGTCCATTCTGCTAAACTATCAATGTCCTGTTTCAGTCAATTACTATCATCCTGACTGTCTGTCCATTCTGCTAAACTTTCAATGTCCTGTTTCAGTCAATTACTATCATCCTGACTGTCTGTCCATTCTGCTAAACTATCCATGTCCTGTTTCAGTCAATTACTATCATCGTGACTGTCTGTCCATTCTGCTAAACTTTCAATGTCCTGTTTCAGTCAATTACTATCATCCTGACTGTCTGTCCATTCTGCTAAACTATCCATGTCCTGTTTAAGTCAATTACTATCATCCTGACTCTCTGTCCATTCTGCTAAACTATCCATGTCCTGTTTCAGTCAATTACTATCATCCTGACTGTCTATCCATTCTGCTAAACTATCCATGTCCTGTTTCAGTCAATTACTATCATCCTGACTGTCTGTCCATTTTGCTAAACTATCAATGTCCTGTTTCAGTCAATTACTATCATCCTGACTGTCTGTCCATTTTGCTAAACTATCCATGTCCTGTTTCAGTCAATTACTATCATCCTGACTGTCTGTCCATTTGGCTAAACTATCCATGTCCTGTTTCAGTCAATTACTATCATCCTGACTGTCTGTCCATTCTGCTAATTTATCAATGTCCTGTTTCAGTCAATTACTATCATCCTGATCCTCTGTCTATTCTGATTATCTATGTCCTGTTTCAGTCAATTACTATCATCCTGATCCTCTGTCTATTCTAATTATCTATGTCCTGTTTCAGTCAATTACTATCATCCTGATCCTCTGTCTATTCTAATTATCAATGTCCTGTTTCAGTCAATTACTATCATCCTGATCCTCTGACCATTCTAATTATCTATGTCCTGTTTCAGTCAATTACTATCATCCTGATCCTCTGACCATTCTAATTATCTATGTCCTGTTTCAGTCAATTACTATCATCCTGATCCTCTGTCTATTCTAATTATCTATGTCCTGTTTCAGTCAATTACTATCATCCTGACTGTCTGTCCATTCTGCTAAACTATCAATGTCCTGTTTCAGTCAATTACTATCATCCTGACTGTCTGTCCATTCTGCTAAACTATCCATGTCCTGTTTCAGTCAATTACTATCATCCTGACTGTCTGTCCATTCTGCTAAACTATCAATGTCCTGTTTCAGTCAATTACTATCATCCTGACTGTCTGTCCATTCTGCTAAACTATCAATGTCCTGTTTCAGTCAATTACTATCATCCTGACTGTCTGTCCATTCTGCTAAACTATCCATGTCCTGTTTCAGTCAATTACTATCATCGTGACTGTCTGTCCATTCTGCTAAACTATCAATGTCCTGTTTCAGTCAATTACTATCATCCTGACTGTCTGTCCATTCTGCTAAACTATCAATGTCCTGTTTCAGTCAATTACTATCATCCTGACTGTCTGTCCATTCTGCTAAACTATCCATGTCCTGTTTCAGTCAATTACTATCATCCTGACTGTCTGTCCATTCTGCTAAACTATCAATGTCCTGTTTCAGTCAATTACTATCATCCTGACTCTCTGTCCATTCTGCGAAACTATCCATGTCCTGTTTCAGTCAATTACTATCATCCAGACTGTCTATCCATTCTGCTAAACTATCAATGTCCTGTTTCAGTCAATTACTATCATCCTGACTGTCTGTCCATTCTGCTAAACTATCCATGTCCTGTTTCAGTCAATTACTATCATCCAGACTGTCTATCCATTCTGCTAAACTATCAATGTCCTGTTTCAGTCAATTACTATCATCCTGACTGTCTGTCCATTCTGCTAAACTATCAATGTCCTGTTTCAGTCAATTACTATCATCCTGACTGTCTGTCCATTCTGCTAAACTATCAATGTCCTGTTTCAGTCAATTACTATCATCCTGACTGTCTGTCCATTCTGCTATACTATCCATGTCCTGTTTCAGTCAATTACTATCATCGTGACTGTCTGTCCATTCTGCTAAACTTTCAATGTCCTGTTTCAGTCAATTACTATCATCCTGACTGTCTGTCCATTCTGCTAAACTATCCATGTCCTGTTTAAGTCAATTACTATCATCCTGACTGTCTGTCCATTCTGCTAAACTATCAATGTCCTGTTTCAGTCAATTACTATCATCCTGACTGTCTGTCCATTCTGCTAAACTTTCAATGTCCTGTTTCAGTCAATTACTATCATCCTGACTGTCTGTCCATTCTGCTAAACTATCCATGTCCTGTTTCAGTTAATTACTATCATCGTGACTGTCTGTCCATTCTGCTAAACTTTCAATGTCCTGTTTCAGTCAATTACTATCATCCTGACTGTCTGTCCCTTCTGCTAAACTATCCATGTCCTGTTTAAGTCAATTACTATCATCCTGACTCTCTGTCCATTCTGCTAAACTATCCATGTCCTGTTTCAGTCTATTACTATCATCCTGACTGTCTATCCATTCTGCTAAACTATCCATGTCCTGTTTCAGTCAATTACTATCATCCTGACTGTCTGTCCATTCTGCTAAACTATCAATGTCCTGTTTCAGTCAATTACTATCATCCTGACTGTCTGTCCATTTTGCTAAACTATCCATGTCCTGTTTCAGTCAATTACTATCATCCTGACTGTCTGTCCATTTTGCTAAACTATCCATGTCCTGTTTCAGTCAATTACTATCATCCTGACTGTCTGTCCATTCTGCTAATTTATCAATGTCCTGTTTCAGTCAATTACTATCATCCTGATCCTCTGTCTATTCTGATTATCTATGTCCTGTTTCAGTCAATTACTATCATCCTGATCCTCTGTCTATTCTAATTATCTATGTCCTGTTTCAGTCAATTACTATCATCCTGATCCTCTGTCTATTCTAATTATCAATGTCCTGTTTCAGTCAATTACTATCATCCTGATCCTCTGACCATTCTAATTATCTATGTCCTGTTTCAGTCAATTACTATCATCCTGATCCTCTGACCATTCTAATTATCTATGTCCTGTTTCAGTCAATTACTATCATCCTGATCCTCTGTCTATTCTAATTATCTATGTCCTGTTTCAGTCAATTACTATCATCCTGACTGTCTGTCCATTCTGCTAAACTATCAATGTCCTGTTTCAGTCAATTACTATCATCCTGACTGTCTGTCCATTCTGCTAAACTATCCATGTCCTGTTTCAGTCAATTACTATCATCCTGACTGTCTGTCCATTCTGCTAAACTATCAATGTCCTGTTTCAGTCAATTACTATCATCCTGACTGTCTGTCCATTCTGCTAAACTATCAATGTCCTGTTTCAGTCAATTACTATCATCCTGACTGTCTGTCCATTCTGCTAAACTATCCATGTCCTGTTTCAGTCAATTACTATCATCGTGACTGTCTGTCCATTCTGCTAAACTATCAATGTCCTGTTTCAGTCAATTACTATCATCCTGACTGTCTGTCCATTCTGCTAAACTATCCATGTCCTGTTTAAGTCAATTACTATCATCCTGACTGTCTATCCATTCTGCTAAACTATCAATGTCCTGTTTCAGTCAATTACTATCATCCTGACTCTCTGTCCATTCTGCGAAACTATCCATGTCCTGTTTCAGTCAATTACTATCATCCAGACTGTCTATCCATTCTGCTAAACTATCAATGTCCTGTTTCAGTCAATTACTATCATCCTGACTGTCTGTCCATTCTGCTAAACTATCAATGTCCTGTTTCAGTCAATTACTATCATCCTGACTGTCTGTCCATTTTGCTAAACTATCCATGTCCTGTTTCAGTCAATTACTATCATCCTGACCGTCTGTCCATTCTGTTAAACTATCAATGTCCTGTTTCAGTCAATTACTATCATCCTGACTCTCTGTCCATTCTGTTAAACTATCCATGTCCTGTTTCAGTCAATTACTATCATACAGACTGTCTGTCCATACTGCTAATTTATCAATGTCCTGTTTCAGTCAATTACTATCATCCTGATGTCTATCCATTCTGCTATACTATCCACGTCCTGTTTCAGTCAATTACTATCATCCTGACTGTCTATCCATTCTGCTAAACTATCAATGTCCTGTTTCAGTCAATTACTATCATCCTGACTCTCTGTCCATTCTGTTAAACTATCCATGTCCTGTTTCAGTCAATTACTATCATCCTGACTGTCTGTCCATTCTGCTAAACTATCAATGTCCTGTTTCAGTCAATTACTATCATCCAGACTGTCTGTCCATTCTGCTAAACTATCAATGTCCTGTTTCAGTCAATTACTATCATCCTGATCCTCTGTCCATTTTGCTAAACTATCAATGTCCTGTTTCAGTCAATTACTATCATCCTGACTGTCTGTCCATTCTGCTAAACTATCCATGTCCTGTTTCAGTCTTTTACTATCATCCTGACTGTCTGTCCATTCTGCTAAACTATCAATGTCCTGTTTCAGTCATTTACTATCACCCTGACTGTCTGTCCATTCTGCTAATTTATCAATGTCCTGTTTCAGTCAATTACTATCATCCTGACTGTCTGTCCATTCTGCTAATTTATCAATGTCCTGTTTCAGTCATTTACTATCATCCTGACTGTCTATCCATTCTGCTAACCTATCAATGTCCTGTTTCAGTCATTTACTATCACCCTGACTGTCTGTCCATTCTGCTAATTTATCAATGTCCTGTTTCAGTCAATTACTATCATCCTGACTGTCTGTCCATTCTGCTAAACTATCCATGTCCTGTTTCAGTCAATTACTATCATCCTGACTGTCTATCCATTCTGCTAAACTATCAATGTCCTGTTTCAGTCAATTACTATCATCCTGACTGTCTGTCCATTCTGCTAAACTATCAATGTCCTGTTTCAGTCAATTACTATCATCCTGACTGTCTGTCCATTCTGCTAAACTATCCATGTCCTGTTTCAGTCAATTACTATCATCCTGACTGTCTGTCCATTCTGCTAAACTATCAATGTCCTGTTTCAGTCAATTACTATCATCCTGACTGTCTGTCCATTCTGCTAAACTATCCATGTCCTGTTTCAGTCAATTACTATCATCCTGACTCTCTGTCCATTCTGCTAAACTATCAATGTCCTGTTTCAGTCAATTACTATCATCCTGACTGTCTGTCTATTCTGCGAAACTATCAATGTCCTGTTTCAGTCAATTACTATCATCCTGACTCTCTGTCCATTCTGCGAAACTATCCATGTCCTGTTTCAGTCAATTACTATCATCCTGACTGTCTGTCCATTCTGCTAAACTATCAATGTCCTGTTTCAGTCAATTACTATCATCCTGACTGTCTGTCCATTCTGCTAAACTATCCATGTCCTGTTTCAGTCAATAACTATCATCCTGACTGTCTATCCATTCTGCTAAACTATCCATGTCCTGTTTAAGTCAATTACTATCATCCTGACTTTCTATCCATTCTGCTAAACTATCAATGTCCTGTTTCAGTCAATTACTATCATCCTGACTGTCTGTCCATTCTGCTAAACTATCCATGTCCTGTTTCAGTCAATTACTATCATCCTGACTGTCTGTCCATTCTGCTAAACTATCCATGTCCTGTTTCAGTCAATTACTATCATCCTGACAGTCTGTCCATTCTGCTAAACTATCAATGTCCTGTTTCAGTCAATTACTATCATCCTGCCTGTCTGTCCATTCTGCGAAACTATCCATGTCCTGTTTCAGTCAATTACTATCATCCTGACTGTCTATCCATTCTGCTAAACTATCAATGTCCTGTTTCAGTCAATTACTATCATCCTGACTGTCTGTCCATTCTGCTAAACTATCAATGTCCTGTTTCAGTCAATTACTATCATCCTGACTGTCTGTCCATTCTGCTAAACTATCAATGTCCTGTTTCAGTCAATTACTATCATCCTATCTGTCTGTCCATTCTGCTAAACTATCCATGTCCTGTTTCAGTCAATTACTATCATCGTGACTGTCTGTCCATTCTGCTAAACTATCAATGTCCTGTTTCAGTCAATTACTATCATCCTGACTGTCTATCCATTCTGCTAAACTATCAATGTCCTGTTTCAGTCAATTACTATCATCCTGACAGTCTGTCCATTCTGCTAAACTATCAATGTCCTGTTTCAGTCAATTACTATCATCCTGCCTGTCTGTCCATTCTGCGAAACTATCCATGTCCTGTTTCAGTCAATTACTATCATCCTGACTGTCTATCCATTCTGCTAAACTATCAATGTCCTGTTTCAGTCAATTACTATCATCCTGACTGTCTGTCCATTCTGCTAAACTATCAATGTCCTGTTTCAGTCAATTACTATCGTCCTGACTGTCTGTCCATTCTGCTAAACTATCCATGTCCTGTTTCAGTCAATCACTATCATCGTGACTGTCTGTCCATTCTGCTAAACTTTCAATGTCCTGTTTCAGTCAATTACTATCATCCTGACTGTCTGTCCATTCTGCTAAACTATCCATGTCCTGTTTAAGTCAATTACTATCATCCTGACTCTCTGTCCATTCTGCTAAACTATCCATGTCCTGTTTCAGTCAATTACTATCATCCTGACTGTCTATCCATTCTGCTAAACTATCCATGTCCTGTTTCAGTCAATTACTATCATCCTGACTGTCTGTCCATTCTGCTAAACTATCAATGTCCTGTTTCAGTCAATTACTATCATCCTGACTGTCTGTCCATTTTTCTAAACTATCCATGTCCTGTTTCAGTCAATTACTATCATCCTGACTGTCTGTCCATTTTGCTAAACTATCCATGTCCTGTTTCAGTCAATTACTATCATCCTGACTGTCTGTCCATTCTGCTAATTTATCAATGTCCTGTTTCAGTCAATTACTATCATCCTGTTCCTCTGTCTATTCTGATTATCTATGTCCTGTTTCAGTCAATTACTATCATCCTGATCCTCTGTCTATTCTAATTATCTATGTCCTGTTTCAGTCAATTACTATCATCCTGATCCTCTGTCTATTCTAATTATCAATATCCTGTTTCAGTCAATTACTATCATCCTGATCCTCTGACCATTCTAATTATCTATGTCCTGTTTCAGTCAATTACTATCATCCTGATCCTCTGTCTATTCTAATTATCAATGTCCTGTTTCAGTCAATTACTATCATCCTGATCCTCTGACCATTCTAATTATCTATGTCCTGTTTCAGTCAATTACTATCATCCTGATCCTCTGACCATTCTAATTATCTATGTCCTGTTTCAGTCAATTACTATCATCCTGATCCTCTGTCTATTCTAATTATCTATGTCCTGTTTCAGTCAATTACTATCATCCTGACTGTCTGTCCATTCTGCTAAACTATCCATGTCCTGTTTCAGTCAATTACTATCATCCTGACAGTCTGTCCATTCTGCTAAACTATCAATGTCCTGTTTCAGTCAATTACTATCATCCTGCCTGTCTGTCCATTCTGCGAAACTATCCATGTCCTGTTTCAGTCAATTACTATCATCCTGACTGTCTATCCATTCTGCTAAACTATCAATGTCCTGTTTCAGTCAATTACTATCATCCTGACTGTCTGTCCATTCTGCTAAACTATCAATGTCCTGTTTCAGTCAATTACTATCATCCTGACTGTCTGTCCATTCTGCTAAACTATCAATGTCCTGTTTCAGTCAATTACTATCATCCTATCTGTCTGTCCATTCTGCTAAACTATCCATGTCCTGTTTCAGTCAATTACTATCATCGTGACTGTCTGTCCATTCTGCTAAACTATCAATGTCCTGTTTCAGTCAATTACTATCATCCTGACTGTCTATCCATTCTGCTAAACTATCAATGTCCTGTTTCAGTCAATTACTATCATCCTGACAGTCTGTCCATTCTGCTAAACTATCAATGTCCTGTTTCAGTCAATTACTATCATCCTGCCTGTCTGTCCATTCTGCGAAACTATCCATGTCCTGTTTCAGTCAATTACTATCATCCTGACTGTCTATCCATTCTGCTAAACTATCAATGTCCTGTTTCAGTCAATTACTATCATCCTGACTGTCTGTCCATTCTGCTAAACTATCAATGTCCTGTTTCAGTCAATTACTATCGTCCTGACTGTCTGTCCATTCTGCTAAACTATCCATGTCCTGTTTCAGTCAATCACTATCATCGTGACTGTCTGTCCATTCTGCTAAACTTTCAATGTCCTGTTTCAGTCAATTACTATCATCCTGACTGTCTGTCCATTCTGCTAAACTATCCATGTCCTGTTTAAGTCAATTACTATCATCCTGACTCTCTGTCCATTCTGCTAAACTATCCATGTCCTGTTTCAGTCAATTACTATCATCCTGACTGTCTATCCATTCTGCTAAACTATCCATGTCCTGTTTCAGTCAATTACTATCATCCTGACTGTCTGTCCATTCTGCTAAACTATCAATGTCCTGTTTCAGTCAATTACTATCATCCTGACTGTCTGTCCATTTTTCTAAACTATCCATGTCCTGTTTCAGTCAATTACTATCATCCTGACTGTCTGTCCATTTTGCTAAACTATCCATGTCCTGTTTCAGTCAATTACTATCATCCTGACTGTCTGTCCATTCTGCTAATTTATCAATGTCCTGTTTCAGTCAATTACTATCATCCTGTTCCTCTGTCTATTCTGATTATCTATGTCCTGTTTCAGTCAATTACTATCATCCTGATCCTCTGTCTATTCTAATTATCTATGTCCTGTTTCAGTCAATTACTATCATCCTGATCCTCTGTCTATTCTAATTATCAATATCCTGTTTCAGTCAATTACTATCATCCTGATCCTCTGACCATTCTAATTATCTATGTCCTGTTTCAGTCAATTACTATCATCCTGATCCTCTGTCTATTCTAATTATCAATGTCCTGTTTCAGTCAATTACTATCATCCTGATCCTCTGACCATTCTAATTATCTATGTCCTGTTTCAGTCAATTACTATCATCCTGATCCTCTGACCATTCTAATTATCTATGTCCTGTTTCAGTCAATTACTATCATCCTGATCCTCTGTCTATTCTAATTATCTATGTCCTGTTTCAGTCAATTACTATCATCCTGACTGTCTGTCCATTCTGCTAAACTATCAATGTCCTGTTTCAGTCAATTACTATCATCCTGACTGTCTGTCCATTCTGCTAAACTATCCATGTCCTGTTTCAGTCAATTACTATCATCCTGACTGTCTGTCCATTCTGCTAAACTATCAATGTCCTGTTTCAGTCAATTACTATCATCCTGACTGTCTGTCCATTCTGCTAAACTATCAATGTCCTGTTTCAGTCAATTACTATCATCCTGACTGTCTGTCCATTCTGCTAAACTATCCATGTCCTGTTTCAGTCAATTACTATCATCGTGACTGTCTGTCCATTCTGCTAAACTATCAATGTCCTGTTTCAGTCAATTACTATCATCCTGACTGTCTGTCCATTCTGCTAAACTATCCATGTCCTGCTTAAGTCAATTACTATCATCCTGACTGTCTATCCATTCTGCTAAACTATCAATGTCCTGTTTCAGTCAATTACTATCATCCTGACTCTCTGTCCATTCTGCGAAACTATCCATGTCCTGTTTCAGTCAATTACTATCATCCAGACTGTCTATCCATTCTGCTAAACTATCAATGTCCTGTTTCAGTCAATTACTATCATCCTGACTGTCTGTCCATTCTGCTAAACTATCCATGTCCTGTTTCAGTCAATTACTATCATCCAGACTGTCTATCCATTCTGCTAAACTATCAATGTCCTGTTTCAGTCAATTACTATCATCCTGACTGTCTGTCCATTTTGCTAAACTATCCATGTCCTGTTTCAGTCAATTACTATCATCCTGACTCTCTGTCCATTCTGTTAAACTATCAATGTCCTGTTTCAGTCAATTACTATCATCCTGACTCTCTGTCCATTCTGTTAAACTATCCATGTCCTGTTTCAGTCAATTACTATCATACAGACTGTCTGTCCATACTGCTAATTTATCAATGTCCTGTTTCAGTCAATTACTATCATCCTGATGTCTATCCATTCTGCTATACTATCCACGTCCTGTTTCAGTCAATTACTATCATCCTGACTGTCTGTCCATTCTGCTAAACTATCAATGTCCTGTTTCAGTCAATTACTATCATCCTGACTGTCTATCCATTCTGCTAAACTATCAATGTCCTGTTTCAGTCAATTACTATCATCCTGACTCTCTGTCCATTCTGTTAAACTATCCATGTCCTGTTTCAGTCAATTACTATCATCCTGACTGTCTGTCCATTCTGCTAAACTATCAATGTCCTGTTTCAGTCAATTACTATCATCCAGACTGTCTGTCCATTCTGCTAAACTATCAATGTCCTGTTTCAGTCAATTACTATCATCCTGATCCTCTGTCCATTTTGCTAAACTATCAATGTCCTGTTTCAGTCAATTACTATCATCCTGACTGTCTGTCCATTCTGCTAAACTATCCATGTCCTGTTTCAGTCTTTTACTATCATCCTGACTGTCTGTCCATTCTGCTAAACTATCAATGTCCTGTTTCAGTCATTTACTATCACCCTGACTGTCTGTCCATTCTGCTAATTTATCAATGTCCTGTTTCAGTCAATTACTATCATCCTGACTGTCTGTGCATTCTGCTAATTTATCAATGTCCTGTTTCAGACATTTACTATCATCCTGACTGTCTATCCATTCTGCTAACATATCAATGTCCTGTTTCAGTCATTTACTATCACCCTGACTGTCTGTCCATTCTGCTAATTTATCAATGTCCTGTTTCAGTCAATTACTATCATCCTGATTGTCTGTCCATTCTGCTAAACTATCCATGTCCTGTTTCAGTCAATTACTATCATCCTGACTGTCTATCCATTCTGCTAAACTATCAATGTCCTGTTTCAGTCAATTACTATCATCCTGACTGTCTGTCCATTCTGCTAAACTATCAATGTCCTGTTTCAGTCAATTACTATCATCCTGACTGTCTGTCCATTCTGCTAAACTATCCATGTCCTGTTTCAGTCAATTACTATCATCCTGACTGTCTGTCCATTCTGCTAAACTATCAATGTCCTGTTTCAGTCAATTACTATCATCCTGACTGTCTGTCCATTCTGCTAAACTATCCATGTCCTGTTTCAGTCAATTACTATCATCCTGACTCTCTGTCCATTCTGCTAAACTATCAATGTCCTGTTTCAGTCAATTACTATCATCCTGACTGTCTGTCTATTCTGCGAAACTATCAATGTCCTGTTTCAGTCAATTACTATCATCCTGACTCTCTGTCCATTCTGCGAAACTATCCATGTCCTGTTTCAGTCAATTACTATCATCCTGACTGTCTGTCCATTCTGCTAAACTATCAATGTCCTGTTTCAGTCAATTACTATCATCCTGACTGTCTGTCCATTCTGCTAAACTATCCATGTCCTGTTTCAGTCAATTACTATCATCCTGACTGTCTATCCATTCTGCTAAACTATCCATGTCCTGTTTAAGTCAATTACTATCATCCTGACTGTCTATCCATTCTGCTAAACTATCAATGTCCTGTTTCAGTCAATTACTATCATCCTGACTGTCTGTCCATTCTGCAAAACTATCCATGTCCTGTTTCAGTCAATTACTATCATCCTGACAGTCTGTCCATTCTGCTAAACTATCAATGTCCTGTTTCAGTCAATTACTATCATCCTGCCTGTCTGTCCATTCTGCGAAACTATCCATGTCCTGTTTCAGTCAATTACTATCATCCTGACTGTCTATCCATTCTGCTAAACTATCAATGTCCTGTTTCAGTCAATTACTATCATCCTGACTGTCTGTCCATTCTGCTAAACTATCAATGTCCTGTTTCAGTCAATTACTATCATCCTGACTGTCTGTCCATTCTGCTAAACTATCAATGTCCTGTTTCAGTCAATTACTATCATCCTGACTGTCTGTCCATTCTGCTAAACTATCCATGTCCTGTTTCAGTCAATTACTATCATCGTGACTGTCTGTCCATTCTGCTAAACTATCAATGTCCTGTTTCAGTCAATTACTATCATCCTGACTGTCTATCCATTCTGCTAAACTATCAATGTCCTGTTTCAGTCAATTACTATCATCCTGACAGTCTGTCCATTCTGCTAAACTATCAATGTCCTGTTTCAGTCAATTACTATCATCCTGCCTGTCTGTCCATTCTGCGAAACTATCCATGTCCTGTTTCAGTCAATTACTATCATCCTGACTGTCTATCCATTCTGCTAAACTATCAATGTCCTGTTTCAGTCAATTACTATCATCCTGACTGTCTGTCCATTCTGCTAAACTATCAATGTCCTGTTTCAGTCAATTACTATCATCCTGACTGTCTGTCCATTCTGCTAAACTATCCATGTCCTGTTTCAGTCAATTACTATCATCCTGACTGTCTGTCCATTCTGCTAAACTATCAATGTCCTGTTTCAGTCAATTACTATCATCCTGACTGTCTGTCCATTCTGCTAAACTATCCATGTCCTGTTTCAGTCAATTACTATCATCGTGACTGTCTGTCCATTCTGCTAAACTATCAATGTCCTGTTTCAGTCAATTACTATCATCCTGACTGTCTGTCCATTCTGCTAAACTATCAATGTCCTGTTTCAGTCAATTACTATCATCCTGACAGTCTGTCCATTCTGCTAAACTATCCATGTCCTGTTTCAGTCAATTACTATCATCCTGACTCTCTGTCCGTTCTGCTAAACTATCAATGTCCTGTTTCAGTCAATTACTATCATCCTGACTGTCTATCCATTCTGCTAAACTATCCATGTCCTGTTTCAGTCAATTACTATCATCCTGACTGTCTGTCCATTCTGCGAAACTATCCTTGTCCTGTTTCAGTCAATTACTATCATCCTGACTGTCTATCCATTCTGCTAAACTATCAATGTCCTGTTTCAGTCAATTACTATCATCCTGACTGTCTGTCCATTCTGCTAAACTATCAATGTCCTGTTTCAGTCAATTACTATCATCCTGACTCTCTGTCCATTCTGCGAAACTATCCATGTCCTGTTTCAGTCAATTACTATCATCCTGACTGTCTATCCATTCTGCTAAACTATCAATGTCCTGTTTCAGTCAATTACTATCATCCTGACTGTCTGTCCATTCTGCTAAACTATCAATGTCCTGTTTCAGTCAATTACTATCATCCTGACTGTCTGTCCATTCTGCTAAACTATCCATGTCCTGTTTCAGTCAATTACTATCATCCTGACTGTCTGTCCATTCTGCTGAACTATCAATGTCCTGTTTCAGTCAATTACTATCATCCTGACTGTCTGTCCATTCTGCGAAACTATCCTTGTCCTGTTTCAGTCAATTACTATCATCCTGACTGTCTATCCATTCTGCTAAACTATCAATGTCCTGTTTCAGTCAATTACTATCATCCTGACTGTCTGTCCATTCTGCTAAACTATCAATGTCCTGTTTCAGTCAATTACTATCATCCTGACTCTCTGTCCATTCTGCGAAACTATCCATGTCCTGTTTCAGTCAATTACTATCATCCTGACTGTCTATCCATTCTGCTAAACTATCAATGTCCTGTTTCAGTCAATTACTATCATCCTGACTGTCTGTCCATTCTGCTAAACTATCAATGTCCTGTTTCAGTCAATTACTATCATCCTGACTGTCTGTCCATTCTGCTAAACTATCCATGTCCTGTTTCAGTCAATTACTATCATCCTGACTGTCTGTCCATTCTGCTGAACTATCAATGTCCTGTTTCAGTCAATTACTATCATCCTGACTGTCTGTCCATTCTGCTAAACTATCCATGTCCTGTTTCAGTCAATTACTATCATCCTGACTGTCTGTCCATTCTGCTAAACTATCAATGTCCTGTTTCAGTCAATTACTATCATCCTGACTGTCTGTCCATTCTGCTAAACTATCCATGTCCTGTTTCAGTCAATTACTATCATCCTGACTGTCTGTCCATTCTGCTAAACTATCCATGTCCTGTTTCAGTCAATTACTATCATCCTGACTGTCTATCCATTCTGCTAAACTATCAATGTCCTGTTTCAGTCAATTACTATCATCCTGACTGTCTGTCCATTCTGCTAAACTATCAATATCCTGTTTCAGTCAATTACTATCATCCTGACTGTCTGTCCATTCTGCTAAACTATCAATGTCCTGTGTCAGTCAATTACTATCATCCTGACTGTCTGTCCATTCTGCTAACCTATCAATGTCCTGTTTCAGTCAATTACTATCATCCTGACTGTCTATCCATTCTGCTAAACTATCAATGTCCTGTTTCAGTCAATTACTATCATCCTGAATGTCTATCCATTCTGCTAAACTATCAACGTCCTGTTTCAGTCAATTACTATCATCCTGACTGTCTGGCCATTCTGCTAAACTATCAATGTCCTGTTTCAGTCAATTACTATCATCCAGACTGTCTGTCCATTCTGCTAAACTATCCATGTCCTGTTTCAGTCAATTACTATCATCGTGGCTGTCTGTCCATTCTGCTAAACTATCAATGTACTGTTTCAGTCAATTACTATCATCCTGACTGTCTGTCCATTCTGCTAAACTATCAATGTCCTGTTTCAGTCAATTACTATCATCCTGACTGTCTGTCCATTCTGCTATACTATCCATGTCCTGTTTCAGTCAATTACTATCATCGTGACTGTCTGTCCATTCTGCTAAACTTTCAATGTCCTGTTTCAGTCAATTACTATCATCCTGACTGTCTGTCCATTCTGCTAAACTATCAATGTCCTGTTTCAGTCAATTACTATCATCCTGACTGTCTGTCCATTCTGCTATACTATCCATGTCCTGTTTCAGTCAATTACTATCATCGTGACTGTCTGTCCATTCTGCTAAACTATCAATGTCCTGTTGCAGTCAATTACTATCATCCTGACTGTCTGTCCATTCTGCTAAACTATCAATGTCCTGTTTCAGTCAATTACTATCATCCTGACTGTCTGTCCATTCTGCTAAACTATCAATGTCCTGTGTCAGTCAATTACTATCATCCTGACTGTCTGTCCATTCTGCTAACCTATCAATGTCCAGTTTCAGTCAATTACTATCATCCTGACTGTCTATCCATTCTGCTAAACTATCAATGTCCTGTTTCAGTCAATTACTATCATCCTGAAAGTCTATCCATTCTGCTAAACTATCAATGTCCTGTTTCAGTCAATTACTATCATCCTGACTGTCTGGCCATTCTGCTAAACTATCAATGTCCTGTTTCAGTCAATTACTATCATCCTGACTGTCTGTCCATTCTGCTATACTATCCATGTCCTGTTTCAGTCAATTACTATCATCGTGACTGACTGTCCATTCTGCTAAACTTTCAATGTCCTGTTTCAGTCAATTACTATCATCCTGACTGTCTGTCCATTCTGCTAAACTATCCATGTCCTGTTTAAGTCAATTACTATCATCCTGACTGTCTGTCCATTCTGCTAAACTATCAATGTCCTGTTTCAGTCAATTACTATCATCCTGACTGTCTGTCCATTCTGCTAAACTTTCAATGTCCTGTTTCAGTCAATTACTATCATCCTGACTGTCTGTCCATTCTGCTAAACTATCCATGTCCTGTTTCAGTCAATTACTATCATCGTGACTGTCTGTCCAATCTGCTAAACTTTCAATGTCCTGTTTCAGTCAATTACTATCATCCTGACTGTCTGTCCATTCTGCTAAACAATCCATGTCCTGTTTAAGTCAATTACTATCATCCTGACTCTCTGTCCATTCTGCTAAACTATCCATGTCCTGTTTCAGTCAATTACTATCATCCTGACTGTCTATCCATTCTGCTAAACTATCCATGTCCTGTTTCAGTCAATTACTATCATCCTGACTGTCTGTCCATTCTGCTAAACTATCAATGTCCTGTTTCAGTCAATTACTATCATCCTGACTGTCTGTCCATTTTGCTAAACTATCCATGTCCTGTTTCAGTCAATTACTATCATCCTGACTGTCTGTCCATTTTGCTAAACTATCCATGTCCTGTTTCAGTCAATTACTATCATCCTGACTGTCTGTCCATTCTGCTAATTTATCAATGTCCTGTTTCAGTCAATTACTATCATCCTGATCCTCTGTCTATTCTGATTATCTATGTCCTGTTTCAGTCAATTACTATCATCCTGATCCTCTGTCTATTCTAATTATCTATGTCCTGTTTCAGTCAATTACTATCATCCTGATCCTCTGTCTATTCTAATTATCAATGTCCTGTTTCAGTCAATTACTATCATCCTGATCCTCTGACCATTCTAATTATCTATGTCCTGTTTCAGTCAATTACTATCATCCTGATCCTCTGACCATTCTAATTATCTATGTCCTGTTTCAGTCAATTACTATCATCCTGATCCACTGTCTATTCTAATTATCTATGTCCTGTTTCAGTCAATTACTATCATCCTGACTGTCTGTCCATTCTGCTAAACTATCAATGTCCTGTTTCAGTCAATTACTATCATCCTGACTGTCTGTCCATTCTGCTAAACTATCCATGTCCTGTTTCAGTCAATTACTATCATCCTGACTGTCTGTCCATTCTGCTAAACTATCAATGTCCTGTTTCAGTCAATTACTATCATCCTGACTGTCTGTCCATTCTGCTAAACTATCAATGTCCTGTTTCAGTCAATTACTATCATCCTGACTGTCTGTCCATTCTGCTAAACTATCCATGTCCTGTTTCAGTCAATTACTATCATCGTGACTGTCTGTCCATTCTGCTAAACTATCAATGTCCTGTTTCAGTCAATTACTATCATCCTGACTGTCTGTCCATTCTGCTAAACTATCCATGTCCTGTTTAAGTCAATTACTATCATCCTGACTGTCGATCCATTCTGCTAAACTATCAATGTCCTGTTTCAGTCAATTACTATCATCCTGACTCTCTGTCCATTCTGCGAAACTATCCATGTCCTGTTTCAGTCAATTACTATCATCCTGACTGTCTATCCATTCTGCTAAACTATCAATGTCCTGTTTCAGTCAATTACTATCATCCTGACTGTCTGTCCATTCTGCTAAACTATCAATGTCCTGTTTCAGTCAATTACTATCATCCAGACTGTCTGTCCATTCTGCCAAACTATCAATGTCCTGTTTCAGTCAATTACTATCATCCTGACTCTCTGTCCATTCTGCTAAACTATCAATGTCCTGTTTCAGTCAATTACTATCATCCTGACTGTCTGTCCATTCTGCCAAACTATCAATGTCCTGTTTCAGTCAATTACTATCATCCTGACTGTCTGTCCATTCTGCTATACTATCCATGTCCTGTTTCAGTCAATTACTATCATCGTGACTGTCTGTCCATTCTGCTAAACTTTCAATGTCCTGTTTCAGTCAATTACTATCATCCTGACTGTCTGTCCATTCTGCTAAACTATCCATGTCCTGTTTAAGTCAATTACTATCATCCTGACTGTCTGTCCATTCTGCTAAACTATCAATGTCCTGTTTCAGTCAATTACTATCATCCTGACTGTCTGTCCATTCTGCTAAACTTTCAATGTCCTGTTTCAGTCAATTACTATCATCCTGACTGTCTGTCCATTCTGCTAAACTATCCATGTCCTGTTTCAGTCAATTACTATCATCGTGACTGTCTGTCCATTCTGCTAAACTTTCAATGTCCTGTTTCAGTCAATTACTATCATCCTGACTGTCTGTCCATTCTGCTAAACTATCCATGTCCTGTTTAAGTCAATTACTATCATCCTGACTCTCTGTCCATTCTGCTAAACTATCCATGTCCTGTTTCAGTCAATTACTATCATCCTGACTGTCTATCCATTCTGCTAAACTATCCATGTCCTGTTTCAGTCAATTACTATCATCCTGACTGTCTGTCCATTCTGCTAAACTATCAATGTCCTGTTTCAGTCAATTACTATCATCCTGACTGTCTGTCCATTTTGCTAAACTATCCATGTCCTGTTTCAGTCAATTACTATCATCCTGACTGTCTGTCCATTTTGCTAAACTATCCATGTCCTGTTTCAGTCAATTACTATCATCCTGACTGTCTGTCCATTCTGCGAAACTATCCATGTCCTGTTTCAGTCAATTACTATCATCCTGACTGTCTGTCCATTCTGCTAAACTATCAATGTCCTGTTTCAGTCAATTACTATCATCCTGACTCTCTGTCCATTCTGCGAAACTATCCATGTCCTGTTTCAGTCAATTACTATCATCCTGACTGTCTATCCATTCTGCTAAACTATCAATGTCCTGTTTCAGTCAATTACTATCATCCTGACTGTCTGTCCATTCTGCTAAACTATCAATGTCCTGTTTCAGTCAATTACTATCATCCTGACTGTCTGTCCATTCTGCTAAACTATCCATGTCCTGTTTCAGTCAATTACTATCATCCTGACTGTCTGTCCATTCTGCTAAACTATCAATGTCCTGTTTCAGTCAATTACTATCATCCTGACTGTCTGTCCATTCTGCTAAACTATCCATGTCCTGTTTCAGTCAATAACTATCATCGTGAATGTCTGTCCATTCTGCTAAACTATCAATGTCCTGTTTCAGTCAATTACTATCATCCTGACTGTCTGTCCATTCTGCTAAACTATCAATGTCCTGTTTCAGTCAATTACTATCATCCTGACTGTCTGTCCATTCTGCTAAACTATCCATGTCCTGTTTCAGTCAATTACTATCATCCTGACTGTCTGTCCATTCTGCTGAACTATCCATGTCCTGTTTCAGTCAATTACTATCATCCTGACTGTCTATCCATTCTGCTAAACTATCAATGTCCTGTTTCAGTCAATTACTATCATCCTGACTGTCTGTCCATTCTGCTAAACTATCAATGTCCTGTTTCAGTCAATTACTATCATCCTGACTGTCTGTCCATTCTGCTAAACTATCAATGTCCTGTGTCAGTCAATTACTATCATCCTGACTGTCTGTCCATTCTGCTAACCTATCAATGTCCTGTTTCAGTCAATAACTATCATCCTGACTGTCTATCCATTCTGCTAAACTATCAATGTCCTGTTTCAGTCAATTACTATCATCCTGAATGTCTATCCATTCTGCTAAACTATCAATGTCCTGTTTCAGTCAATTACTATCATCCTGACTGTCTGGCCATTCTGCTAAACTATCAATGTCCTGTTTCAGTCAATTACTATCATCCAGACTGTCTGTCCATTCTGCTAAACTATCCATGTCCTGTTTCAGTCAATTACTATCATCGTGACTGTCTGTCCATTCTGCTAAACTATCAATGTCCTGTTTCAGTCAATTACTATCATCCTGACTGTCTGTCCATTCTGCTAAACTATCAATGTCCTGTGTCAGTCAATTACTATCATCCTGACTGTCTGTCCATTCTGCTATACTATCCATGTCCTGTTTCAGTCAATTACTATCATCGTGACTGTCTGTCCATTCTGCTAAACTTTCAATGTCCTGTTTCAGTCAATTACTATCATCCTGACTGTCTGTCCATTCTGCTAAACTATCAATGTCCTGTTTCAGTCAATTACTATCATCCTGACTGTCTGTCCATTCTGCTATACTATCCATGTCCTGTTTCAGTCAATTACTATCATCGTGACTGTCTGTCCATTCTGCTGAACTATCAATGTCCTGTTTCAGTCAATTACTATCATCCTGACTGTCTGTCCATTCTGCTAAACTATCAATGTCCTGCTACAGTCAATTACGATCATCCTGACTGTCTGTCCATTCTGCTAAACTATCAATGTCCTGTGTCAGTCAATAACTATCATCCTGACTGTCTGTCCACTCTGCTAACCTATCAATGTCCAGTTTCAGTCAATTACTATCATCCTGACTGTCTATCCATTCTGCTAAACTATCAATGTCCTGTTTCAGTCAATTACTATCATCCTGAAAGTCTATCCATTCTGCTAAACTATCAATGTCCTGTTTCAGTCAATTACTATCATCCTGACTGTCTGGCCATTCTGCTAAACTATCAATGTCCTGTTTCAGTCAATTACTATCATCCAGACTGTCTGTCCATTCTGCTAAACTATCCATGTCCTGTTTCAGTCAATTACTATCATCGTGACTGTCTGTCCATTCTGCTAAACTATCAATGTCCTGTTTCAGTCAATTACTATCATCCTGACTGTCTGTCCATTCTGCTAAACTATCAATGTCCTGTTTCAGTCAATTACTATCATCCTGACTGTCTGTCCATTCTGCTATACTATCCATGTCCTGTTTCAGTCAATTACTATCATCGTGACTGTCTGTCCATTCTGCTAAACTTTCAATGTCCTGTTTCAGTCAATTACTATCATCCTGACTGTCTGTCCATTCTGCTAAACTATCCATGTCCTGTTTATGTCAATTACTATCATCCTGACTGTCTGTCCATTCTGCTAAACTATCAATGTCCTGTTTCAGTCAATTACTATCATCCTGACTGCCTGTCCATTCTGCTAAACTTTCAATGTCCTGTTTCAGTCAATTACTATCATCCTGACTGTCTGTCCATTCTGCTAAACTATCCATGTCATGTTTCAGTCAATTACTATCATCGTGACTGTCTGTCCATTCTGCTAAACTTTCAATGTCCTGTTTCAGTCAATTACTATCATCCTGACTGTCTGTCCATTCTGCTAAACTATCCATGTCCTGTTTAAGTCAATTACTATCATCCTGACTCTCTGTCCATTCTGCTAAACTATCCATGTCCTGTTTCACTCAATTACTATCATCCTGAATGTCTATCCATTCTGCTAAACTATCCATGTCCTGTTTCAGTCAATTACTATCATCCTGACTGTCTGTCCATTCTGCTAAACTATCAATGTCCTGTTTCAGTCAATTACTATCATCCTGACTGTCTGTCCATTTTGCTAAACTATCCATGTCCTGTTTCAGTCAATTACTATCATCCTGACTGTCTGTCCATTTTGCTAAACTATCCATGTCCTGTTTCAGTCAATTACTATCATCCTGACTGTCTGTCCATTCTGCTAATTTATCAATGTCCTGTTTCAGTCAATTACTATCATCCTGATCCTCTGTCTATTCTGATTATCTATGTCCTGTTTCAGTCAATTACTTTCATCCTGATCCTCTGTCTATTCTAATTATCTATGTCCTGTTTCAATCAATTACTATCATCCTGATCCTCTGTCTATTCTAATTATCAATGTCCTGTTTCAGTCAATTACTATCATCCTGATCCTCTGACCATTCTAATTATCTATGTCCTGTTTCAGTCAATTACTATCATCCTGATCCTCTGACCATTCTAATTATCTATGTCCTGTTTCAGTCAATTACTATCATCCTGATCCTCTGTCTATTCTAATTATCTATGTCCTGTTTCAGTCAATTACTATCATCCTGACTGTCTGTCCATTCTGCTAAACTATCAATGTCCTGTTTCAGTCAATTACTATCATCCTGACTGTCTGTCCATTCTGCTAAACTATCCATGTCCTGTTTCAGTCAATTACTATCATCCTGACTGTCTGTCCATTCTGCTAAACTATCAATGTCCTGTTTCAGTCAATTACTATCATCCTGACTGTCTGTCCATTCTGCTAAACTATCAATGTCCTGTTTCAGTCAATTACTATCATCCTGACTGTCTGTCCATTCTGCTAAACTTTCCATGTCCTGTTTCAGTCAATTACTATCATCGTGACTGTCTGTCCATTCTGCTAAACTATCAATGTCCTGTTTCAGTCAATTACTATCATCCTGACTGTCTGTCCATTCTGCTAAACTATCCATGTCCTGTTTAAGTAAATTACTATCATCCTGACTGTCTATCCATTCTGCTAAACTATCAATGTCCTGTTTCAGTCAATTACTATCATCCTGACTCTCTGTCCATTCTGCGAAACTATCCATGTCCTGTTTCAGTCAATTACTATCATCCTGACTGTCTATCCATTCTGCTAAACTATCAATGTCCTGTTTCAGTCAATTACTATCATCCTGACTGTCTGTCCATTCTGCTAAACTATCAATGTCCTGTTTCAGTCAATTACTATCATCCTGACTGTCTGTCCATTCTGCTAAACTATCCATGTCCTGTTTCAGTCAATTACTATCATCCTGACTGTCTGTCCATTCTGCTAAACTATCAATGTCCTGTTTCAGTCAATTACTATCATCCTGACTGTCTGTCCATTCTGCTAAACTATCAATGTCCTGTTTCAGTCAATTACTATCATCCTGACTGTCTGTCCATTCTGCTAAACTTTCCATGTCCTGTTTCAGTCAATTACTATCATCGTGACTGTCTGTCCATTCTGCTAAACTATCAATGTCCTGTTTCAGTCAATTACTATCATCCTGACTGTCTGTCCATTCTGCTAAACTATCCATGTCCTGTTTAAGTCAATTACTATCATCCTGACTGTCTATCCATTCTGCTAAACTATCAATGTCCTGTTTCAGTCAATTACTATCATCCTGACTCTCTGTCCATTCTGCGAAACTATCCATGTCCTGTTTCAGTCAATTACTATCATCCTGACTGTCTATCCATTCTGCTAAACTATCAATGTCCTGTTTCAGTCAATTACTATCATCCTGACTGTCTGTCCATTCTGCTAAACTATCAATGTCCTGTTTCAGTCAATTACTATCATCCTGACTGTCTGTCCATTCTGCTAAACTATCCATGTCCTGTTTCAGTCAATTACTATCATCGTGACTGTCTGTCCATTCTGCTAAACTATCCATGTCCTGTTTCAGTCAATTACTATCATCCTGACTGTCTGTCCATTCTGCTAAACTATCAATGTCCTGTTTCAGTCAATTACTATCATCCTGACTGTCTGTCCATTCTGCTAAACTATCAATGTCCTGTTTCAGTCAATTACTATCATCCTGACTGTCTGTCCATTCTGCTAAACTATCAATGTCCTGTTTCAGTCAATTACTATCATCCTGACTGTCTGTCCATTCTGCTAAACTATCCATGTCCTGTTTCAGTCAATTACTATCATCCTGACTGTCTGTCCATTCTGCTAAACTATCAATGTCCTGTTTCAGTCAATTACTATCATCCTGACTGTCTGTCCATTCTGCTAAACTATCCATGTCCTGTTTCAGTCAATTACTATCATCGTGACTGTCTGTCCATTCTGCTAAACTATCCATGTCCTGTTTCAGTCAATTACTATCATCCTGACTGTCTGTCCATTCTGCTAAACTATCCATGTCCTGTTTCAGTCAATTACTATCATCCTGACTGTCTGTCCATTCTGCTAAACTATCAATGTCCTGTTTCAGTCAATTACTATCATCCTGACTGTCTGTCCATTCTGCTAAACTATCAATGTCCTGTTTCAGTCAATTACTATCATCCTGACTGTCTGTCCATTCTGCTAAACTATCAATGTCCTGTTTCAGTCAATTACTATCATCCTGACTGTCTGTCCATTCTGCTAAACTATCCATGTCCTGTTTCAGTCAATTACTATCATCGTGACTGTCTGTCCATTCTGCTAAACTTTCAATGTCCTGTTTCAGTCAATTACTATCATCCTGACTGTCTGTCCATTCTGCTAAACTATCCATGTCCTGTTTAAGTCAATTACTATCATCCTGACTGTCTGTCCATTCTGCTAAACTATCAATGTCCTGTTTCAGTCAATTACTATCATCCTGACTGTCTATCCATTCTGCTAAACTATCCATGTCCTGTTTCATTCAATTACTATCATCCTGACTGTCTGTCCATTCTGCTAAACTATCCATGTCCTGTTTCAGTCAATTACTATCATCCTGACTGTCTGTCCATTCTGCTAAACTATCAATGTCCTGTTTCAGTCAATTACTATCATCCTGACTGTCTGTCCATTCTGCTAAACTATCAATGTCCTGTTTCAGTCAATTACTATCATCCTGACTGTCTGTCCATTCTGCTAAACTATCCATGTCCTGTTTCAGTCAATTACTATCATCCTGACTGTCTGTCCATTCTGCTAAACTATCCATGTCCTGTTTCAGTCAATTACTATCATCCTGACTGTCTGTCAATTCTGCTGAACTATCCATGTCCTGTTTCAGTCAATTACTATCATCCTGACTGTCTGTCCATTCTGCTAAAATATCAATGTCCTGTTTCAGTCAATTACTATCATCCTGACTGTCTGTCCATTCTGCTAAACTATCCATGTCCTGTTTCAGTCAATTACTATCATCCTGACTGTCTGTCCATTCTGCTAAACTATCCATGTCCTGTTTCAGTCAATTACTATCATCCTGACTGTCTGTCCATTCTGCTAAACTATCAATGTCCTGTTTCAGTCAATTACTATCATCCTGACTGTCTGTCCATTTTGCTAAACTATCCATGTCCTGTTTCAGTCAATTACTATCATCCTGACTGTCTGTCCATTCTGCTAAACTATCCATGTCCTGTTTCAGTCAATTACTATCATCGTGACTGTCTGTCCATTCTGCTAAACTTTCAATGTCCTGTTTCAGTCAATTACTATCATCCTGACTGTCTGTCCATTCTGCTAAACTATCCATGTCCTGTTTCAGTCAATTACTATCATCCTGACTGTCTGTCCATTCTGCTAAACTATCCATGCCCTGTTTCAGTCAATTACTATCATCCTGACTCTCTGTGCATTCTGCTAAACTATCAATGTCCAGTTTCAGTCAATTACTATCATCCTGACTGTCTGTCCATTCTGCTAAACTATCAATGTCCTGTTTCAGTCAATTACTATCATCCTGACTGTCTGTCCATTCTGCTAAACTATCAATGTCCTGTTTCAGTCAATTACTATCATCCTGACTGTCTGTCCATTCTGCTAAACTATCCATGTCCTGTTTCAGTCAATTACTATCATCCTGACTGTCTGTCCATTCTGCTAAACTATCAATGTCCTGTTTCAGTCAATTACTATCATCCTGACTGTCTGTCCATTCTGCTAATCTATCAATGTCCTGTTTCAGTCAATTACTATCATCCTGACTGTCTGTCCATTCTGCTAAACTATCAATGTCCTGTTTCAGTCAATTACTATCATCCTGACTGTCTGTCCATTCTGCTAAACTATCCATGTCCTGTTTAAGTCAATTACTATCATCCTGACTGTCTGTCCATTCTGCAAAACTGTCAATGTCCTGTTTCAGTCAATTACTATCATCCTGACTGTCTATCCATTCTGCTAAACTATCCATGTCCTGTTTCAGTCAATTACTATCATCCTGACTGTCTGTCCATTCTGCTAAACTATCAATGTCCTGTTTCAGTCAATTACTATCATCCTGACTGTCTGTCCATTCTGCTAAACTATCAATGTCCTGTTTCAGTCAATTACTATCATCCTGACTGTCTGTCCATTCTGCTAAACTATCCATGTCCTGTTTCAGTCAATTACTATCATCCTGACTGTCTGTCCATTTTGCTAAACTATCAATGTCCTGTTTCAGTCAATTAATCTCATTTTGACTGTCTGTCCATTCTGCTAAACTATCATTGTCCTGTTTCAGTCAATTAATCTCATTTTGACTGTCTGTCCATTCTGCTAAACTATCCATGTCCTGTTTCAGTCAATTACTATCATCCTGACTGTCTGTCCATTTTGCTAAACTATCAATGTCCTGTTTCAGTCAATTAATCTCATTTTGACTGTCTGTCCATTCTGCTAAACTATCATTGTCCTGTTTCAGTCAATTACTATCATCCTGATCCTCTGTCTATTCTAATTATCTATGTCCTTTTTCAGTCAATTACTATCATCCTGATCCTCTGTCTATTCTAATTATCTTTGTCCTTTTTCAGTCAATTACTATCATCCTGATCCTCTGACCATTCTAATTATCTATGTCCTTTTTCAGTCAATTACTATCATCCTGATCCTCTGTCTATTCTAATTATCTATGTCCTGTTTCAGTCAATTACTATCATCCTGATCCTCTGTCTATTCTAATTATCTATGTCCTGTTTCAGTCAATTACTATCATCCTGACTGTCTGTCCATTCTGCTAAACTATCAATGTCCTGTTTCAGTCAATTACTATCATCCTGACTGTCTGTCCATTCTGCTAAACTATCCATGTCCTGTTTCAGTCAATTACTATCATCCTGACTCTCTGTCCATTCTGCTA
Source organism: Heterodontus francisci (assembly GCF_036365525.1). Lineage (NCBI taxonomy): Eukaryota > Metazoa > Chordata > Chondrichthyes > Heterodontiformes > Heterodontidae > Heterodontus > Heterodontus francisci. Next base: position 1,679,320 of record NW_027141814.1, on the reverse strand, counting down.
AACTATCCATGTCCTGTTTCAGTCAATTACTATCATCCTGACTGTCTGTCCATTCTGCTAAACTATCAATGTCCTGTTTCAGTCAATTACTATCATCCTGACTGTCTGTCCATTCTGCTAAACTTTCCATGTCCTGTTTCAGTCAATTACTATCATCGTGACTGTCTGTCCATTCTGCTAAACTTTCAATGTCCTGTTTCAGTCAATTACTATCATCCTGACTGTCTGTCCATTCTGCTAAACTATCCATGTCCTGTTTAAGTCAATTACTATCATCCTGACTCTCTGTCCATTCTGCTAAACTATCCATGTCCTGTTTCAGTCAATTACTATCATCCTGAATGTCTATCCATTCTGCTAAACTATCCATGTCCTGTTTCAGTCAATTACTATCATCCTGACTGTCTGTCCATTCTGCTAAACTATCAATGTCCTGTTTCAGTCAATTACTATCATCCTGACTGTCTGTCCATTTTGCTAAACTATCCATGTCCTGTTTCAGTCAATTACTATCATCCTGACTGTCTGTCCATTTTGCTAAACTATCCATGTCCTGTTTCAGTCAATTACTATCATCCTGACTGTCTGTCCATTCTGCGAAACTATCCATGTCCTGTTTCAGTCAATTACTATCATCCTGACTGTCTGTCCATTCTGCTAAACTATCAATGTCCTGTTTCAGTCAATTACTATCATCCTGACTCTCTGTCCATTCTGCGAAACTATCCATGTCCTGTTTCAGTCAATTACTATCATCCTGACTGTCTATCCATTCTGCTAAACTATCAATGTCCTGTTTCAGTCAATTACTATCATCCTGACTGTCTGTCCATTCTGCTAAACTATCCATGTCCTGTTTCAGTCAATTACTATCATCCTGACTGTCTGTCCATTCTGCTAAACTTTCAATGTCCTGTTTCAGTCAATTACTATCATCCTGACTGTCTGTCCATTCTGCTAAACTATCCATGTCCTGTTTCAGTCAATTACTATCATCGTGACTGTCTGTCCATTCTGCTAAACTTTCAATGTCCTGTTTCAGTCAATTACTATCATCCTGACTGTCTGTCCATTCTGCTAAACTATCCATGTCCTGTTTAAGTCAATTACTATCATCCTGACTCTCTGTCCATTCTGCTAAACTATCCATGTCCTGTTTCAGTCAATTACTATCATCCTGACTGTCTATCCATTCTGCTAAACTATCCATGTCCTGTTTCAGTCAATTACTATCATCCTGACTGTCTGTCCATTCTGCTAAACTATCAATGTCCTGTTTCAGTCAATTACTATCATCCTGACTGTCTTTCCATTTTGCTAAACTATCCATGTCCTGTTTCAGTCAATTACTATCATCCTGACTGTCTGTCCATTTGCTAAACTATCCATGTCCTGTTTCAGTCAATTACTATCATCCTGACTGTCTGTCCATTCTGCGAAACTATCCATGTCCTGTTTCAGTCAATTACTATCATCCTGACTGTCTGTCCATTCTGCTAAACTATCAATGTCCTGTTTCAGTCAATTACTATCATCCTGACTCTCTGTCCATTCTGCGAAACTATCCATGTCCTGTTTCAGTCAATTACTATCATCCTGACTGTCTATCCATTCTGCTAAACTATCAATGTCCTGTTTCAGTCAATTACTATCATCCTGACTGTCTGTCCATTCTGCTAAACTATCAATGTCCTGTTTCAGTCAATTACTATCATCCTGACTGTCTGTCCATTCTGCTAAACTATCCATGTCCTGTTTCAGTCAATTACTATCATCCTGACTGTCTGTCCATTCTGCTAAACTATCAATGTCCTGTTTCAGTCAATTACTATCATCCTGACTGTCTGTCCATTCTGCTAAACTATCCATGTCCTGTTTCAGTCAATTACTATCATCGTGAATGTCTGTCCATTCTGCTAAACTATCAATGTCCTGTTTCAGTCAATTACTATCATCCTGACTGTCTGTCCATTCTGCTAAACTATCAATGTCCTGTTTCAGTCAATTACTATCATCCTGACTGTCTGTCCATTCTGCTAAACTATCCATGTCCTGTTTCAGTCAATTACTATCATCCTGACTGTCTGTCCATTCTGCTGAACTATCCATGTCCTGTTTCAGTCAATTACTATCATCCTGACTGTCTATCCATTCTGCTAAACTATCAATGTCCTGTTTCAGTCAATTACTATCATCCTGACTGTCTGTCCATTCTGCTAAACTATCAATGTCCTGTTTCAGTCAATTACTATCATCCTGACTGTCTGTCCATTCTGCTAAACTATCAATGTCCTGTGTCAGTCAATTACTATCATCCTGACTGTCTGTCCATTCTGCTAACCTATCAATGTCCTGTTTCAGTCAATTACTATCATCCTGACTGTCTATCCATTCTGCTAAACTATCAATGTCCTGTTTCAGTCAATTACTATCATCCTGAATGTCTATCCATTCTGCTAAACTATCAATGTCCTGTTTCAGTCAATTACTATCATCCTGACTGTCTGGCCATTCTGCTAAACTATCAATGTCCTGTTTCAGTCAATTACTATCATCCAGACTGTCTGTCCATTCTGCTAAACTATCCATGTCCTGTTTCAGTCAATTACTATCATCGTGACTGTCTGTCCATTCTGCTAAACTATCAATGTCCTGTTTCAGTCAATTACTATCATCCTGACTGTCTGTCCATTCTGCTAAACTATCAATGTCCTGTGTCAGTCAATTACTATCATCCTGACTGTCTGTCCATTCTGCTATACTATCCATGTCCTGTTTCAGTCAATTACTATCATCGTGACTGTCTGTCCATTCTGCTAAACTTTCAATGTCCTGTTTCAGTCAATTACTATCATCCTGACTGTCTGTCCATTCTGCTAAACTATCAATGTCCTGTTTCAGTCAATTACTATCATCCTGACTGTCTGTCCATTCTGCTATACTATCCATGTCCTGTTTCAGTCAATTACTATCATCGTGACTGTCTGTCCATTCTGCTGAACTATCAATGTTCTGTTTCAGTCAATTACTATCATCCTGACTGTCTGTCCATTCTGCTGAACTATCCATGTCCTGTTTCAGTCAATTACTATCATCCTGACTGTCTATCCATTCTGCTAAACTATCAATGTCCTGTTTCAGTCAATTACTATCATCCTGACTGTCTGTCCATTCTGCTAAACTATCAATGTCCTGTTTCAGTCAATTACTATCATCCTGACTGTCTGTCCATTCTGCTAAACTATCAATGTCCTGTGTCAGTCAATTACTATCATCCTGACTGTCTGTCCATTCTGCTAACCTATCAATGTCCTGTTTCAGTCAATTACTATCATCGTGACTGTCTGTCCATTCTGCTATACTATCCATGTCCTGTTTCAGTCAATTACTATCATCCTGACTGTCTGTCCATTCTGCTAAACTTTCAATGTCCTGTTTCAGTCAATTACTATCATCCTGACTGTCTGTCCATTCTGCTAAACTATCAATGTCCTGTTTCAGTCAATTACTATCATCCTGACTGTCTGTCCATTCTGCTATACTATCCATGTCCTGTTTCAGTCAATTACTATCATCGTGACTGTCTGTCCATTCTGCTGAACTATCAATGTCCTGTTTCAGTCAATTACTATCATCCTGACTGTCTGTCCATTCTGCTAAACTATCAATGTCCTGTTTCAGACAATTACGATCATCCTGACTGTCTGTCCATTCTGCTAAACTATCAATGTCCTGTGTCAGTCAATTACTATCATCCTGACTGTCTGTCCATTCTGCTAACCTATCAATGTCCAGTTTCAGTCAATTACTATCATCCTGACTGTCTATCCATTCTGCTAAACTATCAATGTCCTGTTTCAGTCAATTACTATCATCCTGAAAGTCTATCCATTCTGCTAAACTATCAATGTCCTGTTTCAGTCAATTACTATCATCCTGACTGTCTGGCCATTCTGCTAAACTATCAATGTCCTGTTTCAGTCAATTACTATCATCCAGACTGTCTGTCCATTCTGCTAAACTATCCATGTCCTGTTTCAGTCAATTAGTATCATCGTGACTGTCTGTCCATTCTGCTAAACTATCAATGTCCTGTTTCAGTCAATTACTATCATCCTGACTGTCTGTCCATTCTGCTAAACTATCAATGTCCTGTTTCAGTCAATTACTATCATCCTGACTGTCTGTCCATTCTGCTATACTATCCATGTCCTGTTTCAGTCAATTACTATCATCGTGACTGTCTGTCCATTCTGCTAAACTTTCAATGTCCTGTTTCAGTCAATTACTATCATCCTGACTGTCTGTCCATTCTGCTAAACTATCCATGTCCTGTTTATGTCAATTACTATCATCCTGACTGTCTGTCCATTCTGCTAAACTATCAATGTCCTGTTTCAGTCAATTACTATCATCCTGACTGCCTGTCCATTCTGCTAAACTTTCAATGTCCTGTTTCAGTCAATTACTATCATCCTGACTGTCTGTCCATTCTGCTAAACTATCCATGTCCTGTTTCAGTCAATTACTATCATCGTGACTGTCTGTCCATTCTGCTAAACTTTCAATGTCCTGTTTCAGTCAATTACTATCATCCTGACTGTCTGTCCATTCTGCTAAACTATCCATGTCCTGTTTAAGTCAATTACTATCATCCTGACTCTCTGTCCATTCTGCTAAACTATCCATGTCCTGTTTCAGTCAATTACTATCATCCTGAATGTCTATCCATTCTGCTAAACTATCCATGTCCTGTTTCAGTCAATTACTATCATCCTGACTGTCTGTCCATTCTGCTAAACTATCAATGTCCTGTTTCAGTCAATTACTATCATCCTGACTGTCTGTCCATTTTGCTAAACTATCCATGTCCTGTTTCAGTCAATTACTATCATCCTGACTGTCTGTCCATTTTGCTAAACTATCCATGTCCTGTTTCAGTCAATTACTATCATCCTGACTGTCTGTCCATTCTGCTAATTTATCAATGTCCTGTTTCAGTCAATTACTATCATCCTGATCCTCTGTCTATTCTGATTATCTATGTCCTGTTTCAGTCAATTACTATCATCCTGATCCTCTGTCTATTCTAATTATCTATGTCCTGTTTCAGTCAATTACTATCATCCTGATCCTCTGTCTATTCTAATTATCAATGTCCTGTTTCAGTCAATTACTATCATCCTGATCCTCTGACCATTCTAATTATCTATGTCCTGTTTCAGTCAATTACTATCATCCTGATCCTCTGACCATTCTAATTATCTATGTCCTGTTTCAGTCAATTACTATCATCCTGATCCTCTGTCTATTCTAATTATCTATGTCCTGTTTCAGTCAATTACTATCATCCTGACTGTCTGTCCATTCTGCTAAACTATCAATGTCCTGTTTCAGTCAATTACTATCATCCTGACTGTCTGTCCATTCTGCTAAACTATCCATGTCCTGTTTCAGTCAATTACTATCATCGTGACTGTCTGTCCATTCTGCTAAACTATCAATGTCCTGTTTCAGTCAATTACTATCATCCTGACTGTCTGTCCATTCTGCTAAACTATCAATGTCCTGTTTCAGTCAATTACTATCATCCTGACTGTCTGTCCATTCTGCTAAACTATCAATGTCCTGTTTCAGTCAATTACTATCATCCTGACTGTCTGTCCATTCTGCTAAACTATCCACGTCCTGTTTAAGTCAATTACTATCATCCTGACTGTCTATCCATTCTGCTAAACTATCAATGTCCTGTTTCAGTCAATTACTATCATCCTGACTCTCTGTCCATTCTGCGAAACTATCCATGTCCTGTTTCAGTCAATTACTATCATCCTGACTGTCTATCCATTCTGCTAAACTATCAATGTCCTGTTTCAGTCAATTACTATCATCCTGACTGTCTGTCCATTCTGCTAAACTATCAATGTCCTGTTTCAGTCAATTACTATCATCCTGACTGTCTGTCCATTCTGCTAAACTATCCATGTCCTGTTTCAGTCAATTACTATCATCGTGACTGTCTGTCCATTCTGCTAAACTATCCATGTCCTGTTTCAGTCAATTACTATCATCCTGACTGTCTGTCCATTCTGCTAAACTATCAATGTCCTGTTTCAGTCAATTACTATCATCCTGACTGTCTGTCCATTCTGCTAAACTATCAATGTCCTGTTTCAGTCAATTACTATCATCCTGACTGTCTGTCCATTCTGCTAAACTATCAATGTCCTGTTTCAGTCAATTACTATCATCCTGACTGTCTGTCCATTCTGCTAAACTATCCATGTCCTGTTTCAGTCAATTACTATCATCCTGACTGTCTGTCCATTCTGCTAAACTATCAATGTCCTGTTTCAGTCAATTACTATCATCCTGACTGTCTGTCCATTCTGCTAAACTATCCATGTCCTGTTTCAGTCAATTACTATCATCCTGACTGTCTGTCCATTCTGCTAAACTATCCATGTCCTGTTTCAGTCAATTACTATCATCCTGACTGTCTGTCCATTCTGCTAAACTATCCATGTCCTGTTTCAGTCAATTACTATCATCCTGACTGTCTGTCCATTCTGCTAAACTATCAATGTCCTGTTTCAGTCAATTACTATCATCCTGACTGTCTGTCCATTCTGCTAAACTATCAATGTCCTGTTTCAGTCAATTACTATCATCCTGACTGTCTGTCCATTCTGCTAAACTATCAATGTCCTGTTTCAGTCAATTACTATCATCCTGACTGTCTGTCCATTCTGCTAAACTATCCATGTCCTGTTTCAGTCAATTACTATCATCGTGAATGTCTGTCCATTCTGCTAAACTTTCAATGTCCTGTTTCAGTCAATTACTATCATCCTGACTGTCTGTCCATTCTGCTAAACTATCCATGTCCTGTTTAAGTCAATTACTATCATCCTGACTGTCTGTCCATTCTGCTAAACTATCAATGTCCTGTTTCAGTCAATTACTATCATCCTGACTGTCTGTCCATTCTGCTAAACTATCCATGTCCTGTTTCAGTCAATTACTATCATCCTGACTGTCTGTCCATTCTGCTAAACTATCAATGTCCTGTTTCAGTCAATTACTATCATCCTGACTGTCTGTCCATTCTGCTAAACTATCAATGTCCTGTTTCAGTCAATTACTATCATCCTGACTGTCTGTCCATTCTGCTAAACTATCCATGTCCTGTTTCAGTCAATTACTATCATCCTGACTGTCTGTCCATTCTGCTAAACTATCCATGTCCTGTTTCAGTCAATTACTATCATCCTGACTGTCTGTCAATTCTGCTAAACTATCCATGTCCTGTTTCAGTCAATTACTATCATCCTGACTGTCTGTCCATTCTGCTAAAATATCAATGTCCTGTTTCAGTCAATTACTATCATCCTGACTGTCTGTCCATTCTGCTAAACTATCCATGTCCTGTTTCAGTCAATTACTATCATCCTGACTGTCTGTCCATTCTGCTAAACTATCCATGTCCTGTTTCAGTCAATTACTATCATCCTGACTGTCTGTCCATTCTGCTAAACTATCAATGTCCTGTTTCAGTCAATTACTATCATCCTGACTGTCTGTCCATTTTGCTAAACTATCCATGTCCTGTTTCAGTCAATTACTATCATCATGACTGTCTGTCCATTCTGCTAAACTATCCATGTCCTGTTTCAGTCAATTACTATCATCGTGACTGTCTGTCCATTCTGCTAAACTTTCAATGTCCTGTTTCAGTCAATTACTATCATCCTGACTGTCTGTCCATTCTGCTAAACTATCCATGTCCTGTTTCAGTCAATTACTATCATCCTGACTGTCTGTCCATTCTGCTAAACTATCCATGCCCTGTTTCAGTCAATTACTATCATCCTGACTCTCTGTGCATTCTGCTAAACTATCAATGTCCAGTTTCAGTCAATTACTATCATCCTGACTGTCTGTCCATTCTGCTAAACTATCAATGTCCTGTTTCAGTCAATTACTATCATCCTGACTGTCTGTCCATTCTGCTAAACTATCAATGTCCTGTTTCAGTCAATTACTATCATCCTGACTGTCTGTCCATTCTGCTAAACTATCCATGTCCTGTTTCAGTCAATTACTATCATCCTGACTGTCTGTCCATTCTGCTAAACTATCAATGTCCTGTTTCAGTCAATTACTATCATCCTGACTGTCTGTCCATTCTGCTAATCTATCAATGTCCTGTTTCAGTCAATTACTATCATCCTGACTGTCTGTCCATTCTGCTAAACTATCAATGTCCTGTTTCAGTCAATTACTATCATCCTGACTGTCTGTCCATTCCGCTAAACTATCCATGTCCTGTTTAAGTCAATTACTATCATCCTGACTGTCTGTCCATTCTGCAAAACTATCAATGTCCTGTTTCAGTCAATTACTATCATCCTGACTGTCTATCCATTCTGCTAAACTATCCATGTCCTGTTTCAGTCAATTACTATCATCCTGACTGTCTGTCCATTCTGCTAAACTATCAATGTCCTGTTTCAGTCAATTACTATCATCCTGACTGTCTGTCCATTCTGCTAAACTATCCATGTCCTGTTTCAGTCAATTACTATCATCCTGACTGTCTGTCCATTTTGCTAACTATCCATGTCCTGTTTCAGTCAATTACTATCATCCTGACTGTCTGTCCATTTTGCTAAACTATCCATGTCCTGTTTCAGTCAATTACTATCATCCTGACTGTCTGTCCATTCTGCTAATTTATCAATGTCCTGTTTCAGTCAATTACTATCATCCTGACTGTCTGTCCATTCTGCTAAACTATCCATGTCCTGTTTCAGTCAATTACTATCATCCTGACTGTCTGTCCATTCTGCTAAACTATCAATGTCCTGTTTCAGTCAATTACTATCATCCTGACTGTCTGTCCATTCTGCTAAACTATCAATGTCCTGTTTCAGTCAATTACTATCATCCTGACTGTCTGTCCATTCTGCTAAACTATCAATGTCCTGTTTCAGTCAATTACTATCATCCAGACTGTCTGTCCATTCTGCTAAACTATCAATGTCCTGTTTCAGTCAATTACTATCATCCTGACTGTCTGTCCATTCTGCTAAACTATCAATGTCCTGTTTCAGTCAATTAATCTCATTTTGACTGTCTGTCCATTCTGCTAAACTATCAATGTCCTGTTTCAGTCAATTACTATCATCCTGATCCTCTGTCTATTCTAATTATCTATGTCCTTTTTCAGTCAATTACTATCATCCTGATCCTCTGTCTATTCTAATTATCTTTGTCCTTTTTCAGTCAATTACTATCATCCTGATCCTCTGTCTATTCTAATTATCTATGTCCTGTTTCAGTCAATTACTATCATCCTGATCCTCTGTCTATTCTAATTATCTATGCCCTTTTTCAGTCAATTACTATCATCCTGATCCTCTGTCTATTCTAATTATCTATGTCCTTTTTCAGTCAATTACTATCATCCTGATCCTCTGTCTATTCTAATTATCTATGTCCTTTTTCAGTCAATTACTATCATCCTGATCCTCTGACCATTCTAATTATCTATGTCCTTTTTCAGTCAATTACTATCATCCTGATCCTCTGTCTATTCTAATTATCTATGTCCTGTTTCAGTCAATTACTATCATCCTGATCCTCTGTCCATTCTAATTATCTATGTCCTGTTTCAGTCAATTACTATCATCCTGATCCTCTGACCATTCTAATTATCTATGTCCTGTTTCAGTCAATTACTATCATCCTGATTCTCTGTCCATTCTAATTATCTATGTCCTTTTTCAGTCAATTACTATCATCCTGATCCTCTGTCTATTCTAATTATCTATGTCCTGTTTCAGTCAATTACTATCATCCTGATCCTCTGACCATTCTAATTATCTATGTCCTTTTTCAGTCAATTACTATCATCCTGATCCTCTGTCTATTCTAATTATCTATGTCCTGTTTCAGTCAATTACTATCATCCTGATCCTCTGTCCATTCTAATTATCTATGTCCTGTTTCAGTCAATTACTATCATCCTGATCCTCTGACCATTCTAATTATCTATGTCCTGTTTCAGTCAATTACTATCATCCTGATCCTCTGTCCATTCTAATTATCTATGTCCTGTTTCAGTCAATTACTATCATCCTGATCCTCTGTCCATTCTAATTATCTATGTCCTGTTTCAGTCAATTACTATCATCCTGATCCTCTGTCTATTCTGATTATCTATGTCCTGTTTCAGTCAATTACTATCATCCTGATCCTCTGTCCATTCTAATTATCTATGTCCTGTTTCAGTCAATTACTATCATCCTGATCCTCTGTCTATTCTGATTATCTATGTCCTGTTTCAGTCAATTACTATCATCCTGATCCTCTGTCTATTCTAATTATCTATGTCCTGTTTCAGTCAATTACTATCATCCTGATCCTCTGTCCATTCTAATTATCTATGTCCTGTTTCAGTCAATTACTATCATCCTGATCCTCTGACCATTCTAATTATCTATGTCCTGTTTCAGTCAATTACTATCATCCTGATCCTCTGTCTATTCTAATTATCTATGTCCTGTTTCAGTCAATTACTATCATCCTGATCCTCTGTCTATTCTGATTATCTATGTCCTGTTTCAGTCAATTACTATCATCCTGATCCTCTGTCTATTCTGATTATCTATGTCCTGTTTCAGTCAATTACTATCATCCTGATCCTCTGTCCATTCTAATTATCTATGTCCTGTTTCAGTCAATTACTATCATCCTGATCCTCTGTCCATTCTAATTATCTATGTCCTGTTTCAGTCAATTACTATCATCCTGATCCTCTGTCTATTCTAATTATCTATGTCCTGTTTCAGTCAATTACTATCATCCTGATCCGCTGTCTATTCTGATTATCTATGTCCTGTTTCAGTCAATTAATATCATCCTGATCCTCTGTCCATTCTAATTATCTATGTCCTGTTTCAGTCAATTACTATCATCCTGATCCTCTGTCCATTCTAATTATCTATGTCCTGTTTCAGTCAATTACTATCATCCTGATCCTCTGTCCATTCTAATTATCTATGTCCTGTTTCAGTCAATTACTATCATCCTGATCCTCTGTCTATTCTGATTATCTATGTCCTGTTTCAGTCAATTACTATCATCCTGATCCTCTGTCTATTCTAATTATCTATGTCCTGTTTCAGTCAATTACTATCATCCTGATCCGCTGTCTATTCTGATTATCTATGTCCTGTTTCAGTCAATTAATATCATCCTGATCCTCTGTCCATTCTAATTATCTATGTCCTGTTTCAGTCAATTACTATCATCCTGATCCTCTGTCCATTCTAATTATCTATGTCCTGTTTCAGTCAATTACTATCATCCTGATCCTCTGTCCATTCTAATTATCTATGTCCTGTTTCAGTCAATTACTATCATCCTGATCCTCTGTCTATTCTGATTATCTATGTCCTGTTTCAGTCAATTACTATCATCCTGATCCTCTGTCTATTCTGATTATCTATGTCCTGTTTCAGTCAATTACTATCATCCTGATCCTCTGTCCATTCTAATTATCTATGTCCTGTTTCAGTCAATTACTATCATCCTGATCCTCTGTCCATTCTAATTATCCATGTCCTGTTTCAGTCAATTACTATCATCCTGATCCTCTGTCTATTCTGATTATCTATGTCCTGTTTCAGTCAATTACTATCATCCTGATCCTCTGTCCATTCTAATTATCTATGTCCTGTTTCAGTCAATTACTATCATCCTGATCCTCTGTCTATTCTGATTATCTATGTCCTGTTTCAGTCAATTACTATCATCCTGATCCTCTGTCCATTCTAATTATCTATGTCCTGTTTCAGTCAATTACTATCATCCTGATCCTCTGACCATTCTAATTATCTATGTCCTGTTTCAGTCAATTACTATCATCCTGATCCTCTGTCTATTCTGATTATCTATGTCCTGTTTCAGTCAATTACTATCATCCTGATCCTCTGACCATTCTAATTATCTATGTCCTGTTTCAGTCAATTACTATCATCCTGATCCTCTGACCATTCTAATTATCTATGTCCTGTTTCAGTCAATTACTATCATCCTGATCCTCTGTCCATTCTAATTATCTATGTCCTGTTTCAGTCAATTACTATCATCCCGATCCTCTGACCATTCTAATTATCTATGTCCTGTTTCAGTCAATTACTATCATCCTGATCCTCTGTCCATTCTAATTATCTATGTCCTGTTTCAGTCAATTACTATCATCCTGATCCTCTGTCCATTCTAATTATCTATGTCCTGTTTCAGTCAATTAATATCATCCTGATCCTCTGTCTATTCTAATTATCTATGTCCTGTTTCAGTCAATTACTATCATCCCGATCCTCTGACCATTCTAATTATCTATGTCCTGTTTCAGTCAATTACTATCATCCTGATCCTCTGTCCATTCTAATTATCTATGTCCTGTTTCAGTCAATTACTATCATCCTGATCCTCTGTCTATTCTAATTATCTATGTGCTGTTTCAGTCAATTACTATCATCCTGATCCTCTGTCCATTCTAATTATCTATGTCCTGTTTCAGTCAATTACTATCATCCTGATCCTCTGTCCATTCTAATTATCTATGTCCTGTTTCAGTCAATTACTATCATCCCGATCCTCTGACCATTCTAATTATCTATGTCCTGTTTCATTCAATTACTATCAACCTGATCCTCTGTCCATTCTAATTATCTATGTCCTGTTTCAGTCAATTACTATTATCCTGATCCTCTGTCCATTCTAATTATCTATGTCCTGTTTCAGTCAATTACTATCATCCCGATCCTCTGACCATTCTAATTATCTATGTCCTGTTTCAGTCAATTACTATCATCCTGATCCTCTGTCCATTCTAATTATCTATGTCCTGTTTCAGTCAATTACTATCATCCTGATCCTCTGTCCATTCTAATTATCTATGTCCTGTTTCAGTCATTTACTATCATCCTGATCCTCTGACCATTCTAATTATCTATGTCCTGTTTCAGTCAATTACTATCATCCTGATCCTCTGTCTATTCTAATTATCTATGTCCTGTTTCAGTCAATTACTATCATCCTGATCCTCTGACCATTCTAATTATCTATGTCCTGTTTCAGTCAATTACTATCATCCTGATCCTCTGACCATTCTAATTATCTATGTCCTGTTTCAGTCAATTACTATCATCCTGATCCTCTGTCCATTCTAATTATCTATGTCCTGTTTCAGTCAATTACTATCATCCTGATCCTCTGTCCATTCTAATTATCCATGTCCTGTTTCAGTCAATTACTATCATCTTGATCCTCTGAACATTCTAATTATCTATGTCCTGTTTCAGTCAATTACTATCATCCTGATCCTCTTTCCATTCTAATTATCTATGTCCTGTTTCAGTCAATTACTATCATCCTGATCCTCTGTCTATTCTGATTATCTATGTCCTGTTTCAGTCAATTACTATCATCCTGATCCTCTGTCTATTCTAATTATCTATGTCCTGTTTCAGTCAATTACTATCATCCTGATCCTCTGTCCATTCTAATTATCTATGTCCTGTTTCAGTCAATTACTATCATCCTGATCCTCTGACCATTCTAATTATCTATGTCCTGTTTCAGTCAATTACTATCATCCTGATCCTCTGTCTATTCTAATTATCTATGTCCTGTTTCAGTCAATTACTATCATCCTGATCCTCTGTCTATTCTAATTATCTATGTCCTGTTTCAGTCAATTACTATCATCCTGATCCTCTGTCTATTCTGATTATCTATGTCCTGTTTCAGTCAATTACTATCATCCTGATCCTCTGTCTATTCTGATTATCTATGTCCTGTTTCAGTCAATTACTATCATCCTGATCCTCTGTCTATTCTGATTATCTATGTCCTGTTTCAGTCAATTACTATCATCCTGATCCTCTGTCTATTCTAATTATCTATGTCCTGTTTCAGTCAATTACTATCATCCTGATCCTCTGTCCATTCTAATTATCTATGTCCTGTTTCAGTCAATTACTATCATCCTGATCCTCTGACCATTCTAATAATCTATGTCCTGTTTCAGTCAATTACTATCATCCTGATCCTCTGTCTATTCTAATTATCTATGTCCTGTTTCAGTCAATTACTATCATCCTGATCCTCTGTCTATTCTAATTATCTATGTCCTGTTTCAGTCAATTACTATCATCCTGATCCTCTGTCTATTCTGATTATCTATGTCCTGTTTCAGTCAATTACTATCATCCTGATCCTCTGTCTATTCTGATTATCTATGTCCTGTTTCAGTCAATTACTATCATCCTGATCCTCTGTCTATTCTGATTATCTATGTCCTGTTTCAGTCAATTACTATCATCCTGATCCTCTGTCCATTCTAATTATCTATGTCCTGTTTCAGTCAATTACTATCATCCTGATCCTCTGACCATTCTAATTATCTATGTCCTGTTTCAGTCAATTACTATCATCCTGATCCTCTGTCTATTCTAATTATCTATGTCCTGTTTCAGTCAATTACTATCATCCTGATCCTCTGTCTATTCTGATTATCTATGTCCTGTTTCAGTCAATTACTATCAACCTGATCCTCTGTCTATTCTAATTATCTATGTCCTGTTTCAGTCAATTATTATCATCCTGATCCGCTGTCTATTCTGATTATCTATGTCCTGTTTCAGTCAATTAATATCATCCTGATCCTCTGTCCATTCTAATTATCTATGTCCTGTTTCAGTCAATTACTATCATCCTGATCCTCTGTCCATTCTAATTATCTATGTCCTGTTTCAGTCAATTACTATCATCCTGATCCTCTGTCCATTCTAATTATCTATGTCCTGTTTCAGTCAATTACTATCATCCTGATCCTCTGTCTATTCTGATTATCTATGTCCTGTTTCAGTCAATTACTATCATCCTGATCCTCTGTCTATTCTGATTATCTATGTCCTGTTTCAGTCAATTACTATCATCCTGATCCTCTGTCCATTCTAATTATCTATGTCCTGTTTCAGTCAATTACTATCATCCTGATCCTCTGTCCATTCTAATTATCCATGTCCTGTTTCAGTCAATTACTATCATCCTGATCCTCTGTCTATTCTGATTATCTATGTCCTGTTTCAGTCAATTACTATCATCCTGATCCTCTGTCCATTCTAATTATCTATGTCCTGTTTCAGTCAATTACTATCATCCTGATCCTCTGTCTATTCTGATTATCTATGTCCTGTTTCAGTCAATTACTATCATCCTGATCCTCTGTCCATTCTAATTATCTATGTCCTGTTTCAGTCAATTACTATCATCCTGATCCTCTGACCATTCTAATTATCTATGTCCTGTTTCAGTCAATTACTATCATCCTGATCCTCTGTCTATTCTGATTATCTATGTCCTGTTTCAGTCAATTACTATCATCCTGATCCTCTGACCATTCTAATTATCTATGTCCTGTTTCAGTCAATTACTATCATCCTGATCCTCTGACCATTCTAATTATCTATGTCCTGTTTCAGTCAATTACTATCATCCTGATCCTCTGTCCATTCTAATTATCTATGTCCTGTTTCAGTCAATTACTATCATCCCGATCCTCTGACCATTCTAATTATCTATGTCCTGTTTCAGTCAATTACTATCATCCTGATCCTCTGTCCATTCTAATTATCTATGTCCTGTTTCAGTCAATTACTATCATCCTGATCCTCTGTCCATTCTAATTATCTATGTCCTGTTTCAGTCAATTACTATCATCCTGATCCTCTGTCCATTCTAATTATCTATGTCCTGTTTCAGTCAATTACTATCATCCTGATCCTCTGTCCATTCTAATTATCTATGTCCTGTTTCAGTCAATTACTATCATCCCGATCCTCTGACCATTCTAATTATCTATGTCCTGTTTCAGTCAATTACTATCAACCTGATCCTCTGTCCATTCTAATTATCTATGTCCTGTTTCAGTCAATTACTATTATCCTGATCCTCTGTCCATTCTAATTATCTATGTCCTGTTTCAGTCAATTACTATCATCCCGATCCTCTGACCATTCTAATTATCTATGTCCTGTTTCAGTCAATTACTATCATCCTGATCCTCTGTCCATTCTAATTATCTATGTCCTGTTTCAGTCAATTACTATCATCCTGATCCTCTGTCCATTCTAATTATCTATGTCCTGTTTCAGTCATTTACTATCATCCTGATCCTCTGACCATTCTAATTATCTATGTCCTGTTTCAGTCAATTACTATCATCCTGATCCTCTGTCTATTCTAATTATCTATGTCCTGTTTCAGTCAATTACTATCATCCTGATCCTCTGACCATTCTAATTATCTATGTCCTGTTTCAGTCAATTACTATCATCCTGATCCTCTGACCATTCTAATTATCTATGTCCTGTTTCAGTCAATTACTATCATCCTGATCCTCTGTCCATTCTAATTATCTATGTCCTGTTTCAGTCAATTACTATCATCCTGATCCTCTGTCCATTCTAATTATCCATGTCCTGTTTCAGTCAATTACTATCATCTTGATCCTCTGAACATTCTAATTATCTATGTCCTGTTTCAGTCAATTACTATCATCCTGATCCTCTTTCCATTCTAATTATCTATGTCCTGTTTCAGTCAATTACTATCATCCTGATCCTCTGTCTATTCTGATTATCTATGTCCTGTTTCAGTCAATTACTATCATCCTGATCATCTGTCTATTCAAATTATCTATGTCCTGTTTCAGTCAATTACTATCATCCTGATCCTCTGTCCATTCTAATTAACTATGTCCTGTTTCAGTCAATTACTATCATCCTGATCCTCTGTCCATTCTAATTATCTATGTCCTGTTTCAGTCAATTACTATCATCCTGATCCTCTGTCCATTCTAATTATCCATGTCCTGTTTCAGTCAATTACTATCATCCTGATCCTCTGTCTATTCTAATTATCTATCTCCTGTTTCAGTCAATTACTATCATCCTGATCCTCTGTCTATTCTAATTATCTATGTCCTGTTTCAGTCAATTACTATCATCCTGATCCTCTGTCCATTCTAATTATCTATGTCCTGTTTCAGTCAATTACTATCATCCTGATCCTCTGTCTATTCTAATTATCTATGTCCTGTTTCAGTCAATTACTATCATCCTGATCCTCTGACCATTCTAATTATCTATGTCCTGTTTCAGTCAATTACTATCATCCTGATCCTCTGACCATTCTAATTATCTATGTCCTGTTTCAGTCAATTACTATCATCCTGATCCTCTGTCCATTCTAATTATCTATGTCCTGTTTCAGTCAATTACTATCATCCTGATCCTCTGTCCATTCTAATTATCCATGTCCTGTTTCAGTCAATTACTATCATCTTGATCCTCTGAACATTCTAATTATCTATGTCCTGTTTCAGTCAATTACTATCATCCTGATCCTCTTTCCATTCTAATTATCTATGTCCTGTTTCAGTCAATTACTATCATCCTGATCCTCTGTCTATTCTGATTATCTATGTCCTGTTTCAGTCAATTACTATCATCCTGATCATCTGTCTATTCAAATTATCTATGTCCTGTTTCAGTCAATTACTATCATCCTGATCCTCTGTCCATTCTAATTAACTATGTCCTGTTTCAGTCAATTACTATCATCCTGATCCTCTGTCCATTCTAATTATCTATGTCCTGTTTCAGTCAATTACTATCATCCTGATCCTCTGTCCATTCTAATTATCCATGTCCTGTTTCAGTCAATTACTATCATCCTGATCCTCTGTCTATTCTAATTATCTATCTCCTGTTTCAGTCAATTACTATCATCCTGATCCTCTGTCTATTCTAATTATCTATGTCCTGTTTCAGTCAATTACTATCATCCTGATCCTCTGTCCATTCTAATTATCTATGTCCTGTTTCAGTCAATTACTATCATCCTGATCCTCTGACCATTCTAATTATCTATGTCCTGTTTCAGTCAATTACTATCATCCTGATCCTCTGTCTATTCTAACTATCTATGTCCTGTTTCAGTCAATTACTATCATCCTGATCCTCTGTCTATTCTAATTATCTATGTCCTGTTTCAGTCAATTACTATCATCCTGATCCTCTGACCATTCTAATTATCTATGTCCTGTTTCAGTCAATTACTATCATCCTGCTCCTCTGACCATTCTAATTATCTATGTCCTGTTTCAGTCAATTACTATCATCCTGATCCTCTGTCTATTCTAATTATCTATGTCCTGTTTCAGTCAATTACTACCATCCTGATCCTCTGTCCATTCTAATTATCTATGTCCTGTTTCAGTCAATTAATATCATCCTGATCCTCTGACCATTCTAATTATCTATGTCCTGTTTCAGTCAATTACTATCATCCGGATCCTCTGTCTATTCTGATTATCTATGTCCTGTTTCAGTCAATTACTATCATCCTGACTGTCTGTCCATTCTGCTAAACTATCCATGTCCTGTTTCAGTCAATTACTATCATCCTGACTGTCTGTCCATTCTGCTAAACTATCAATGTCCTGTTTCAGTCAATTACTATCATCCTGACTGTCTGTCCATTCTGCTAAACTATCAATGTCCTGTTTCAGTCAATTACTATCATCCTGACTGTCTGTCCATTCTGCTAAACTATCAATGTCCTGTTTCAGTCAATTACTATCATCCTGACTGTCTGTCCATTCTGCTAAACTATCAATGTCCTGTTTCAGTCAATTACTATCATCCTGACTGTCTGTCCATTCTGCTAAACTATCAATGTCCTGTTTCAGTCAATTAATATCATCCTGACTGTCTGTCCATTCTGCTAAACTATCAAAGTCCTGTTTCAGTCAATTACTATCATCCTGATCCTCTGTCTATTCTAATTATCTATGTCCTTTTTCAGTCAATTACTATCATCATGATCCTCTGTCTATTCTAATTATCTTTGTCCTTTTTCAGTCAATTACTATCATCCTGATCCTCTGACCATTCTAATTATCTATGTCCTTTTTCAGTCAATTACTATCATCCTGATCCTCTGTCTATTCTAATTATCTATGTCCTGTTTCAGTCAATTACTATCATCCTGATCCTCTGTCTATTCTAATTATCGATGTCCTTTTTCAGTCAATTAGTATCATCCTGATCCTCTGTCTATTCTAATTATCTATGTCCTTTTTCAGTCAATTACTATCATCCTGATCCTCTGTCTATTCTAATTATCTATGTCCTTTTTCAGTCAATTACTATCATCCTGATCCTCTGACCATTCTAATTATCTATGTCCTTTTTCAGTCAATTACTATCATCCTGATCCTCTGTCTATTCTAATTATCTATGTCCTGTTTCAGTCAATTACTATCATCCTGATCCTCTGTCCATTCTAATTATCTATGTCCTGTTTCAGTCAATTACTATCATCCTGATCCTCTGACCATTCTAATTATCTATGTCCTGTTTCAGTCAATTACTATCATCCTGATCCTCTGTCCATTCTAATTATCTATGTCCTTTTTCAGTCAATTACTATCATCCTGATCCTCTGTCTATTCTAATTATCTATGTCCTGTTTCAGTCAATTACTATCATCCTGATCCTCTGACCATTCTAATTATCTATGTCCTTTTTCAGTCAATTACTATCATCCTGATCCTCTGTCTATTCTAATTATCTATGTCCTGTTTCAGTCAATTACTATCATCCTGATCCTCTGTCCATTCTAATTATCTATGTCCTGTTTCAGTCAATTACTATCATCCTGATCCTCTGACCATTCTAATTATCTATGTCCTGTTTCAGTCAATTACTATCATCCTGATCCTCTGTCCATTCTAATTATCTATGTCCTGTTTCAGTCAATTACTATCATCCTGATCCTCTGTCTATTCTGATTATCTATGTCCTGTTTCAGTCAATTACTATCATCCTGATCCTCTGTCCATTCTAATTATCTATGTCCTGTTTCAGTCAATTACTATCATCCTGATCCTCTGTCTATTCTGATTATCTATGTCCTTTTTCAGTCAATTACTATCATCCTGATCCTCTGTCTATTCTAATTATCTATGTCCTGTTTCTGTCAATTACTATCATCCTGATCCTCTGACCATTCTAATTATCTATGTCCTTTTTCAGTCAATTACTATCATCCTGATCCTCTGTCTATTCTAATTATCTATGTCCTGTTTCAGTCAATTACTATCATCCTGATCCTCTGTCCATTCTAATTATCTATGTCCTGTTTCAGTCAATTACTATCATCCTGATCCTCTGACCATTCTAATTATCTATGTCCTGTTTCAGTCAATTACTATCATCCTGATCCTCTGTCCATTCTAATTATCTATGTCCTGTTTCAGTCAATTACTATCATCCTGATCCTCTGTCTATTCTGATTATCTATGTCCTGTTTCAGTCAATTACTATCATCCTGATCCTCTGTCCATTCTAATTATCTATGTCCTGTTTCAGTCAATTACTATCATCCTGATCCTCTGTCTATTCTGATTATCTATGTCCTGTTTCAGTCAATTACTATCATCCTGATCCTCTGTCTATTCTACTTATCTATGTCCTGTTTCAGTCAATTACTATCATCCTGATCCTCTGTCCATTCTAATTATCTATGTCCTGTTTCAGTCAATTACTATCATCCTGATCCTCTGACCATTCTAATTATCTATGTCCTGTTTCAGTCAATTACTATCATTCTGATCCTCTGTCTATTCTAATTATCTATGTCCTGTTTCAGTCAATTACTATCATCCTGATCCTCTGTCTATTCTGATTATCTATGTCCTGTTTCAGTCAATTACTATCATCCTGATCCTCTGTCTATTCTGATTATCTATGTCCTGTTTCAGTCAATTACTATCATCCTGATCCTCTGTCCATTCTAATTATCTATGTCCTGTTTCAGTCAATTACTATCATCCTGATCCTCTGACCATTCTAATTATCTATGTCCTGTTTCAGTCAATTACTATCATCCTGATCCTCTGTCTATTCTAATTATCTATGTCCTGTTTCAGTCAATTACTATCATCCTGATCCTCTGTCTATTCTGATTATCTATGTCCTGTTTCAGTCAATTACTATCATCCTGATCCTCTGTCTATTCTAATTATCTATTTCCTGTTTCAGTCAATTACTATCATCCTAATCCGCTGTCTATTCTGATTATCTATGTCCTGTTTCAGTCAATAAATATCATCCTGATCCTCTGTCCATTCTAATTATCTATGTCCTGTTTCAGTCAATTACTATCATCCTGATCCTCTGTCCATTCTAATTATCTATGTCCTGTTTCAGTCAATTACTATCATCCTGATCCTCTGTCCATTCTAATTATCTATGTCCTGTTTCAGTCAATTACTATCATCCTGATCCTCTGTCTATTCTGATTATCTATGTCCTGTTTCAGTCAATTACTATCATCCTGATCCTCTGTCTATTCTGATTATCTATGTCCTGTTTCAGTCAATTACTATCATCCTGATCCTCTGTCCATTCTAATTATCTATGTCCTGTTTCAGTCAATTACTATCATCCTGATCCTCTGTCTATTCTGATTATCTATGTCCTGTTTCAGTCAATTACTATCATCCTGATCCTCTGTCCATTCTAATTATCTATGTCCTGTTTCAGTCAATTACTATCATCCTGATCCTCTGTCTATTCTGATTATCTATGTCCTGTTTCAGTCAATTACTATCATCCTGATCCTCTGTCCATTCTAATTATCTATGTCCTGTTTCAGTCAATTACTATCATCCTGATCCTCTGACCATTCTAATTATCTATGTCCTGTTTCAGTCAATTACTATCATCCTGATCCTCTGTCTATTCTGATTATCTATGTCCTGTTTCAGTCAATTACTATCATCCTGATCCTCTGACCATTCTAATTATCTATGTCCTGTTTCAGTCAATTACTATCATCCTGATCCTCTGACCATTCTAATTATCTATGTCCTGTTTCAGTCAATTACCATCATCCTGATCCTCTGTGCATTCTAATTATCTATGTCCTGTTTCAGTCAATTACTATCATCCCGATCCTCTGACCATTCTAATTATCTATGTCCTGTTTCAGTCAATTACTATCATCCTGATCCTCTGTCCATTCTAATTATCTATGTCCTGTTTCAGTCAATTACTATCATCCTGATCCTCTGTCCATTCTAATTATCTATGTCCTGTTTCAGTCAATTACTATCATCCTGATCCTCTGTCCATTCTAATTATCTATGTCCTGTTTCAGTCAATTACTATCATCCTGATCCTCTGACCATTCTAATTATCTATGTCCTGTTTCAGTCAATTACTATCATCCCGATCCTCTGACCATTCTAATTATCTATGTCCTGTTTCAGTCAATTACTATCATCCTGATCCTCTGTCCATTCTAATTATCTATGTCCTGTTTCAGTCAATTACTATCATCCTGATCCTCTGTCCATTCTAATTATCTATGTCCTGTTTCAGTCAATTACTATCATCCTGATCCTCTGACCATTCTAATTATCTATGTCCTGTTTCAGTCAATTACTATCATCCTGATCCTCTGTCTATTCTAATTATCTATGTCCTGTTTCAGTCAATTACTATCATCCTGATCCTCTGACCATTCTAATTATCTATGTCCTGTTTCAGTCAATTACTATCATCCTGATCCTCTGTCTATTCTGATTATCTATGTCCTGTTTCAGTCAATTACTATCATCCTGATCCTCTGACCATTCTAATTATCTATGTCCTGTTTCAGTCAATTACTATCATCCTGATCCTCTGACCATTCTAATTATCTATGTCCTGTTTCAGTCAATTACCATCATCCTGATCCTCTGTGCATTCTAATTATCTATGTCCTGTTTCAGTCAATTACTATCATCCCGATCCTCTGACCATTCTAATTATCTATGTCCTGTTTCAGTCAATTACTATCATCCTGATCCTCTGTCCATTCTAATTATCTATGTCCTGTTTCAGTCAATTACTATCATCCTGATCCTCTGTCCATTCTAATTATCTATGTCCTGTTTCAGTCAATTACTATCATCCTGATCCTCTGTCCATTCTAATTATCTATGTCCTGTTTCAGTCAATTACTATCATCCTGATCCTCTGACCATTCTAATTATCTATGTCCTGTTTCAGTCAATTACTATCATCCCGATCCTCTGACCATTCTAATTATCTATGTCCTGTTTCAGTCAATTACTATCATCCTGATCCTCTGTCCATTCTAATTATCTATGTCCTGTTTCAGTCAATTACTATCATCCTGATCCTCTGTCCATTCTAATTATCTATGTCCTGTTTCAGTCAATTACTATCATCCTGATCCTCTGACCATTCTAATTATCTATGTCCTGTTTCAGTCAATTACTATCATCCTGATCCTCTGTCTATTCTAATTATCTATGTCCTGTTTCAGTCAATTACTATCATCCTGATCCTCTGACCATTCTAATTATCTATATCCTGTTTCAGTCAATTACTATCATCCTGATCCTCTGACCATTCTAATTATCTATGTCCTGTTTCAGTCAATTACTATCATCCTGATCCTCTGTCCATTCTAATTATCTATGTCCTGTTTCAGTCAATTACTATCATCCTGATCCTCTGTCCATTCTAATTATCTATGTCCTGTTTCAGTCAATTACTGTCATCCTGATCCTCTGACCATTCTAATTATCTATGTCCTGTTTCAGTCAATTACTATCATCCTGATCCTCTGTCCATTCTAATTATCTATGTCCTTTTTCAGTCAATTACTATCATCCTGATCCTCTGTCTATTCTAATTATCTATGTCCTGTTTCAGTCAATTACTATCATCCTGATCCTCTGTCCATTCTAATTATCTATGTCCTGTTTCAGTCAATTACTATCATCCTGATCCTCTGTCTATTCTAATTACCTATGTCCTGTTTCAGTCAATTACTATCATCCTGATCCTCTGTCCATTCTAATTATCTATGTCCTGTTTCAGTCAATTACTATCATCCTGATCCTCTGTCCATTCTAATTATCTATGTCCTGTTTCAGTCAATTGCTATCATCCTGATCCTCTGTCTATTCGGATTATCTATGTCCTGTTGCAGTCAATTACTATCATCCTGATCCTCTGTCCATTCTAATTATCTATGTCCTGTTTCAGTCAATTACTATCATCCTGATCCTCTGTCTATTCTGATTATCTATGTCCTGTTTCAGTCAATTACTATCATCCTGATCCTCTGTCTATTCTAATTATCTATGTCCTGTTTCAGTCAATTACTATCATCCTGATCCTCTGTCCATTCTAATTATCTATGTCCTGTTTCAGTCAATTACTATCATCCTGATCCTCTGACCATTCTAATTATCTATGTCCTGTTTCAGTCAATTACTATCATCCTGATCCTCTGTCTATTCTGATTATCTATGTCCTGTTTCAGTCAATTACTATCATCCTGATCCTCTGTCTATTCTGATTATCTATGTCCTGTTTCAGTCAATTACTATCATCCTGATCCTCTGTCCATTCTAATTATCTATGTCCTGTTTCAGTCAATTACTATCATCCTGATGCTCTGACCATTCTAATTATCTATGTCCTGTTTCAGTCAATTACTATCATCCTGATCCTCTGTCTATTCTAATTATCTATGTCCTGTTTCAGTCAATTACTATCATCCTGATCCTCTGTCTATTCTGATTATCTATGTCCTGTTTCAGTCAATTACTATCATCCTGATCCTCTGTCTATTCTAATTATCTATGTCCTGTTTCAGTCAATTACTATCATCCTGATCCGCTGTCTATTCTGATTATCTATGTCCTGTTTCAGTCAATTAATATCATCCTGATCCTCTGTCCATTCTAATTATCTATGTCCTGTTTCAGTCAATTACTATCATCCTGATCCTCTGTCCATTCTAATTATCTATGTCCTGTTTCAGTCAATTACTATCATCCTGATCCTCTGTCCATTCTAATTATCTATGTCCTGTTTCAGTCAATTACTATCATCCTGATCCTCTGTCTATTCTGATTATCTATGTCCTGTTTCAGTCAATTACTATCATCCTGATCCTCTGTCTATTCTGATTATCTATGTCCTGTTTCAGTCAATTAGTATCATCCTGATCCTCTGTCCATTCTAATTATCTATGTCCTGTATCAGTCAATTACTATCATCCTGATCCTCTGTCCATTCAAATTATCCATGTCCTGTTTCAGTCAATTACTATCATCCTGATCCTCTGTCTATTCTGATTATCTATGTCCTGTTTCAGTCAATTACTATCATCCTGATCCTCTGTCCATTCTAATTATCTATGTCCTGTTTCAGTCAATTACTATCATCCTGATCCTCTGTCTATTCTGATTATCTATGTCCTGTTTCAGTCAATTACTATCATCCTGATCCTCTGAACATTCTAATTATCTATGTCCTGTTTCAGTCAATTACTATCATCCTGATCCTCTGTCTATTCTGATTATCTATGTCCTGTTTCAGTCAATTACTATCATCCTGATCCTCTGAACATTCAAATTATCCATGTCCTGTTTCAGTCAATTACTATCATCCTGATCCTCTGTCTATTCTGATTATCTATGTCCTGTTTCAGTCAATTACTATCATCCTGATCCTCTGTCCATTCTAATTATCTATGTCCTGTTTCAGTCAATTACTATCATCCTGATCCTCTGTCTATTCTGATTATCTATGTCCTGTTTCAGTCACTTACTATCATCCTGATCCTCTGAACATTCTAATTATCTATGTCCTGTTTCAGTCAATTACTATCATCCTGATCCTCTGTCCATTCTAATTATCTATGTCCTGTTTCAGTCAATTACTATCATCCTGATCCTCTGACCATTCTAATTATCTATGTCCTGTTTCAGTCAATTACTATCATCCTGATCCTCTGAACATTCTAATTATCTATGTCCTGTTTCAGTCAATTACTATCATCCTGATCCTCTGTCTATTCTGATTATCTATGTCCTGTTTCAGTCAATTACTATCATCCTGATCCTCTGAACATTCAAATTATCCATGTCCTGTTTCAGTCAATTACTATCATCCTGATCCTCTGTCTATTCTGATTATCTATGTCCTGTTTCAGTCAATTACTATCATCCTGATCCTCTGTCCATTCTAATTATCTATGTCCTGTTTCAGTCAATTACTATCATCCTGATCCTCTGTCTATTCTGATTATCTATGTCCTGTTTCAGTCACTTACTATCATCCTGATCCTCTGAACATTCTAATTATCTATGTCCTGTTTCAGTCAATTACTATCATCCTGATCCTCTGTCCATTCTAATTATCTATGTCCTGTTTCAGTCAATTACTATCATCCTGATCCTCTGACCATTCTAATTATCTATGTCCTGTTTCAGTCAATTACTATCATCCTGATCCTCTGTCTATTCTGATTATCTATGTCCTGTTTCAGTCAATTACTATCATCCTGATCCTCTGACCATTCTAATTATCTATGTCCTGTTTCAGTCAATTACTATCATCCTGATCCTCTGACCATTCTAATTATCTATGTCCTGTTTCAGTCAATTACTATCATCCTGATCCTCTGTCCATTCTAATTATCTATGTCCTGTTTCAGTCAATTACTTTCATCCCGATCCTCTGACCATTCTAATTATCTATGTCCTGTTTCAGTCAATTACTATCATCCTGATCCTCTGTCCATTCTAATTATCTATGTCCTGTTTCAGTCAATTACTATCATCCTGATCCTCTGAACATTCTAATTATCTATGTCCTTTTTCAGTCAATTACTATCATCCTGATCCTCTGTCTATTCTAATTATCAATGTCCTGTTTCAGTCAATTACTATCATCCTGATCCTCTGTCCATTCTAATTATCTATGTCCTGTTTCAGTCAATTACTATCATCCTGATCCTCTGTCTATTCTAATTATCTATGTCCTGTTTCAGTCAATTACTATCATCCTGATCCTCTGTCTATTCTAATTGTCAATGTCCTGTTTCAGTCAATTACTATCATCCTGATCCTCTGTCCATTCTAATTATCTATGTCCTGTTTCAGTCAATTACTATCATCCTGATCCTCTGTCTATTCTAATTATCAATGTCCTGTTTCAGTCAATTACTATCATCCTGATCCTCTGTCCATTCTAATTATCTATGTCCTGTTTCAGTCAATTACTATCATCCTGATCCTCTGTCCATTCTAATTATCTATGTCCTGTTTCAGTCAATTACTATCATCCTGATCCTCTGTCTATTCTAATTATCAATGTCCTGTTTCAGTCAATTACTATCATCCTGATCCTCTGTCCATTCTAATTATCTATGTCCTGTTTCAGTCAATTACTATCATCCTGATCCTCTGTCTATTCTGATTATCTATGTCCTGTTTCAGTCAATTAGTATCATCCTGATCCTCTGTCCATTCTAATTATCTATGTCCTGTTTCAGTCAATTACTATCATCCTGATCCTCTGTCCATTCTAATTATCTATGTTCTGTTTCAGTCAATTACTATCATCCTGATCCTGTGTCTATTCTAATTATCAATGTCCTGTTTCAGTCAATTACTATCATCCTGATCCTCTGTCCATTCTAATTATCTATGTCCTGTTTCAGTCAATTACTATCATCCTGATCCTCTGTCTATTCTAATTATCAATGTCCTGTTTCAGTCAATTACTATCGTCCTGATCCTCTGTCCATTCTAATTATCAATGTCCTGTTTCATTCAATTACTATCATCCTGATCCTCTGTCTATTCTGATTATCTATGTCCTGTTTCAGTCAATTACTATCATCCTGATCCTCTGTCTATTCTAATTATCTATGTCCTGTTTCAGTCAATTACTATCATCCTGATCCTCTGTCTATTCTAATTATCAATGTCCTGTTTCAGTCAATTACTATCATCCTGATCCTCTGTCCATTCTAATTATCTATGTCCTGTTTCAGTCAATTACTATCATCCTGATCCTCTGTCTATTCTGATTATCTATGTCCTGTTTCAGTCAATTACTATCATCCTGATCCTCTGTCTATTCTAATTATCTATGTCCTGGTTCAGTCAATTACTATCATCCTGATCCTCTGTCCATTCTAATTATCTATGTCCTGTTTCAGTCAATTACTATCATCCTGATCCTCTGTCTATTCTAATTATCTATGTCCTGTTTCAGTCAATTACTATCATCCAGATCCTCTGTCCATTCTAATTATCTATGTCCTGTTTCAGTAAATTACTATCATCCTGATCCTCTGACCATTCTAATTATCTATGTCCTGTTTCAGTCAATTACTATCATCCTGATCCTCTGTCTATTCTAATTATCTATGTCCTGTTTCAGTCAATTACTATCATCCTGATCCTCTGTCCATTCTAATTATCTATGTCCTGTTTCAGTCAATTACTATCATCCTGATCCTCTGTCCATTCTAATTATCTATGTCCTGTTTCAGTCAATTACTATCATCCTGATCCTCTGTCCATTCTAATTATCCATGTCCTGTTTCAGTCAATTACTATCATCCTGATCCTCTGTCTATTCTGATTATCTATGTCCTGTTTCAGTCAATTACTATCATCCTGATCCTCTGTCTATTCTAATTATCTATGTCCTGTTTCAGTCAATTACTATCATCCTGATCCTCTGTCCATTCTGATTATCTATGTCCTGTTTCAGTCAATTACTATCATCCTGATCCTCTGTCCATTCTGATTATCTATGTCCTGTTTCAGTCAATTACTATCATCCTGATCCTCTGTCCATTCTAATTATCTATGTCCTGTTTCAGTCAATTACTATCATCCTGATTCTCTGTCCATTCTGATTATCTGTGTCCTGTTTCAGTCAATTACTATCATCCTGATCCTCTGTCCATTCTAATTATCTATGTCCTGTTTCAGTCAATTACTATCATCCTGATCCTCTGTCTATTCTAATTATCAATGTCCTGTTTCAGTCAATTACTATCATCCTGATCCTCTGTCCATTCTAATTATCTATGTCCTGTTTCAGTCAATTACTATCAACCTGATCCTCTGTCTATTCTGATTATCTATGTCCTGTTTCAGTCAATTAGTATCATCCTGATCCTCTGTCCATTCTAATTATCTATGTCCTGTTTCAGTCAATTACTATCATCCTGATCCTCTGTCCATTCTAATTATCTATGTCCTGTTTCAGTCAATTACTATCATCCTGATCCTGTGTCTATTCTAATTATCAATGTCCTGTTTCAGTCAATTACTATCATCCTGATCCTCTGTCCATTCTAATTATCTATGTCCTGTTTCAGTCAATTACTATCATCCTGATCCTCTGTCTATTCTAATTATCAATGTCCTGTTTCAGTCAATTACTATCATCCTGATCCTCTGTCCATTCTAATTATCAATGTCCTGTTTCAGTCAATTACTATCATCCTGATCCTCTGTCTATTCTGATTATCTATGTCCTGTTTCAGTCAATTACTATCATCCTGATCCTCTGTCTATTCTAATTATCTATGTCCTGTTTCAGTCAATTACTATCATCCTGATCCTCTGTCTATTCTAATTATCAATGTCCTGTTTCAGTCAATTACTATCATCCTGATCCTCTGTCCATTCTAATTATCTATGTCCTGTTTCAGTCAATTACTATCATCCTGATCCTCTGTCTATTCTGATTATCTATGTCCTGTTTCAGTCAATTACTATCATCCTGATCCTCTGTCTATTCTAATTATCTATGTTCCTGTTTCAGTCAATTACTATCATCCTGATCCTCTGTCCATTCTAATTATCTATGTCCTGTTTCAGTCAATTACTATCATCCTGATCCTCTGTCTATTCTAATTATCTATGTCCTGTTTCAGTCAATTACTATCATCCTGATCCTCTGTCCATTCTAATTATCTATGTCCTGTTTCAGTCAATTACTATCATCCTGATCCTCTGACCATTCTAATTATCTATGTCCTGTTTCAGTCAATTACTATCATCCTGATCCTCTGTCTATTCTAATTATCTATGTCCTGTTTCAGTCAATTACTATCATCCTGATCCTCTGTCTATTCTAATTATCTATGTCCTGTTTCAGTCAATTACTATCATCCTGATCCTCTGTCCATTCTAATTATCTATGTCCTGTTTCAGTCAATTACTATCATCCTGATCCTCTGTCCATTCTAATTATCAATGTCCTGTTTCAGTCAATTACTATCATCCTGATCCTCTGTCTATTCTGATTATCTATGTCCTGTTTCAGTCAATTACTATCATCCTGATCCTCTGTCTATTCTAATTATCTATGTCCTGTTTCAGTCAATTACTATCATCCTGATCCTCTGTCTATTCTAATTATCAATGTCCTGTTTCAGTCAATTACTATCATCCTGATCCTCTGTCCATTCTAATTATCTATGTCCTGTTTCAGTCAATTACTATCATCCTGATCCTCTGTCTATTCTGATTATCTATGTCCTGTTTCAGTCAATTACTATCATCCTGATCCTCTGTCTATTCTAATTATCTATGTTCCTGTTTCAGTCAATTACTATCATCCTGATCCTCTGTCCATTCTAATTATATATGTCCTGTTTCAGTCAATTACTATCATCCTGATCCTCTGTCTATTCTAATTATCTATGTCCTGTTTCAGTCAATTACTATCATCCTGATCCTCTGTCCATTCTAATTATCTATGTCCTGTTTCAGTCAATTACTATCATCCTGATCCTCTGACCATTCTAATTATCTATGTCCTGTTTCAGTCAATTACTATCATCCTGATCCTCTGTCTATTCTAATTATCTATGTCCTGTTTCAGTCAATTACTATCATCCTGATCCTCTGTCCATTCTAATTATCTATGTCCTGTTTCAGTCAATTACTATCATCCTGATCCTCTGTCCATTCTAATTATCTATGTCCTGTTTCAGTCAATTACTATCATCCTGATCCTCTGTCCATTCTAATTATCCATGTCCTGTTTCAGTCAATTACTATCATCCTGATCCTCTGTCTATTCTGATTATCTATGTCCTGTTTCAGTCAATTACTATCATCCTGATCCTCTGTCTATTCTAATTATCTATGTCCTGTTTCAGTCAATTACTATCATCCTGATCCTCTGTCCTTTCTGATTATCTATGTCCTGTTTCAGTCAATTACTATCATCCTGATCCTCTGTCCATTCTGATTATCTATGTCCTGTTTCAGTCAATTACTATCATCCTGATCCTCTGTCCATTATAATTATCTATGTCCTGTTTCAGTCAATTACTATCATCCTGATCCTCTGTCCATTCTGATTATCTGTGTCCTGTTTCAGTCAATTACTATCATCCTGATCCTCTGTCCATTCTAATTATCTATGTCCTGTTTCAGTCAATTACTATCATCCTGATCCTCTGTCCATTCTGATTATCTATGTCCTGTTTCAGTCAATTACTATCATCCTGATCCTCTGTCTATTCTAATTATCTATGTCCTGTTTCAGTCAATTACTATCATCCTGATCCTCTGTCCATTCTAATTATCTATGTCCTGTTTCAGTCAATTACTATCATCCTGATCCTCTGTCCATTCTAATTATCTATGTCCTGTTTCAGTCAATTACTATCATCCTGATCCTCTGTCCATTCTAATTATCTATGTCCTGTTTCAGTCAATTACTATCATCCTGATCCTCTGTCCATTCTAATTATCTTTGTCCTGTTTCAGTCAATTACTATCATCCTGATCCTCTGTCCATTCTAATTATCTATGTCCTGTTTCAGTCAATTACTATCATCCTGATCCTCTGTCTATTCTGATTATCTATGTCCTGTTTC
Organism: Heterodontus francisci; assembly: GCF_036365525.1. Taxonomy (NCBI): domain Eukaryota; kingdom Metazoa; phylum Chordata; class Chondrichthyes; order Heterodontiformes; family Heterodontidae; genus Heterodontus; species Heterodontus francisci. The sequence continues at coordinate 1,647,436 of NW_027141814.1, read as the reverse complement.
AGTCAATTACTATCATCCTGATCCTCTGTCCATTCTAATTATCTATGTCCTGTTTCAGTCAATTACTATCATCCTGATCCTCTGTCCATTCTAATTATCTATGTCCTGTTTCAGTCAATTACTATCATCCTGATCCTCTGACCATTCTAATTATCTATGTCCTGTTTCAGTCAATTACTATCATCCTGATCCTCTGACCATTCTAATTATCTATGTCCTGTTTCAGTCAATTACTATCATCCTGATCCTCTGTCCATTCTAATTATCTATGTCCTGTTTCAGTCAATTAGTATCATCCTGATCCTCTGTCCATTCTAATTATCTATGTCCTGTTTCAGTCAATTACTATCATCCTGATCCTCTGTCCATTCTAATTATCCATGTCCTGTTTCAGTCAATTACTATCATCCTGATCCTCTGTCTATTCTAATTATCTATGTCCTGTTTCAGTCAATTACTATCATCCTGATCCTCTGTCTATTCTAATTATCTATGTCCTGTTTCAGTCAATTACTATCATCCTGATCCTCTGTCCATTCTAATTATCCATGTCCTGTTTCAGTCAATTACTATCATCCTGATCCTCTGTCTATTCTAATTATCTATGTCCTGTTTCAGTCAATTACTATCATCCTGATCCTCTGTCTATTCTAATTATCTATGTCCTGTTTCAGTCAATTACTATCATCCTGATCCTCTGACCATTCTGATTATCTGTGTCCTGTTTCAGTCAATTACTATCATCCTGATCCTCTGACCATTCTAATTATCTATGTCCTGTTTCAGTCAATTACTATCATCCTGATCCTCTGTCCATTCCAATTATCTATGTCCTGTTTCAGTCAATTACTATCATCCTGATCCTCTGTCCATTCTAATTATCTATGTCCTGTTTCAGTCAATTACCATCATCCTGATCCTCTGTCTATTCTAATTATCTATGTCCTGTTTCATTCAATTAGTATCATCCTGATCCTCTGTCCATTCTAATTATCTATGTCCTGTTTCAGTCAATTACTATCATCCTGATCCTCTGACCATTCTAATTATCTATGTCCTGTTTCAGTCAATTACTATCATCCTGATCCTCTGTCCATTCTAATTATCTATGTCCTGTTTCAGTCAATTAGTATCATCCTGATCCTCTGTCCATTCTAATTATCTATGTCCTGTTTCAGTCAATTACTATCATCCTGATCCTCTGTCCATTCTAATTATCCATGTCCTGTTTCAGTCAATTACTATCATCCTGATCCTCTGTCTATTCTAATTATCTATGTCCTGTTTCAGTCAATTACTATCATCCTGATCCTCTGTCTATTCTAATTATCTATGTCCTGTTTCAGTCAATTACTATCATCCTGATCCTCTGTCCATTCTAATTATCCATGTCCTGTTTCAGTCAATTACTATCATCCTGATCCTCTGTCTATTCTAATTATCTATGTCCTGTTTCAGTCAATTACTATCATCCTGATCCTCTGTCTATTCTAATTATCTATGTCCTGTTTCAGTCAATTACTATCATCCTGATCCTCTGACCATTCTGATTATCTATGTCCTGTTTCAGTCAATTACTATCATCCTGATCCTCTGACCATTCTAATTATCTATGTCCTGTTTCAGTCAATTAATATCATCCTGATCCTCTGTCCATTCTAATTATCTATGTCCTGTTTCAGTCAATTACTATCATCCTGATCCTCTGACCATTCCAATTATCTATGTCCTGTTTCAGTCAGTTACTATCATCCTGATCCTCTGACCATTCTAATTATCTATGTCCTGTTTCAGTCAATTACTATCATCCTGATCCTCTGTCCATTCTAATTATCAATGTCCTGTTTCAGTCAATTACTATCATCCTGATCCTCTGTCTATTCTAATTATCTATGTCCTGTTTCAGTCAATTACTATCATCCTGATCCTCTGTCTATTCTAATTATCTATGTCCTGTTTCAGTCAATTACTATCATCCTGATCCTCTGTCTATTCTTATTATCTATGTCCTGTTTCAGTCAATTACTATCATCCTGATCCTCTGTCCATTCTAATTATCTATGTCCTGTTTCAGTCAATTACTATCATCCTGATCCTCTGTCCATTCTGATTATCTATGTCCTGTTTCAGTCAATTACTATCATCCTGATCCTCTGTCCATTCTAATTATCTATGTCCTGTTTCAGTCAATTACTACCATCCTGATCCTCTGTCCATTCTAATTATCTATGTCCTGTTTCAGTCAATTACTATCATCCTGATCCTCTGTCTATTCTGATTATCTATGTCCTGTTTCAGTCAATTACTATCATCCTGATCCTCTGAACATTCTAATTATCTATGTCCTGTTTCAGTCAATTACTATCATCCTGATCCTCTGTCTATTCTGATTATCTATGTCCTGTTTCAGTCAATTACTATCATCCTGATCCTCTGAACATTCTAATTATCTATGTCCTGTTTCAGTCAATTACTATCATCCTGATCCTCTGTCTATTCTAATTATCTATGTCCTGTTTCAGTCAATTACTATCATCCTGATCCTCTGTCCATTCTAATTATCTATGTCCTGTTTCAGTCAATTACTATCATCCTGAACCTCTGTCCATTCTGATTATCTATGTCCCGTTTCAGTCAATTACTATCATCCTGATCCTCTGTCCATTCTAATTATCTATGTCCTGTTTCAGTCAATTACTACCATCCTGATCCTCTGTCCATTCTAATTATCTATGTCCTGTTTCAGTCAATTACTATCATCCTGATCCTCTGTCTATTCTGATTATCTATGTCCAGTTTCAGTCAATTACTATCATCCTGATCCTCTGTCCATTCTAATTATCTATGTCCTGTTTCAGTCAATTACTATCATCCTGATCCTCTGACCATTCTAATTATCTATGTCCTGTTTCAGTCAATTACTATCATCCTGATCCTCTGTCCATTCTAATTATCTATGTCCTGTTTCAGTCAATTAGTATCATCCTGATCCTCTGTCCATTCTAATTATCTATGTCCTGTTTCAGTCAATTACTATCATCCTGATCCTCTGTCCATTCTAATTATCTATGTCCTGTTTCAGTCAATTACTATCATCCTGATCCTCTGTCTATTCTAATTATCAATGTCCTGTTTCAGTCAATTACTATCATCCTGATCCTCTGTCCATTCTAATTATCTATGTCCTGTTTCAGTCAATTACTATCATCCTGATCCTCTGTCCATTCTAATTATCTATGTCCTGTTTCAGTCAATTACTATCATCCTGATCCTCTGTCTATTCTAATTATCAATGTCCTGTTTCAGTCAATTACTATCATCCTGATCCTCTGTCCATTCTAATTATCTATGTCCTGTTTCAGTCAATTACTATCATCCTGATCCTCTGTCTATTCTGATTATCTATGTCCTGTTTCAGTCAATTAGTATCATCCTGATTCTCTGTCCATTCTAATTATCTATGTCCTGTTTCAGTCAATTACTATCATCCTGATCCTCTGTCCATTCTAATTATCTATGTCCTGTTTCAGTCAATTACTATCATCCTGATCCTGTGTCTATTCTAATTATCAATGTCCTGTTTCAGTCAATTACTATCATCCTGATCCTCTGTCCATTCTAATTATCTATGTCCTGTTTCAGTCAATTACTATCATCCTGACCCTCTGTCTATTCTAATTATCAATGTCCTGTTTCAGTCAATTACTATCATCCTGATCCTCTGTCCATTCTAATTATCAATGTCCTGTTTCAGTCAATTACTATCATCCTGATCCTCTGTCTATTCTGATTATCTATGTCCTGTTTCAGTCAATTACTATCATCCTGATCCTCTGTCTATTCTAATTATCTATGTCCTGTTTCAGTCAATTACTATCATCCTGATCCTCTGTCTATTCTAATTATCAATGTCCTGTTTCAGTCAATTACTATCATCCTGATCCTCTGTCTATTCTAATTATCAATGTCCTGTTTCAGTCAATTACTATCATCCTGATCCTCTGACCATTCTAATTATCTATGTCCTGTTTCAGTCAATTACTATCATCCTGATCCTCTGACCATTCTAATTATCTATGTCCTGTTTCAGTCAATTACTATCATCCTGATCCTCTGTCCATTCTAATTATCTATGTCCTGTTTCAGTCAATTAGTATCATCCTGATCCTCTGTCCATTCTAATTATCTATGTCCTGTTTCAGTCAATTACTATCATCCTGATCCTCTGTCCATTCTAATTATCCATGTCCTGTTTCAGTCAATTACTATCATCCTGATCCTCTGTCTATTCTAATTATCTATGTCCTGTTTCAGTCAATTACTATCATCCTGATCCTCTGTCTATTCTAATTATCTATGTCCTGTTTCAGTCAATTACTATCATCCTGATCCTCTGTCCATTCTAATTATCCATGTCCTGTTTCAGTCAATTACTATCATCCTGATCCTCTGTCTATTCTAATTATCTATGTCCTGTTTCAGTCAATTACTATCATCCTGATCCTCTGTCTATTCTAATTATCTATGTCCTGTTTCAGTCAATTACTATCATCCTGATCCTCTGACCATTCTGATTATCTGTGTCCTGTTTCAGTCAATTACTATCATCCTGATCATCTGACCATTCTAATTATCTATGTCCTGTTTCAGTCAATTACTATCATCCTGATCCTCTGTCCATTCTAATTATCTATGTCCTGTTTCAGTCAATTACTATCATCCTGATCCTCTGTCCATTCTAATTATCTATGTCCTGTTTCAGTCAATTACTATCATCCTGATCCTCTGTCTATTCTAATTATCTATGTCCTGTTTCAGTCAATTAGTATCATCCTGATCCTCTGTCCATTCTAATTATCTATGTCCTGTTTCAGTCAATTACTATCATCCTGATCCTCTGACCATTCTAATTATCTATGTCCTGTTTCAGTCAATTACTATCATCCTGATCCTCTGTCCATTCTAATTATCTATGTCCTGTTTCAGTCAATTAGTATCATCCTGATCCTCTGTCCATTCTAATTATCTATGTCCTGTTTCAGTCAATTACTATCATCCTGATCCTCTGTCCATTCTAATTATCCATGTCCTGTTTCAGTCAATTACTATCATCCTGATCCTCTGTCTATTCTAATTATCTATGTCCTGTTTCAGTCAATTACTATCATCCTGATCCTCTGTCTATTCTAATTATCTATGTCCTGTTTCAGTCAATTACTATCATCCTGATCCTCTGTCCATTCTAATTATCCATGTCCTGTTTCGGTCAATTACTATCATCCTGATCCTCTGTCTATTCTAATTATCTATGTCCTGTTTCAGTCAATTACTATCATCCTGATCCTCTGTCTATTCTAATTATCTATGTCCTGTTTCAGTCAATTACTATCATCCTGATCCTCTGACCATTCTGATTATCTATGTCCTGTTTCAGTCAATTACTATCATCCTGATCCTCTGACCATTCTAATTATCTATGTCCTGTTTCAGTCAATTAATATCATCCTGATCCTCTGTCCATTCTAATTATCTATGTCCTGTTTCAGTCAATTACTATCATCCTGATCCTCTGACCATTCCAATTATCTATGTCCTGTTTCAGTCAATTACTATCATCCTGATCCTCTGACCATTCTAATTATCTATGTCCTGTTTCAGTCAATTACTATCATCCTGATCCTCTGTCCATTCTAATTATCTATGTCCTGTTTCAGTCAATTACTATCATCCTGATCCTCTGTCTATTCTAATTATCAATGTCCTGTTTCAGTCAATTACTATCATCCTGATCCTCTGTCTATTCTAATTATCTATGTCCTGTTTCAGTCAATTACTATCATCCTGATCCTCTGTCTATTCTTATTATCTATGTCCTGTTTCAGTCAATTACTATCATCCTGATCCTCTGTCCATTCTAATTATCTATGTCCTGTTTCAGTCAATTACTATCATCCTGATCCTCTGTCCATTCTGATTATCTATGTCCCGTTTCAGTCAATTACTATCATCCTGATCCTCTGTCCATTCTAATTATCTATGTCCTGTTTCAGTCAATTACTACCATCCTGATCCTCTGTCCATTCTAATTATCTATGTCCTGTTTCAGTCAATTACTATCATCCTGATCCTCTGTCTATTCTGATTATCTATGTCCTGTTTCAGTCAATTAGTATCATCCTGATCCTCTGTCCATTCTAATTATCTATGTCCTGTTTCAGTCAATTACTATCATCCTGATCCTCTGACCATTCTAATTATCTATGTCCTGTTTCAGTCAATTACTATCATCCTGATCCTCTGTCCATTCTAATTATCTATGTCCTGTTTCAGTCAATTAGTATCATCCTGATCCTCTGTCCATTCTAATTATCTATGTCCTGTTTCAGTCAATTACTATCATCCTGATCCTCTGTCCATTCTAATTATCCATGTCCTGTTTCAGTCAATTACTATCATCCTGATCCTCTGTCTATTCTAATTATCTATGTCCTGTTTCAGTCAATTACTATCATCCTGATCCTCTGTCTATTCTAATTATCTATGTCCTGTTTCAGTCAATTACTATCATCCTGATCCTCTGTCCATTCTAATTATCCATGTCCTGTTTCAGTCAATTACTATCATCCTGATCCTCTGTCTATTCTAATTATCTATGTCCTGTTTCAGTCAATTACTATCATCCTGATCCTCTGTCTATTCTAATTATCTATGTCCTGTTTCAGTCAATTACTATCATCCTGATCCTCTGACCATTCTGATTATCTATGTCCTGTTTCAGTCAATTACTATCATCCTGATCCTCTGACCATTCTAATTATCTATGTCCTGTTTCAGTCAATTAATATCATCCTGATCCTCTGTCCATTCTAATTATCTATGTCCTGTTTCAGTCAATTACTATCATCCTGATCCTCTGACCATTCCAATTATCTATGTCCTGTTTCAGTCAATTACTATCATCCTGATCCTCTGACCATTCTAATTATCTATGTCCTGTTTCAGTCAATTACTATCATCCTGATCCTCTGTCCATTCTAATTATCTATGTCCTGTTTCAGTCAATTACTATCATCCTGATCCTCTGTCTATTCTAATTATCTATGTCCTGTTTCAGTCAATTACTATCATCCTGATCCTCTGTCTATTCTAATTATCTATGTCCTGTTTCAGTCAATTACTATCATCCTGATCCTCTGTCTATTCTTATTATCTATGTCCTGTTTCAGTCAATTACTATCATCCTGATCCTCTGTCCATTCTAATTATCTATGTCCTGTTTCAGTCAATTACTATCATCCTGATCCTCTGTCCATTCTGATTATCTATGTCCTGTTTCAGTCAATTACTATCATCCTGATCCTCTGTCCATTCTAATTATCTATGTCCTGTTTCAGTCAATTACTACCATCCTGATCCTCTGTCCATTCTAATTATCTATGTCCTGTTTCAGTCAATTACTATCATCCTGATCCTCTGTCTATTCAGATTATCTATGTCCTGTTTCAGTCAATTACTATCATCCTGATCCTCTGAACATTCTAATTATCTATGTCCTGTTTCAGTCAATTACTATCATCCTGATCCTCTGTCTATTCTGATTATCTATGTCCTGTTTCAGTCAATTACTATCATCCTGATCCTCTGAACATTCTAATTATCTATGTCCTGTTTCAGTCAATTACTATCATCCTGATCCTCTGTCTATTCTAATTATCTATGTCCTGTTTCAGTCAATTACTATCATCCTGATCCTCTGTCCATTCTAATTATCTATGTTCTGTTTCAGTCAATTACTATCATCCTGAACCTCTGTCCATTCTGATTATCTATGTCCCGTTTCAGTCAATTACTATCATCCTGATCCTCTGTCCATTCTAATTATCTATGTCCTGTTTCAGTCAATTACTACCATCCTGATCCTCTGTCCATTCTAATTATCTATGTCCTGTTTCAGTCAATTACTATCATCCTGATCCTCTGTCTATTCTGATTATCTATGTCCAGTTTCAGTCAATTACTATCACCCTGATCCTCTGAACATTCTAATTATCTATGTCCTGTTTCAGTCAATTACTATCATCCTGATCCTCTGTCTATTCTAATTATCTATGTCCTGTTTCAGTCAATTACTATCATCCTGATCCTTTGTCTATTCTTATTATCTATGTCCTGTTTCAGTCAATTACTATCATCCTGATCCTCTGTCCATTCTAATTATCTATGTCCTGTTTCAGTCAATTACTATCATCCTGCTCCTCTGTCCATTCTGATTATCTATGTCCTGTTTCAGTCAATTACTATCATCCTGATCCTCTGTCCATTCTAATTATCTATGTCCTGTTTCAGTCAATTACTACCATCCTGATCCTCTGTCCATTCTAATTATCTATGTCCTGTTTCAGTCAATTACTATCATCCTGATCCTCTGTCTATTCTGATTATCTATGTCCTGTTTCAGTCAATTACTATCATCCTGATCCTCTGAACATTCTAATTATCTATGTCCTGTTTCAGTCAATTACTATCATCCTGATCCTCTGTCCATTCTAATTATCTATGTCCTGTTTCAGTCAATTACTATCATCCTGATCCTCTGTCCATTCTAATTATCTATGTCCTGTTTCAGTCAATTACTATCATCCTGATCCTCTGTCTATTCTAATTATCTATGTCCTGTTTCAGTCAATTACTATCATCCTGATCCTCTGTCTATTCTGATTATCTATGTCCTGTTTCAGTCAATTACTATCATCCTGATCCTCTGTCCATTCTAATTATCTATGTCCTGTTTCAGTCAATTACTATCATCCTGATCCTCTGTCCATTCTAATTATCTATGTCCTGTTTCAGTCAATTACTATCATCCTGATCCTCTGACCATTCTAATTATCTATGTCCTGTTTCAGTCAATTACTATCATCCTGATCCTCTGACCATTCTAATTATCTATGTCCTGTTTCAGTCAATTAATATCATCCTGATCCTCTGTCCATTCTAATTATCTATGTCCTGTTTCAGTCAATTACTATCATCCTGATCCTCTGTCCATTCTAATCATCTATGTCCTGTTTCAGTCAATTACTATCATCCTGATCCTCTGTCCATTCTAATTATCCATGTCCTGTTTCAGTCAATTACTATCATCCTGATCCTCTGTCTATTCTAATTATCTATGTCCTGTTTCAGTCAATTACTATCATCCTGATCCTCTGTCTATTCTAATTATCTATGTCCTGTTTCAGTCAATTACTATCATCCTGATCCTCTGTCCATTCTAATTATCCATGTCCTGTTTCAGTCAATTACTATCATCCTGATCCTCTGTCTATTCTAATTATCTATGTCCTGTTTCAGTCAATTACTATCATCCTGATCCTCTGTCTATTCTAATTATCTATGTCCTGTTTCAGTCAATTACTATCATCCTGATCCTCTGTCTATTCTAATTATCTATGTCCTGTTTCAGTCAATTACTATCATCCTGATCCTCTGACCATTCTGATTATCTATGTCCTGTTTCAGTCAATTACTATCATCCTGATCCTCTGACCATTCTAATTATCTATGTCCTGTTTCAGTCAATTAATATCATCCTGATCCTCTGTCCATTCTAATTATCTATGTCCTGTTTCAGTCAATTACTATCATCCTGATCCTCTGACCATTCTAATTATCTATGTCCTGTTTCAGTCAATTACTATCATCCTGATCCTCTGACCATTCTAATTATCTATGTCCTGTTTCAGTCAATTACTATCATCCTGATCCTCTGTCCATTCTAATTATCTATGTCCTGTTTCAGTCAATTACTATCATCCTGATCCTCTGTCCATTCTAATTATCTATGTCCTGTTTCAGTCAATTACTATCATCCTGATCCTCTGTCTATTCTGATTATCTATGTCCTGTTTCAGTCAATTACTATCATCCTGATCCTCTGTCCATTCTAATTATCTATGTCCTGTTTCAGTCAATTACTATCATCCTGATCCTCTGTCCATTCTAATTATCTATGTCCTGTTTCAGTCAATTACTATCATCCTGATCCTCTGTCCATTCTGATTATCTATGTCCTGTTTCAGTCAATTACTATCATCCTGATCCTCTGTCCATTCTAATTATCTATGTCCTGTTTCAGTCAATTACTATCATCCTGATCCTCTGTCCATTCTAATTATCTATGTCCTGTTTCAGTCAATTACTATCATCCTGATCTTCTGACCATTCTAATTATCTATGTCCTGTTTCAGTCAATTACTATCATCCTGATCCTCTGACCATTCTAATTATCTATGTCCTGTTTCAGTCAATTACTATCATCCTGATCCTCTGTCTATTCTAATTATCTATGTCCTGTTTCAGTCAATTACTATCATCCTGATCCTCTGTCTATTCTGATTATCTATGTCCTGTTTCAGTCAATTACTATCATCCTGATCCTCTGTCCATTCTAATTATCTATGTCCTGTTTCAGTCAATTACTATCATCCTGATCCTCTGTCTATTCTAATTATCTATGTCCTGTTTCAGTCAATTACTATCATCCTGATCCTCTGTCTATTCTAATTATCTATGTCCTGTTTCAGTCAATTACTATCATCCTGATCCTCTGTCTATTCTTATTATCTATGTCCTGTTTCAGTCAATTACTATCATCCTGATCCTCTGTCCATTCTAATTATCTATGTCCTGTTTCAGTCAATTACTATCATCCTGATCCTCTGTCCATTCTGATTATCTATGTCCTGTTTCAGTCAATTACTATCATCCTGATCCTCTGTCCATTCTAATTATCTATGTCCTGTTTCAGTCAATTACTACCATCCTGATCCTCTGTCCATTCTAATTATCTATGTCCTGTTTCAGTCAATTACTATCATCCTGATCCTCTGAACATTCTAATTATCTATGTCCTGTTTCAGTCAATTACTATCATCCTGATCCTCTGTCTATTCTGATTATCTATGTCCTGTTTCAGTCAATTACTATCTTCCTGATCCTCTGAACATTCTAATTATCTATGTCCTGTTTCAGTCAATTACTATCATCCTGATCCTCTGTCTATTCTGATTATCTATGTCCTGTTTCAGTCAATTACTATCATCCTGATCCTCTGTCCATTCTAATTATCTATGTCCTGTTTCAGTCAATTACTATCATCCTGATCCTCTGTCCATTCTAATTATCTATGTCCTGTTTCAGTCAATTACTATCATCCTGATCCTCTGAACATTCTAATTATCTATGTCCTGTTTCAGTCAATTACTATCATCCTGATCCTCTGTCCATTCTAATTATCTATGTCCTTTTTCAGTCAATTACTATCATCCTGATCCTCTGAACATTCTAATTATCTATGTCCTGTTTCAGTCAATTACTATCATCCTGATCCTCTGAACATTCTAATTATCTATGTCCTATTTCAGTCAATTACTATCATCCTGATCCTCTGTCTATTCTGATTATCTATGTCATGTTTCAGTCAATTACTATCATCCTGATCCTCTGAACATTCTAATTATCTATGTCCTGTTTCAGTCAATTACTATCATCCTGATCCTCTGAACATTCTAATTATCTATGTCCTGTTTCAGTCAATTACTATCATCCTGATTCTCTGTCTATTCTGATTATCTATGTCCTGTTTCAGTCAATTACTATCATCCTGATCCTCTGTCCATTCTAATTATCTATGTCCTGTTTCAGTCAATTACTACCATCCTGATCCTCTGAACATTCTAATTATCTATGTCCTGTTTCAGTCAATTACTATCATCCTGATCCTCTGTCCATTCTAATTATCTATGTCCTGTTTCAGTCAATTACTATCATCCTGATCCTCTGTCCATTCTAATTATCTATGTCCTGTTTCAGTCAATTACTATCATCCTGATCCTCTGTCCATTCTAATTATCTATGTCCTGTTTCAGTCAATTACTATCATCCTGATCTTCTGACCATTCTAATTATCTATGTCCTGTTTCAGTCAATTACTATCATCCTGATCCTCTGACCATTCTAATTATCTATGTCCTGTTTCAGTCAATTACTATCATCCTGATCCTCTGTCTATTCTAATTATCTATGTCCTGTTTCAGTCAATTACTATCATCCTGATCCTCTGTCTATTCTGATTATCTATGTCCTGTTTCAGTCAATTACTATCATCCTGATCCTCTGTCCATTCTAATTATCTATGTCCTGTTTCAGTCAATTACTATCATCCTGATCCTCTGTCTATTCTAATTATCTATGTCCTGTTTCAGTCAATTACTATCATCCTGATCCTCTGTCTATTCTAATTATCTATGTCCTGTTTCAGTCAATTACTATCATCCTGATCCTCTGTCTATTCTTATTATCTATGTCCTGTTTCAGTCAATTACTATCATCCTGATCCTCTGTCCATTCTAATTATCTATGTCCTGTTTCAGTCAATTACTATCATCCTGATCCTCTGTCCATTCTGATTATCTATGTCCTGTTTCAGTCAATTACTATCATCCTGATCCTCTGTCCATTCTAATTATCTATGTCCTGTTTCAGTCAATTACTACCATCCTGATCCTCTGTCCATTCTAATTATCTATGTCCTGTTTCAGTCAATTACTATCATCCTGATCCTCTGACCATTCTAATTATCTATGTCCTGTTTCAGTCAATTACTATCATCCTGATCCTCTGTCCATTCTAATTATCTATGTCCTGTTTCAGTCAATTAGTATCATCCTGATCCTCTGTCCATTCTAATTATCTATGTCCTGTTTCAGTCAATTACTATAATCCTGATCCCCTGTCCATTCTAATTATCCATGTCCTGTTTCAGTCAATTACTATCATCCTGATCCTCTGTCTATTCTAATTATCTATGTCCTGTTTCAGTCAATTACTATCATCCTGATCCTCTGTCTATTCTAATTATCTATGTCCTGTTTCAGTCAATTACTATCATCCTGATCCTCTGTCTATTCTGATTATCTATGTCCTGTTTCAGTCAATTACTATCATCCTGATCCTCTGAACATTCTAATTATCTATGTCCTGTTTCAGTCAATTACTATCATCCTGATCCTCTGTCTATTCTGATTATCTATGTCCTGTTTCAGTCAATTACTATCATCCTGATCCTCTGAACATTCTAATTATCTATGTCCTGTTTCAGTCAATTACTATCATCCTGATCCTCTGTCTATTCTAATTATCTATGTCCTGTTTCAGTCAATTACTATCATCCTGATCCTCTGTCTATTCTTATTATCTATGTCCTGTTTCAGTCAATTACTATCATCCTGATCCTCTGTCCATTCTAATTATCTATGTCCTGTTTCAGTCAATTACTATCATCCTGATCCTCTGTCCATTCTGATTATCTATGTCCTGTTTCAGTCAATTACTATCATCCTGATCCTCTGTCCATTCTAATTATCTATGTCCTGTTTCAGTCTATTACTATCATCCTGATCCTCTGTCCATTCTAATTATCTATGTCCTGTTTCAGTCAATTACTATCATCCTGATCCTCTGTCTATTCTGATTATCTATGTCCTGTTTCAGTCAATTACTATCATCCTGATCCTCTGAACATTCTAATTATCTATGTCCTGTTTCAGTCAATTACTATCATCCTGATCCTCTGTCTATTCTTATTATCTATGTCCTGTTTCAGTCAATTACTATCATCCTGATCCTCTGTCCATTCTAATTATCTATGTCCTGTTTCAGTCAATTACTATCATCCTGATCCTCTGTCCATTCTGATTATCTATGTCCTGTTTCAGTCAATTACTATCATCCTGATCCTCTGTCCATTCTAATTATCTATGTCCTGTTTCAGTCAATTACTACCATCCTGATCCTCTGTCCATTCTAATTATCTATGTCCTGTTTCAGTCAATTACTATCATCCTGATCCTCTGTCTATTCTGATTATCTATGTCCTGTTTCAGTCAATTACTATCATCCTGATCCTCTGAACATTCTAATTATCTATGTCCTGTTTCAGTCAATTACTATCATCCTGATCCTCTGAACATTCTAATTATCTATGTCCTGTTTCAGTCAATTACTATCATCCTGATCCTCTGAACATTCTAATTATCTATGTCCTGTTTCAGTCAATTACTATCATCCTGATCCTCTGTCTATTCTGATTATCTATGTCCTGTTTCAGTCAATTACTATCATCCTGATCCTCTGAACATTCTAATTATCTATGTCCTGTTTCAGTCAATTACTATCATCCTGATCCTCTGTCTATTCTGATTATCTATGTCCTGTTTCAGTCAATTACTATCTTCCTGATCCTCTGAACATTCTAATTATCTATGTCCTGTTTCAGTCAATTACTATCATCCTGATCCTCTGTCTATTCTGATTATCTATGTCCTGTTTCAGTCAATTACTATCATCCTGATCCTCTGAACATTCTAATTATCTATGTCCTGTTTCAGTCAATTACTATCATCCTGATCCTCTGTCCATTCTAATTATCTATGTCCTGTTTCAGTCAATTACTACCATCCTGATCCTCTGAACATTCTAATTATCTATGTCCTGTTTCAGTCAATTACTATCATCCTGATCCTCTGAACATTCTAATCATCTATGTCCTGTTTCAGTCAATTACTATCATCCTGATCCTCTGTCCATTCTAATTATCTATGTCCTGTTTCAGTCAATTACTATCATCCTGATCCTCTGTCCATTCTAATTATCTATGTCCTGTTTCAGTCAATTACTATCATCCTGATCCTCTGAACATTCTAATTATCTATGTCCTGTTTCAGTCAATTACTATCATCCTGATCCTCTGTCCATTCTAATTATCTATGTCCTTTTTCAGTCAATTACTATCATCCTGATCCTCTGAACATTCTAATTATCTATGTCCTGTTTCAGTCAATTACTATCATCCTGATCCTCTGAACATTCTAATTATCTATGTCCTATTTCAGTCAATTACTATCATCCTGATCCTCTGTCTATTCTGATTATCTATGTCATGTTTCAGTCAATTACTATCATCCTGATCCTCTGAACATTCTAATTATCTATGTCCTGTTTCAGTCAATTACTATCATCCTGATCCTCTGAACATTCTAATTATCTATGTCCTGTTTCAGTCAATTACTATCATCCTGATTCTCTGTCTATTCTGATTATCTATGTCCTGTTTCAGTCAATTACTATCATCCTGATCCTCTGTCCATTCTAATTATCTATGTCCTGTTTCAGTCAATTACTACCATCCTGATCCTCTGAACATTCTAATTATCTATGTCCTGTTTCAGTCAATTACTATCATCCTGATCCTCTGTCCATTCTAATTATCTATGTCCTGTTTCAGTCAATTACTATCATCCTGATCCTCTGTCCATTCTAATTATCTATGTCCTGTTTCAGTCAATTACTACCATCCTGATCCTCTGAACATTCTAATTATCTATGTCCTGTTTCAGTCAATTACTATCATCCTGATCCTCTGTCCATTCTAATTATCTATGTCCTGTTTCAGTCAATTACTATCATCCTGATCCTCTGTCCATTCTAATTATCTATGTCCTGTTTCAGTCAATTACTATCATCCTGATCCTCTGAACATTCTAATTATCTATGTCCTGTTTCAGTCAATTACTATCATCCTGATCCTCTGAACATTCTAATTATCTATGTCCTGTTTCAGTCAATTACTATCATCCTGATCCTCTGTCTATTCTGATTATCTATGTCCTGTTTCAGTCAATTACTATCATCCTGAACCTCTGAACATTCTAATTATCTATGTCCTGTTTCAGTCAATTACTATCATCCTGATCCTCTGTCCATTCTAATTATCTATGTCCTGTTTCAGTCAATTACTATCATCCTGATCCTCTGTCCATTCTAATTATCTATGTCCTGTTTCAGTCAATTACTATCATCCTGATCCTCTGTCTATTCTAATTATCTATGTCCTGTTTCAGTCAATTACTATCATCCTGATCCTCTGTCCATTCTAATTATCTATGTCCTGTTTCAGTCAATTACTATCATCCTGATCCTCTGTCCATTCTGATTATCTATGTCCTGTTTCAGTCAATTACTATCATCCTGATCCTCTGAACATTCTAATTATCTATGTCCTGTTTCAGTCAATTACTATCATCCTGATCCTCTGTCCATTCTGATTATCTATGTCCTGTTTCAGTCAATTAATATCATCCTGATCCTCTGTCCATTCCAATTATCTATGTCCTGTTTCAGTCAATTACTATCATCCTGATCCTCTGAACATTCTAATTATCTATGTCCTGTTTCAGTCAATTACCATCATCCTGATCCTCTGTCTATTCTAATTATCAATGTCCTGTTTCAATCAATTACTATCATCCTGATCCTCTGTCCATTCTAATTATCTATGTCCTGTTTCAGTCAATTACTATCATCCTGATCCACTGTCCATTCTAATTATCTATGTCCTGTTTCAGTCAATTAATATCATCCTGATCCTCTGTCTATTCTAATTATCCATGTCCTGTTTCAGTCAATTACTATCATCCTGACCCTCTGTCTATTCTGATTATCTATGTCCTGTTTCAGTCAATTACTATCATCCTGATCCTCTGTCCATTCTAATTATCTATGTCCTGTTTCAGTCAATTACTATCATCCTGATCCTCTGTCTATTCTAATTATCTATGTCCTGTTTCAGTCAATTACTACCATCATGATCCTCTGTCCATTCTAATTATCTATGTCCTGTTTCAGTCAATTACTATCATCCTGATCCTCTGTCTATTCTGATTATCTATGTCCTGTTTCAGTCAATTACTATCATCCTGATCCTCTGTCTATTCTAATTATCTATGTCCTGTTTCAGTCAATTACTACCATCCTGATCCTCTGTCCATTCTGATTATCTATGTCCTGTTTCAGTCAATTACTATCATCCTGATCCTACGTCTATTCTAATTATCTATGTCCTGTTTCAGTCAATTACTACCATCCTGATCCTCTGTCCATTCTAATTATCTATGTCCTGTTTCAGTCAATTACTACCATCCTGATCCTCTGTCTATTCTGATTATCTATGTCCTGTTTCAGTCAATTACTATCATCCTGATCCTCTGTCTATTCTAATTATCTATGTCCTGTTTCAGTCAATTACTATCATCCTGATCCTCTGTCTATTCTGATTATCTATGTCATGTTTCAGTCAATTACTATCAACCTGATCCTCTGTCTATTCTAATTATCTATGTCCTGTTTCAGTCAATTACTATCATCCTGATCCTCTGTCCATTCTAATTATCTATGTCCTGTTTCAGTCTATTACTACCATCCTGATCCTCTGTCTATTCTAATTATCTATGTCCTGTTTCAGTCAATTACTATCATCCTGATCCTCTGTCTATTCTAATTATCTATGTCCTGTTTCAGTCAATTACTATCATCCTGATCCTCTGTCTATTCTGATTATCTATGTCCTGTTTCAGTCAATTACTATCATCCTGATCCTCTGTCTATTCTAATTATCTATGTCCTGTTTCAGTCAATTACTATCATCCTGATCCACTGTCCATTCTAATTATCTATGTCCTGTTTCTGTCAATTACTACCATCCTGATCCTCTGTCTATTCTGATTATCTATGTCCTGTTTCAGTCAATTACAATCATCCTGATCCTCTGTCTATTCTAATTATCTATGTCCTGTTTCAGTCAATTACTACCATCCTGATCCTCTGTCTATTCTGATTATCTATGTCCTGTTTCAGTCAATTACTATCATCCTGATCCTCTGTCTATTCTGATTATCTATGTCCTGTTTCAGTCAATTACTACCATCCTGATCCTCTGTCTATTCTGATTATCTATGTCCTGTTTCAGTCAATTATATTCATCCTGATCCTCTGTCTATTCAAATTATCTATGTCCTGTTTCAGTCAATTACTACCATCCTGATCCTCTGTCCATTCTAATTATCTATGTCCTGTTTCAGTCAATTACTATCATCCTGATCCTCTGTCTATTCTGATTATCTATGTCCTGTTTCAGTCAATTACTACCATCCTGATCCTCTGTCTATTCTGATTATCTATGTCCTGTTTCAGTCAATTACTATCATCCTGATCCTCTGTCTATTCTGATTATCCATGTCCTGTTTCAGTCAATTACTATCATCCTGATCCTCTGTCTATTCTGATTATCTATGTCCTGTTTCAGTCAATTACTACCATCCTGATCCTCTGTCTATTCTAATTATCTATGTCCTGTTTCAGTCAATTACTACCATCCTGATCCTCTGTCCATTCTAATTATCTATGTCCTGTTTCAGTCAATTACTATCATCCTGATCCTCTGTCTATACTGATTATCAATGTCCTGTTTCAGTCAATTACTATCATCCTGATCCTCTGTCTATTCTAATTATCTATGTCCTGTTTCAGTCAATTACTATCATCCTGATCCTCTGACCATTGTAATTATCTATGTCCTGTTTCAGTCAATTACTATCATCCTGATCCTCCGTCTATTCTGATTATCAATGTCCTGTTTCAGTCAATTACTATCATCCTGATCCTCTGTCTATTCTAATTATCTATGTCCTGTTTCAGTCAATTACTATCATCCTGATCCTCTGTCCATTCTAATTATCTATGTCCTGTTTCAGTCAATTACTATCATCCTGATCCTCTGTCTATTCTGAATATCAATGTCCTGTTTCAGTCAATTACTATCATCCTGATCCTCTGTCCATTCTAATTATCTATGTCCTGTTTCAGTCAATTACTATCATCCTGATCCACTGTCCATTCTAATTATCTATGTCCTGTTTCTGTCAATTACTACCATCCTGATCCTCTGTCTATTCTGATTATCTATGTCCTGTTTCAGTCAATTACAATCATCCTGATCCTCTGTCTATTCTAATTATCTATGTCCTGTTTCAGTCAATTACTACCATCCTGATGCTCTGTCTATTATGATTATCTATGTCCTGTTTCAGTCAATTACTATCATCCTGATCCACTGTCCATTCTAATTATCTATGTCCTGTTTCTGTCAATTACTACCATCCTGATCCTCTGTCTATTCTGATTATCTATGTCCTGTTTCAGTCAATTACAATCATCCTGATCCTCTGTCTATTCTAATTATCTATGTCCTGTTTCAGTCAATTACTACCATCCTGATGCTCTGTCTATTATGATTATCTATGTCCTGTTTCAGTCAATTACTATCATCCTGATCCTCTGTCTATTCTGATTATCTATGTCCTGTTTCAGTCAATTACTACCATCCTGATCCTCTGTCTATTCTGATTATCTATGTCCTGTTTCAGTCAATTACTATCATCCTGATCCTCTGTCTATTCTAATTATCTATGTCCTGTTTCAGTCAATTACTACCATCCTGATCCTCTGTCCATTCTAATTATCTATGTCCTGTTTCAGTCAATTACTATCATCCTGATCCTCTGTCTATTCTGATTATCTATGTCCTGTTTCAGTCAATTACTACCATCCTGATCCTCTGTCTATTCTGATTATCTATGTCCTGTTTCAGTCAATTACTATCATCCTGATCCTCTGTCTATTCTGATTATCCATGTCCTGTTTCAGTCAATTACTATCATCCTGATCCTCTGTCTATTCTGATTATCTATGTCCTGTTTCAGTCAATTACTACCATCCTGATCCTCTGTCTATTCTAATTATCTATGTCCTGTTTCAGTCAATTACTACCATCCTGATCCTCTGTCCATTCTAATTATCTATGTCCTGTTTCAGTCAATTACTATCATCCTGATCCTCTGTCTATTCTGATTATCAATGTCCTGTTTCAGTCAATTACTATCATCCTGATCCTCTGTCTATTCTAATTATCTATGTCCTGTTTCAGTCAATTACTATCATCCTGATCCTCTGACCATTGTAATTATCTATGTCCTGTTTCAGTCAATTACTATCATCCTGATCCTCTGTCTATTCTGATTATCAATGTCCTGTTTCAGTCAATTACTATCATCCTGATCCTCTGTCTATTCTGATTATCAATGTCCTGTTTCAGTCAATTACTATCATCCTGATCCTCTGTCCATTCTAATTATCTATGTCCTGTTTCAGTCAATTACTACCATCCTGATCCTCTGTCCATTCTAATTATCTATGTCCGGTTTCAGTCAATTACTATCATCCTGATCCTCTGTCTATTCTGATTATCTATGTCCTGTTTCAGTCAATTACTATCATCCTGATCCTCTGAACATTCTAATTATCTATGTCCTGTTTCAGTCAATTACTATCATCCTGATCCTCTGTCCATTCTAATTATCTATGTCCTGTTTCAGTCAATTACTATCATCCTGATCCTCTGAACATTCTAATTATCTATGTCCTGTTTCAGTCAATTACTATCATCCTGATCCTCTGAACATTCTAATTATCTATGTCCTGTTTCAGTCAATTACTATCATCCTGATCCTCTGTCTATTCTGATTATCTATGTCCTGTTTCAGTCAATTACTATCATCCTGATCCTCTGAACATTCTAATTATCTATGTCCTGTTTCAGTCAATTACTATCATCCTGATCCTCTGTCTATTCTGATTATCTATGTCCTGTTTCAGTCAATTACTATCATCCTGATCCTCTGAACATTCTAATTATCTATGTCCTGTTTCAGTCAATTACTATCATCCTGATCCTCTGTCCATTCTAATTATCTATGTCCTGTTTCAGTCAATTACTATCATCCTGATCCTCTGAACATTCTAATTATCTATGTCCTGTTTCAGTCAATTACTATCATCCTGATCCTCTGTCCATTCTAATTATCTATGTCCTGTTTCAGTCAATTACTACCATCCTGATCCTCTGAACATTCTAATTATCTATGTCCTGTTTCAGTCAATTACTATCATCCTGATCCTCTGTCCATTCTAATTATCTATGTCCTGTTTCAGTCAATTACTATCATCCTGATCCTCTGTCCATTCTAATTATCTATGTCCTGTTTCAGTCAATTACTATCATCCTGATCCTCTGAACATTCTAATTATCTATGTCCTGTTTCAGTCAATTACTATCATCCTGATCCTCTGTCCATTCTAATTATCTATGTCCTGTTTCAGTCAATTACTATCATCCTGATCCTCTGAACATTCTAATTATCTATGTCCTGTTTCAGTCAATTACTATCATCCTGATCCTACGTCTATTCTAATTATCTATGTCCTGTTTCAGTCAATTACTACCATCCTGATCCTCTGTCTATTCTGATTATCTATGTCCTGTTTCAGTCAATTACTATCATCCTGATCCTCTGAACATTCTAATTATCTATGTCCTGTTTCAGTCAATTACTATCATCCTGATCCACTGTCCATTCTAATTATCTATGTCCTGTTTCTGTCAATTACTACCATCCTGATCCTCTGTCTATTCTGATTATCTATGTCCTGTTTCAGTCAATTACAATCATCCTGATCCTCTGTCTATTCTAATTATCTATGTCCTGTTTCAGTCAATTACTACCATCCTGATGCTCTGTCTATTATGATTATCTATGTCCTGTTTCAGTCAATTACTATCATCCTGATCCTCTGTCTATTCTGATTATCTATGTCCTGTTTCAGTCAATTACTACCATCCTGATCCTCTGTCTATTCTGATTATCTATGTCCTGTTTCAGTCAATTACTATCATCCTGATCCTCTGTCTATTCTAATTATCTATGTCCTGTTTCAGTCAATTACTACCATCCTGATCCTCTGTCCATTCTAATTATCTATGTCCTGTTTCAGTCAATTACTATCATCCTGATCCTCTGTCTATTCTGATTATCTATGTCCTGTTTCAGTCAATTACTACCATCCTGATCCTCTGTCTATTCTGATTATCTATGTCCTGTTTCAGTCAATTACTATCATCCTGATCCTCTGTCTATTCTGATTATCCATGTCCTGTTTCAGTCAATTACTATCATCCTGATCCTCTGTCTATTCTGATTATCTATGTCCTGTTTCAGTCAATTACTACCATCCTGATCCTCTGTCTATTCTAATTATCTATGTCCTGTTTCAGTCAATTACTACCATCCTGATCCTCTGTCCATTCTAATTATCTATGTCCTGTTTCAGTCAATTACTATCATCCTGATCCTCTGTCTATTCTGATTATCAATGTCCTGTTTCAGTCAATTACTATCATCCTGATCCTCTGTCTATTCTAATTATCTATGTCCTGTTTCAGTCAATTACTATCATCCTGATCCTCTGACCATTGTAATTATCTATGTCCTGTTTCAGTCAATTACTATCATCCTGATCCTCTGTCTATTCTGATTATCAATGTCCTGTTTCAGTCAATTACTATCATCCTGATCCTCTGTCTATTCTAATTATCTATGTCCTGTTTCAGTCAATTACTATCATCCTGATCCTCTGTCCATTCTAATTATCTATGTCCTGTTTCAGTCAATTACTATCATCCTGATCCTCTGTCTATTCTGATTATCAATGTCCTGTTTCAGTCAATTACTATCATCCTGATCCTCTGTCTATTCTAATTATCTATGTCTTGTTTCAGTCAATTACTATCATCCTGATCCTCTGTCCATTCTAATTATCTATGTCCTGTTTCAGTCAATTACTATCATCCTGATCCTCTGACCATTCTAATTATCTATGTCCTGTTTCAGTCAATTACTATCATCCTGATCCTCTGACCATTCTAATTATCTATGTCCTGTTTCAGTCAATTACTATCATCCTGATCCTCTGTCTATTCTAATTATCTATGTCCTGTTTCAGTCAATTACTATCATCCTGATCCTCTGTCTAATCTAATTATCCATGTCCTGTTTCAGTCAATTACTATCATCCTGATCCTCTGTCTATTCTAATTATCTATGTCCTGTTTCAGTCAATTACTATCATCCTGATCCTCTGTCTATTCTAATTATCTATGTCCTGTTTCAGTCAATTACTATCATCCTGATCCTCTGTCTATTCTAATTATCTATGTCCTGTTTCAGTCAATTACTATCATCCTGATCCTCTGTCTATTCTAATTATCTATGTCCTGTTTCAGTCAATTACTATCATCCTGATCCTCTGTCTATTCTAATTATCTATGTCCTGTTTCAGTCAATTACTATCATCCTGATCCTCTGTCTATTTTAATTATCTATGTCCTGTTTCAGTCAATTACTATCATCCTGATCCTCTGTCTATTCTAATTATCTATGTCCTGTTTCAGTCAATTACTATCATCCTGATCCTCTGTCTATTCTAATTATCTATGTCCTGTTTCAGTCAATTACTATCATCCTGATCCTCTGTCTATTCTAATTATCTATGTCCTGTTTCAGTCAATTACTATCATCCTGATCCTCTGTCTATTCTAATTATCTATGTCCTGTTTCAGTCAATTACTATCATCCTGATCCTCTGTCTATTCTGATTATCTATGTCCTTTTTCAGTCAATTACTATCATCCTGATCCTCTGTCCATTCTAATTATCTATGTCCTGTTTCAGTCAATTACTATCATCCTGATCCTCTGTCCATTCTAATTATCTATGTCCTGTTTCAGTCAATTACTATCATCCTGATCCTCTGACCATTCTATTTATCTATGTCCTGTTTCAGTCAATTACTATCATCCTGATCCTCTGTCTATTATAATTATCTATGTCCTGTTTCAGTCAATTACTATCATCCTGATCCTCTGTCTATTCTGATTATCTATGTCCTTTTTCAGTCAATTACTATCATCCTGATCCTCTGTCCATTCTAATTATCTATGTCCTGTTTCAGTCAATTACTATCATCCTGATCCTCTGTCTATTCTAATTATCTATGTCCTGTTTCAGTCAATGACTATCATCCTGATCCTCTGTCTATTCTAATTATCTATGTCCTGTTTCAGTCAATTACTATCATCCTGATCCTCTGTCCATTCTAATTATCTATGTCCTGTTTCAGTCAATTACTATCATCCTGATCCTCTGTCTATTCTAATTATCTATGTCCTGTTTCAGTCAATTACTATCATCCTGATCCTCTGAACATTCTAATTATCTATGTCCTGTTTCAGTCAATTACTATCATCCTGATCCTCTGTCTATTCTAATTATCTATGTCCTGTTTCAGTCAATTACTATCATCCTGATCCTCTGACCATTCTAATTATCTATGTCCTGTTTCAGTCAATTACTATCATCCTGATCCTCTGACCATTCTAATTATCTATGTCCTGTTTCAGTCAATTTCTATCATCCTGATCCTCTGTCCATTCTAATTATCTATGTCCTGTTTCAGTCAATTACTATCATCCTGATCCTCTGACCATTCTAATTATCTATGTCCTGTTTCAGTCAATTACTATCATCCTGATCCTCTGTCTATTCTAATTATCTATGTCCTGTTTCAGTCAATTACTATCATCCTGATCCTCTGACCATTCTAATTATCTATGTCCTGTTTCAGTCAATTACTATCATCCTGATCCTCTCTCTATTCTAATTATCTATGTCCTGTTTCAGTCAATTACTATCATCCTGATCCTCTGACCATTCTAATTATCTATGTCCTGTTTCAGTCAATTACTATCATCCTGATCCTCTGTCCATATTAATTATCTATGTCCTGTTTCAGTCAATTACTATCATCCTGATCCTCTGTCCATTCTAATTATCTATGTCCTGTTTCAGTCAATTACTATCATCCTGATCCTCTGACCATTCTAATTATCTATGTCCTGTTTCAGTCAATTACTATCATCCTGATCCTCTGTCCATATTAATTATCTATGTCCTGTTTCAGTCAATTACTATCATCCTGATCCTCTGTCCATTCTAATTATCTATGTCCTGTTTCAGTCAATTGCTATCATCCTGATCCTCTGTCCATTCTAATTATCTATGTCCTGTTTCAGTCAATTACTATCATCCTGATCCTCTAAACATTCTAATTATCTATGTCGTGTTTCAGTCAATTACTATCATCCTGATCCTCTCTCTTTTGTAATTATCTATGTCCTGTTTCAGTCAATTACTATCATCCTGATCCTCTGTCTATTCTAATTATCTATGTCCTGTTTCAGTCAATTTCTATCATCCTGATGCTCTGTCCATTCTAATTATCTATGTCCTGTTTCAGTCAATTACTATCATCCTGATCCTCCGTCCATTCTAATTATATATGTCCTGTTTCAGTCAATTACTATCATCCTG
Source organism: Heterodontus francisci (assembly GCF_036365525.1). Classification (NCBI taxonomy): domain Eukaryota; kingdom Metazoa; phylum Chordata; class Chondrichthyes; order Heterodontiformes; family Heterodontidae; genus Heterodontus; species Heterodontus francisci. The sequence goes on along the minus strand of NW_027141814.1, from coordinate 1,622,216 downwards.
ATCCTCTGTCCATTCTAATTATCTATGTGCTGTTTCAGTCTATTACTATCATCCTGATCCTCTGTCCATTCTAATTATCTATGTCCTGTTTCAGTCAATTACTATCATCCTGATCCTCTGTCCATTCTAATTATCAATGTTCTGTTTCAGTCTATTACTATCATCCTGATGCTCTGTCCATTCTAATTATCAATGTCCTGTTTCAGTCTATTACTATCATCCTGATCCTCTGACCATTCTATTTATCTATGTCCTGATTCAGTCAATTACTATCATCCTGATCCTCTGTCTATTCTAATTATCTATGTCCTGTTTCAGTCAATTACTATCATCCTGATCCTCTGTCTATTCTGATTATCTATGTCCTTTTTCAGTCAATTACTATCATCCTGATCCTCTGTCCATTCTAATTATCTATGTCCTGTTTCAGTCAATTACTATCATCCTGATCCTCTGTCTATTCTAATTATCTATGTCCTGTTTCAGTCAATGAATATCATCCTGATCCTCTGTCTATTCTAATTATCTATGTCCTGTTTCAGTCAATTACTATCATCCTGATCCTCTGTCCATTCTAATTATCTATGTCCTGTTTCAGTCAATTACTATCATCCTGATCCTCTGTCTATTCTAATTATCTATGTCCTGTTTCAGTCAATTACTATCATCCTGATCCTCTGACCATTCTAATTATCTATGTCCTGTTTCAGTCAATTACTATCATCCTGATCCTCTGAACATTCTAATTATCTATGTCCTGTTTCAGTCAATTACTATCATCCTGATCCTCTGTCTATTCTAATTATCTATGTCCTGTTTCAGTCAATTACTATCATCCTGATCCTCTGACCATTCTAATTATCTATGTCCTGTTTCAGTCAATTACTATCATCCTGATCCTCTGACCATTCTAATTATCTATGTCCTGTTTCAGTCAATTTCTATCATCCTGATCCTCTGTCCATTCTAATTATCTATGTCCTGTTTCAGTCAATTACTATCATCCTGATCCTCTGACCATTCTAATTATCTATGTCCTGTTTCAGTCAATTACTATCATCCTGATCCTCTGTCTATTCTAATTATCTATGTCCTGTTTCAGTCAATTACTATCATCCTGATCCTCTGACCATTCTAATTATCTATGTCCTGTTTCAGTCAATTACTATCATCCTGATCCTCTCTCTATTCTAATTATCTATGTCCTGTTTCAGTCAATTACTATCATCCTGATCCTCTGACCATTCTAATTATCTATGTCCTGTTTCAGTCAATTACTATCATCCTGATCCTCTGTCCATATTAATTATCTATGTCCTGTTTCAGTCAATTACTATCATCCTGATCCTCTGTCCATTCTAATTATCTATGTCCTGTTTCAGTCAATTACTATCATCCTGATCCTCTGACCATTCTAATTATCTATGTCCTGTTTCAGTCAATTACTATCATCCTGATCCTCTGTCCATATTAATTATCTATGTCCTGTTTCAGTCAATTACTATCATCCTGATCCTCTGTCCATTCTAATTATCTATGTCCTGTTTCAGTCAATTGCTATCATCCTGATCCTCTGTCCATTCTAATTATCTATGTCCTGTTTCAGTCAATTACTATCATCCTGATCCTCTAAACATTCTAATTATCTATGTCGTGTTTCAGTCAATTACTATCATCCTGATCCTCTCTCTTTTGTAATTATCTATGTCCTGTTTCAGTCAATTACTATCATCCTGATCCTCTGTCTATTCTAATTATCTATGTCCTGTTTCAGTCAATTTCTATCATCCTGATCCTCTGTCCATTCTAATTATCTATGTCCTGTTTCAGTCAATTACTATCATCCTGATCCTCCGTCCATTCTAATTATATATGTCCTGTTTCAGTCAATTACTATCATCCTGATCCTCTGTCCATTCTAATTATCTATGTGCTGTTTCAGTCTATTACTATCATCCTGATCCTCTGTCCATTCTAATTATCTATGTCCTGTTTCAGTCAATTACTATCATCCTGATCCTCTGTCCATTCTAATTATCAATGTTCTGTTTCAGTCTATTACTATCATCCTGATCCTCTGTCCATTCTAATTATCAATGTCCTGTTTCAGTCTATTACTATCATCCTGATCCTCTGACCATTCTAGTTATCTATGTCCTGTTTCAGTCAATTACTATCATCCTGATCCTCTGTCCATTCTAATTATCTATGTCCTGTTTCAGTCAATGACTATCATCCTGATCCTCTGTCTATTCTAATTATCAATGTCCTGTTTCAGTCTATTACTATCATCCTGATCCTCTGTCCATTCTAATTATCAATGTCCTGTTTCAGTCTATTACTATCATCCTGATCCTCTGACCATTCTAGTTATCTATGTCCTGTTTCAGTCAATTACTATCATCCTGATCCTCTGTCCATTCTAATTATCTATGTCCTGTTTCAGTCTATTACTATCATCCTGATCCTCTGTCCATTCTAATTATCTATGTCCTGTTTCATTCAATTACTATCATCCTGATCCTCTGTCTATTCTAATTATCAATGTCCTGTTTCAGTCAATTACTATCATCCTGATCCTCTGTCCATTCTAATTATCGATGTCCTGTTTCAGTCAATTACTATCATCCTGATCCTCTGTCCATTCTGATTATCTATGTCCTGTTTCAGTCTATTACTATCATCCTGATCCTCTGTCTATTCTAATTATCTATGTCCTGTTTCAGTCAATTAATATCATCCTGATCCTCTGAACATTCTAATTATTTATGTCCTGTTTCAGTCAATTACTATCATCCTGATCCTCAGTCCATTCTAATTATCTATGTCCTGTTTCAGTCAATTACTATCATCCTGATCCTCTGTCCATTCTAATTATCTATGCCCTGTTTCAGTCAATTACTATCATCCTGATCCTCTGACCATTCTAATTATCTATGTCCTGTTTCAGTCAATTACTATCATCCTGATCCTCTGTCTATTCTAATTATCTATGTCCTGTTTCAGTCAATTACTATCATCCTGATCCTCTCACCATTCTAATTATCTATGTCCTGTTTCAGTCAATTACTATCATCCTGATCCTCTGACCATTCTAATTATCTATGTCCTGTTTCAGTCAATTTCTATCATCCTGATCCTCTGTCCATTCTAATTATCTATGTCCTGTTTCAGTCAATTACTATCATCCTGATCCTCTGACCATTCAAATTATCTATGTCCTGTTTCAGTCAATTACTATCATCCTGATCCTCTGTCTATTCTAATTATCTATGTCCTGTTTCAGTCAATTACTATCATCCTGATCCTCTGTCTATTCTAATTATCTATGTCCTGTTTCAGTCAATTACTATCATCCTGATCCTCTGTCCATTCTAATTATCTATGTCCTGTTTCAGTCAATTACTGTCATCCTGATCCTCTGTCCATTCTAATTATCTATGTCCTGTTTCAGTCAATTACTATCATCCTGATCCTCTGTCCATTCTAATTATCTATGTCCTGTTTCAGTCAATTACTGTCATCCTGATCCTCTGTCTATTCTAATTATCTATGTCCTGTTTCAGTCAATTACTATCATCCTGATCCTCTGTCTATTCTAATTATCTATGTCCTGTTTCAGTCAATTACTATCATCCTGATCCTCTGACCATTCTAATTATCTATGTCCTGTTTCAGTCAATTACTATCATCCTGATCCTCTGTCCATATTAATTATCTATGTCCTGTTTCAGTCAATTACTATCATCCTGATCCTCTGTCCATTCTAATTATCTATGTCCTGTTTCAGTCAATTACTATCATCCTGATCCTCTGACCATTCTAATTATCTATGTCCTGTTTCAGTCAATTACTATCATCCTGATCCTCTGTCCATATTAATTATCTATGTCCTGTTTCAGTCAATTACTATCATCCTGATCCTCTGTCCATTCTAATTATCTATGTCCTGTTTCAGTCAATTACTATCATCCTGATCCTCTGTCCATTCTAATTATCTATGTCCTGTTTCAGTCAATTACTATCATCCTGATCCTCTAAACATTCTAATTATCTATGTCGTGTTTCAGTCAATTACTATCATCCTGATCCTCACTCTTTTGTAATTATCTATGTCCTGTTTCAGTCAATTACTATCATCCTGATCCTCTGTCTATTCTAATTATCTATGTCCTGTTTCAGTCAATTTCTATCATCCTGATCCTCTGTCCATTCTAATTATCTATGTCCTGTTTCAGTCAATTACTATCATCCTGATCCTCCGTCCATTCTAATTATCTATGTCCTGTTTCAGTCAATTACTATCATCCTGATCCTCTGTCTATTCTAATTATCTATGTCCTGTTTCAGTCAATTACTATCATCCTGATCCTCTGACCATTCTAATTATCTATGTCCTGTTTCAGTCAATTACTATCATCCTGATCCTCTGTCTATTCTAATTATCTATGTCCTGTTTCAGTCAATTACTATCATCCTGATCCTCTGTCTATTCTAATTATCTATGTCCTGTTTCAGTCAATTACTATCATCCTGATCCTCTGTCCATTCTAATTATCTATGTCCTGTTTCAGTCAATTACTGTCATCCTGATCCTCTGTCCATTCTAATTATCTATGTCCTGTTTCAGTCAATTACTATCATCCTGATCCTCTGTCCATTCTAATTATCTATGTCCTGTTTCAGTCAATTACTGTCATCCTGATCCTCTGTCTATTCTAATTATCTATGTCCTGTTTCAGTCAATTACTATCATCCTGATCCTCTGTCTATTCTAATTATCTATGTCCTGTTTCAGTCAATTACTATCATCCTGATCCTCTGACCATTCTAATTATCTATGTCCTGTTTCAGTCAATTACTATCATCCTGATCCTCTGTCCATATTAATTATCTATGTCCTGTTTCAGTCAATTACTATCATCCTGATCCTCTGTCCATTCTAATTATCTATGTCCTGTTTCAGTCAATTACTATCATCCTGATCCTCTGACCATTCTAATTATCTATGTCCTGTTTCAGTCAATTACTATCATCCTGATCCTCTGTCCATATTAATTATCTATGTCCTGTTTCAGTCAATTACTATCATCCTGATCCTCTGTCCATTCTAATTATCTATGTCCTGTTTCAGTCAATTACTATCATCCTGATCCTCTGTCCATTCTAATTATCTATGTCCTGTTTCAGTCAATTACTATCATCCTGATCCTCTAAACATTCTAATTATCTATGTCGTGTTTCAGTCAATTACTATCATCCTGATCCTCACTCTTTTGTAATTATCTATGTCCTGTTTCAGTCAATTACTATCATCCTGATCCTCTGTCTATTCTAATTATCTATGTCCTGTTTCAGTCAATTTCTATCATCCTGATCCTCTGTCCATTCTAATTATCTATGTCCTGTTTCAGTCAATTACTATCATCCTGATCCTCCGTCCATTCTAATTATCTATGTCCTGTTTCAGTCAATTACTATCATCCTGATCCTCTGTCTATTCTAATTATCTATGTCCTGTTTCAGTCAATTACTATCATCCTGATCCTCTGACCATTCTAATTATCTATGTCCTGTTTCAGTCAATTACTATCATCCTGATCCTCTGTCCATATTAATTATCTATGTCCTGTTTCAGTCAATTACTATCATCCTGATCCTCTGTCCATTCTAATTATCTATGTCCTGTTTCAGTCAATTACTATCATCCTGATCCTCTGACCATTCTAATTATCTATGTCCTGTTTCAGTCAATTACTATCATCCTGATCCTCTGTCCATATTAATTATCTATGTCCTGTTTCAGTCAATTACTATCATCCTGATCCTCTGTCCATTCTAATTATCTATGTCCTGTTTCAGTCAATTACTATCATCCTGATCCTCTGTCCATTCTAATTATCTATGTCCTGTTTCAGTCAATTACTATCATCCTGATCCTCTAAACATTCTAATTATCTATGTCGTGTTTCAGTCAATTACTATCATCCTGATCCTCTCTCTTTTGTAATTATCTATGTCCTGTTTCAGTCAATTACTATCATCCTGATCCTCTGTCTATTCTAATTATCAATGTCCTGTTTCAGTCAATTTCTATCATCCTGATCCTCTGTCCATTCTAATTATCTATGTCCTGTTTCAGTCAATTACTATCATCCTGATCCTCCGTCCATTCCAATTATATATGTCCTGTTTCAGTCAATTACTATCATCCTGATCCTCTGTCTATTCTAATTATCTATGTCCTGTTTCAGTCAATTACTATCATCCTGATCCTCTGTCTATTCTAATTATCTATGTCCTGTTTCAGTCAATTACTATCATCCTGATCCTCTGACCATTCTAATTATCTATGTCCTGTTTCAGTCAATTACTATCATCCTGATCCTCTGACCATTCTAATTATCTATGTCCTGTTTCAGTCAATTTCTATCATCCTGATCCTCTGTCCATTCTAATTATCTATGTCCTGTTTCAGTCAATTACTATCATCCTGATCCTCTGACCATTCAAATTATCTATGTCCTGTTTCAGTCAATTACTATCATCCTGATCCTCTGTCTATTCTAATTATCTATGTCCTGTTTCAGTCAATTACTATCATCCTGATCCTCTGACCATTCTAATTATCTATGTCCTGTTTCAGTCAATTACTATCATCCTGATCCTCTGTCTATTCTAATTATCTATGTCCTGTTTCAGTCAATTACTATCATCCTGATCCTCTGACCATTCTAATTATCTATGTCCTGTTTCAGTCAATTACTATCATCCTGATCCTCTGTCCATATTAATTATCTATGTCCTGTTTCAGTCAATTACTATCATCCTGATCCTCTGTCCATTCTAATTATCTATGTCCTGTTTCAGTCAATTACTATCATCCTGATCCTCTGACCATTCTAATTATCTATGTCCTGTTTCAGTCAATTACTATCATCCTGATCCTCTGTCCATATTAATTATCTATGTCCTGTTTCAGTCAATTACTATCATCCTGATCCTCTGTCCATTCTAATTATCTATGTCCTGTTTCAGTCAATTACTATCATCCTGATCCTCTGTCCATTCTAATTATCTATGTCCTGTTTCAGTCAATTACTATCATCCTGATCCTCTAAACATTCTAATTATCTATGTCGTGTTTCAGTCAATTACTATCATCCTGATCCTCACTCTTTTGTAATTATCTATGTCCTGTTTCAGTCAATTACTATCATCCTGATCCTCTGTCTATTCTAATTATCTATGTCCTGTTTCAGTCAATTTCTATCATCCTGATCCTCTGTCCATTCTAATTATCTATGTCCTGTTTCAGTCAATTACTATCATCCTGATCCTCCGTCCATTCTAATTATCTATGTCCTGTTTCAGTCAATTACTATCATCCTGATCCTCTGTCTATTCTAATTATCTATGTCCTGTTTCAGTCAATTACTATCATCCTGATCCTCTGACCATTCTAATTATCTATGTCCTGTTTCAGTCAATTACTATCATCCTGATCCTCTGTCCATATTAATTATCTATGTCCTGTTTCAGTCAATTACTATCATCCTGATCCTCTGTCCATTCTAATTATCTATGTCCTGTTTCAGTCAATTACTATCATCCTGATCCTCTGTCCATATTAATTATCTATGTCCTGTTTCAGTCAATTACTATCATCCTGATCCTCTGTCCATTCTAATTATCTATGTCCTGTTTCAGTCAATTACTATCATCCTGATCCTCTGTCCATTCTAATTATCTATGTCCTGTTTCAGTCAATTACTATCATCCTGATCCTCTAAACATTCTAATTATCTATGTCGTGTTTCAGTCAATTACTATCATCCTGATCCTCTCTCTTTTGTAATTATCTATGTCCTGTTTCAGTCAATTACTATCATCCTGATCCTCTGTCTATTCTAATTATCTATGTCCTGTTTCAGTCAATTTCTATCATCCTGATCCTCTGTCCATTCTAATTATTTATGTCCTGTTTCAGTCAATTACTATCATCCTGATCCTCCGTCCATTCCAATTATATATGTCCTGTTTCAGTCAATTACTATCATCCTGATCCTCTGTCTATTCTAATTATCTATGTCCTGTTTCAGTCTATTACTATCATCCTGATCCTCTGTCCATTCTAATTATCTATGTGCTGTTTCAGTCTATTACTATCATCCTGATCCTCTGTCCATTCTAATTATCTGTGTCCTGTTTCAGTCAATTACTATCATCCTGATCCTCTGTCCATTCTAATTATCTATGTGCTGTTTCAGTCTATTACTATCATCCTGATCCTCTGTCCATTCTAATTATCTATGTCCTGTTTCAGTCAATTACTATCATCCTGATCCTCTGTCCATTCTAATTATCAATGTCCTGTTTCAGTCTATTACTATCATCCTGATCCTCTGTCCATTCTAATTATCAATGTCCTGTTTCAGTCTATTACTATCATCCTGATCCTCTGACCATTCTAGTTATCTATGTCCTGTTTCAGTCAATGACTATCATCCTGATCCTCTGTCTATTCTAATTATCAATGTCCTGTTTCAGTCTATTACTATCGTCCTGATCCTCTGTCCATTCTAATTATCAATGTCCTGTTTCAGTCTATTACTATCATCCTGATCCTCTGACCATTCTAGTTATCTATGTCCTGTTTCAGTCAATTACTATCATCCTGATCCTCTGTCCATTCTAATTATCTATGTCCTGTTTCAGTCTATTACTATCATCCTGATCCTCTGTCCATTCTAATTATCTATGTCCTGTTTCAGTCAATTACTATCATCCTGATCCTCTGTCCATTCTAATTATCAATGTCCTGTTTCAGTCAATTACTATCATCCTGATCCTCTGTCTATTCTAATTATCTATGTCCTGTTTCAGTCAATTACTATCATCCTGATCCTCTGTCCATTCTTATTATCTATGTCCTGTTTCAGTCAATTACTATCATCCTGATCCTCTGTCCATTCTAATTATCAATGTCCTGTTTCAGTCAATTACTATCATCCTGATCCTCTGTCCATTCTAATTATCAATGTCCTGTTTCAGTCAATTACTATCATCCTGATCCTCTGTCCATTCTAATTATCAATGTCCTGTTTCAGTCAATTACTATCATCCTGATCCTCTGTCTATTCTAATTATCAATGTCCTGTTTCAGTCAATTACTATCATCCTGATCCTCTGTCCATTCTAATTATCTATGTCCTGTTTCAGTCAATTACTATCATCCTGATCCTCTGAACATTCTAATTATTTATGTCCTGTTTCAGTCAATTACTGTCATCCTGATCCTCTGTCCATTCTAATTATCTATGTCCTGTTTCAGTCAATTACTATCATCCTGATCCTCTGAACATTCTAATTATTTATGTCCTGTTTCAGTCAATTACTATCATCCTGATCCTCTGTCCGTTCTAATTATCTATGTCCTGTTTCAGTCAATTACTATCATCCTGATCCTCTGTCCGTTCTAATTATCTATGTCCTGTTTCAGTCAATTACTATCATCCTGATCCTCTGAACATTCTAATTATCTATGTCCTGTTTCAGTCAATTACTATCATCCTGATCCTCTGAACATTCTAATTATCAATGTCCTGTTTCAGTCTATTACTATCATCCTGATCCTCTGTCCATTCTAATTATCTATGTCCTGTTTCAGTCAATTACTATCATCCTGATCCTCTGAACATTCTAATTATCTATGTCCTGTTTCAGTCTATTACTATCATCCTGATCCTCTGTCCATTCTAATTATCTATGTCCTGTTTCAGTCAATTACTATCATCCTGATCCTCTGTCCATTCTAATTATCTATGTCCTGTTTCAGTCAATTACTATCATCCTGATCCTCTGTCCGTTCTAATTATCTATGTCCTGTTTCAGTCAATTACTATCATCCTGATCCTCTGAACATTCTAATTATCTATGTCCTGTTTCAGTCAATTACTATCATCCTGATCCTCTGAACATTCTAATTATCAATGTCCTGTTTCAGTCTATTACTATCATCCTGATCCTCTGTCTATTCTAATTATCTATGTCCTGTTTCAGTCAATTACTATCATCCTGATCCTCTGAACATTCTAATTATTTATGTCCTGTTTCAGTCAATTACTGTCATCCTGATCCTCTGTCCATTCTAATTATCTATGTCCTGTTTCAGTCAATTACTATCATCCTGATCCTCTGAACATTCTAATTATTTATGTCCTGTTTCAGTCAATTACTATCATCCTGATCCTCTGTCCGTTCTAATTATCTATGTCCTGTTTCAGTCAATTACTATCATCCTGATCCTCTGTCCATTCTAATTATCTATGTCCTGTTTCAGTCAATTACTATCATCCTGATCCTCTGACCATTCTAATTATCTATGTCCTGTTTCAGTCAATTACTATCATCCTGATCCTCTGAACATTCTAATTATCTATGTCCTGTTTCAGTCAATTACTATCATCCTGATCCTCTGTCCATTCTAATTATCTATGTCCTGTTTCAGTCAATTACTATCATCCTGATCCTCTGTCCATTCTAATTATCTATGTCCTGTTTCAGTCAATGACTGTCATCCTGATCCTCTGTCCATTCTAATTATCTATGTCCTGTTTCAGTCAATTACTATCATCCTGATCCTCTGACCATTCTAATTATTTATGTCCTGTTTCAGTCAATTACTATCATCCTGATCCTCTGTCCGTTCTAATTATCTATGTCCTGTTTCAGTCAATTACTATCATCCTGATCCTCTGAACATTCTAATTATTTATGTCCTGTTTCAGTCAATTACTATCATCCTGATCCTCTGTCCGTTCTAATTATCTATGTCCTGTTTCAGTCAATTACTATCATCCTGATCCTCTGAACATTCTAATTATTTATGTCCTGTTTCAGTCAATTACTATCATCCTGATCCTCTGTCCGTTCTAATTATCTATGTCCTGTTTCAGTCAATTACTATCATCCTGATCCTCTGAACATTCTAATTATCTATGTCCTGTTTCAGTCAATTACTATCATCCTGATCCTCTGAACATTCTAATTATTTATGTCCTGTTTCAGTCAATTACTATCATCCTGATCCTCTGTCCGTTCTAATTATGTATGTCCTGTTTCAGTCAATTACTATCATCCTGATCCTCTGAACATTCTAATTATTTATGTCCTGTTTCAATCAATTACTATCATCCTGATCCTCTGTCCATTCTAATTATCTATGTCCTGTTTCAGTCAATTACTGTCATCCTGATCCTCTGTCCGTTCTAATTATCTATGTCCTGTTTCAGTCAATTACTATCATCCTGATCCTCTGTCCATTCTAATTATCTATGTCCTGTTTCAGTCAATTACTGTCATCCTGATCCTCTGTCCGTTCTAATTATCTATGTCCTGTTTCAGTCAATTACTATCATCCTGATCCTCTGTCCATTCTAATTATCTATGTCCTGTTTCAGTCAATTACTATCATCCTGATCCTCTGTCCATTCTAATTATTTATGTCCTGTTTCAGTCAATTACTATCATCCTGATCCTCTGTCCGTTCTAATTATGTATGTCCTGTTTCAGTCAATTACTATCATCCTGATCCTCTGAACATTCTAATTATTTATGTCCTGTTTCAATCAATTACTATCATCCTGATCCTCTGTCCATTCTAATTATCTATGTCCTGTTTCAGTCAATTACTGTCATCCTGATCCTCTGTCCATTCTAATTATCTATGTCCTGTTTCAGTCAATTACTATCATCCTGATCCTCTGAACATTCTAATTATCTATGTCCTGTTTCAGTCAATTACTATCATCCTGATCCTCTGTCCATTCTAATTATCTATGTCCTGTTTCAGTCAATTACTATCATCCTGATCCTCTGTCCATTCTAATTATTTATGTCCTGTTTCAGTCAATTACTATCATCCTGATCCTCTGTCCATTCTAATTATCTATGTCCTGTTTCAGTCAATTACTATCATCCTGATCCTCTGTCCATTCTAATTATCTATGTCCTGTTTCAGTCAATTACTATCATCCTGATCCTCTGTCCATTCTAATTATCTATGTCCTGTTTCAGTCAATTACTATCATCCTGATCCTCTGTCCATTCTAATTATCTATGTCCTGTTTCAGTCAATTACTATCATCCTGATCCTCTGTCCATTCTAATTATCTATGTCCTGTTTCAGTCAATTACAATCATCCTGATCCTCTGTCCATTCTAATTATTTATGTCCTGTTTCAGTCAATTACTATCATCCTGATCCTCTGTCCATTCTAATTATCTATGTCCTGTTTCAGTCAATTACTATCATCCTGATCCTCTGTCCATTCTAATTATCTATGTCCTGTTTCAGTCAATTACTATCATCCTGATCCTCTGAACATTCTAATTATCTATGTCCTGTTTCAGTCAATTACTATCATCCTGATCCTCTGAACATTCTAATTATTTATGTCCTGTTTCAGTCAATTACTATCATCCTGATCCTCTGTCCGTTCTAATTATCTATGTCCTGTTTCAGTCAATTACTATCATCCTGATCCTCTGTCTATTCTAATTATCTATGTCCTGTTTCAGTCAATTAATATCATCCTGATCCTCTGAACATTCTAATTATCTATGTCCTGTTTCAGTCAATTACTATCATCCTGATCCTCTGTCTATTCTAATTATCTATGTCCTGTTTCAGTCAATTACTATCATCCTGATCCTCTGAACATTCTAATTATCTATGTCCTGTTTCAGTCAATTACTATCATCCTGATCCTCTGTCCATTCTAATTATCTATGTCCTGTTTCAGTCAATTACTATCATCCTGATCCTCTGAACATTCTAATTATTTATGTCCTGTTTCAGTCAATTACTATCATCCTGATCCTCTGTCCGTTCTAATTATCTATGTCCTGTTTCAGTCAATTAATATCATCCTGATCCTCTGTCTATTCTAATTATCTATGTCCTGTTTCAGTCAATTACTATCATCCTGATCCTCTGAACATTCTAATTATTTATGTCCTGTTTCAGTCAATTACTATCATCCTGATCCTCTGTCCATTCTAATTATCTATGTCCTGTTTCAGTCAATTACTATCATCCTGATCCTCTGAACATTCTAATTATCTATGTCCTTTTTCAGTCAATTACTATCATCCTGATCCTCTGTCCATTCTAATTATCTATGTCCTGTTTCAGTCAATTACTATCATCCTGATCCTCTGTCCATTCTAATTATCAATGTCCTGTTTCAGTCTATTACTATCATCCTGATCCTCTGTCCATTCTAATTATCAATGTCCTGTTTCAGTCTATTACTATCATCCTGATCCTCTGACCATTCTAGTTATCTATGTCCTGTTTCAGTCAATGACTATCATCCAGATCCTCTGTCTATTCTAATTATCAATGTCCTGTTTCAGTCTATTACTATCATCCTGATCCTCTGTCCATTCTAATTATCAATGTCCTTTTTCAGTCTATTACTATCATCCTGATCCTCTGACCATTCTAGTTATCTATGTCCTGTTTCAGTCAATTACTATCATCCTGATCCTCTGTCCATTCTAATTATCTATGTCCTGTTTCAGTCTATTACTATCATCCTGATCCTCTGTCCATTCTAATTATCTATGTCCTGTTTCAGTCAATTACTATCATCCTGATCCTCTGTCCATTCTAATTATCAATGTCCTGTTTCAGTCAATTACTATCATCCTGATCCTCTGTCTATTCTAATTATCTATGTCCTGTTTCAGTCAATTACTATCATCCTGATCCTCTGTCCATTCTAATTATCTATGTCCTGTTTCAGTCAATTACTATCATCCTGATCCTCTGTCCATTCTAATTATCAATGTCCTGTTTCAGTCAATTACTATCATCCTGATCCTCTGTCCATTCTAATTATCAATGTCCTGTTTCAGTCAATTACTATCATCCTGATCCTCTGTCCATTCTAATTATCAATGTCCTGTTTCAGTCAATTACTATCATCCTGATCCTCTGTCTATTCTAATTATCAATGTCCTGTTTCAGTCAATTACTATCATCCTGATCCTCTGTCCATTCTAATTATCTATGTCCTGTTTCAGTCAATTACTATCATCCTGATCCTCTGAACATTCTAATTATTTATGTCCTGTTTCAGTCAATTACTGTCATCCTGATCCTCTGTCCATTCTAATTATCTATGTCCTGTTTCAGTCAATTACTATCATCCTGATCCTCTGAACATTCTAATTATTTATGTCCTGTTTCAGTCAATTACTATCATCCTGATCCTCTGTCCGTTCTAATTATCTATGTCCTGTTTCAGTCAATTACTATCATCCTGATCCTCTGAACATTCTAATTATCTATGTCCTGTTTCAGTCAATTACTATCATCCTGATCCTCTGAACATTCTAATTATCAATGTCCTGTTTCAGTCTATTACTATCATCCTGATCCTCTGTCTATTCTAATTATCTATGTCCTGTTTCAGTCAATTACTATCATCCTGATCCTCTGAACATTCTAATTATTTATGTCCTGTTTCAGTCAATAACTGTCATCCTGATCCTCTGTCCATTCTAATTATCTATGTCCTGTTTCAGTCAATTACTATCATCCTGATCCTCTGAACATTCTAATTATTTATGTCCTGTTTCAGTCAATTACTATCATCCTGATCCTCTGTCCGTTCTAATTATCTATGTCCTGTTTCAGTCAATTACTATCATCCTGATCCTCTGTCCATTCTAATTATCTATGTCCTGTTTCAGTCAATTACTATCATCCTGATCCTCTGACCATTCTAATTATCTATGTCCTGTTTCAGTCAATTACTATCATCCTGATCCTCTGAACATTCTAATTATCTATGTCCTGTTTCAGTCAATTACTATCATCCTGATCCTCTGTCCATTCTAATTATCTATGTCCTGTTTCAGTCAATTACTATCATCCTGATCCTCTGTCCATTCTAATTATCTATGTCCTGTTTCAGTCAATGACTGTCATCCTGATCCTCTGTCCATTCTAATTATCTATGTCCTGTTTCAGTCAATTACTATCATCCTGATCCTCTGACCATTCTAATTATTTATGTCCTGTTTCAGTCAATTACTATCATCCTGATCCTCTGTCCGTTCTAATTATCTATGTCCTGTTTCAGTCAATTACTATCATCCTGATCCTCTGAACATTCTAATTATTTATGTCCTGTTTCAGTCAATTACTATCATCCTGATCCTCTGTCCGTTCTAATTATCTATGTCCTGTTTCAGTCAATTAATATCATCCTGATCCTCTGAACATTCTAATTTTTTATGTCCTGTTTCAGTCAATTACTATCATCCTGATCCTCTGAACATTCTAATTTTTTATGTCCTGTTTCAGTCAATTACTATCATCCTGATCCTCTGAACATTCTAATTTTTTATGTCCTGTTTCTGTCAATTACTATCATCCTGATCCTCTGTCCGTTCTAATTATCTATGTCCTGTTTCAGTCAATTACTATCATCCTGATCCTCTGTCCATTCTAATTATCTATGTCCTGTTTCAGTCAATTACTATCATCCTGATCCTCTGAACATTCTAATTATTTCTGTCCTGTTTCAGTCAATTACTATCATCCTGATCCTCTGTCCGTTCTAATTATCTATGTCCTGTTTCAGTCAATTACTATCATCCTGATCCTCTGAACATTCTAATTATTTATGTCCTGTTTCAGTCAATTACTATCATCCTGATCCTCTGTCCATTCTAATTATCTATGTCCTGTTTCAGTCAATTACTGTCATCCTGATCCTCTGTCCGTTCTAATTATCTATGTCCTGTTTCAGTCAATTACTATCATCCTGATCCTCTGAACATTCTAATTATCTATGTCCTGTTTCAGTCAATTACTGTCATCCTGATCCTCTGTCCATTCTAATTATCTATGTCCTGTTTCAGTCAATTACTGTCATCCTGATCCTCTGTCTATTCTAATTATCTATGTCCTGTTTCAGTCAATTACTATCATCCTGATCCTCTGAACATTCTAATTATCTATGTCCTGTTTCAGTCAATTAATATCATCCTGATCCTCTAAACATTCTAATTATCTATGTCCTGTTTCAGTCAATTACTATCATCCTGATCCTCTGAACATTCTAATTATCTATGTCCTGTTTCAGTCAATTACTATCATCCTGATCCTCTGACCATTCTAATTATCTATGTCCTGTTTCAGTCAATTACTATCATCCTGATCCTCTGTCTATTCTAATTATCAGTGTCCTGTTTCAGTCAATTACTATCATCCTGATCCTCTGTCTATTCTAATTATCTATGTCCTGTTTCAGTCAATTACTATCATCCTGATCCTCTGAACATTCTAATTATCTATGTCCTGTTTCAGTCAATTACTATCATCCTGATCCTCTGAACATTCTAATTATCTATGTCCTGTTTCAGTCAATTACTATCATCCTGATCCTCTGTCTATTCTAATTATCTATGTCCTGTTTCAGTCAATTACTATCATCCTGATCCTCTGAACATTCTAATTATCTATGTCCTGTTTCAGTCAATTACTATCATCCTGATCCTCTGTCCATTCTAATTATCTATGTCCTGTTTCAGTCAATTACTATCATCCTGATCCTCTGTCCATTCTAATTATCTATGTCCTGTTTCAGTCAATTACTATCATCCTGATCCTCTGAACATTCTAATTATCTATGTCCTGTTTCAGTCAATTACTATCATCCTGATCCTCTGTCTATTCTAATTATCTATGTCCTGTTTCAGTCAATTACTATCATCCTGATCCTCTGTCCATTCTAATTATCTATGTCCTGTTTCAGTCAATTACTATCATCCTGATCCTCTGAACATTCTAATTATCTATGTCCTGTTTCAGTCAATTACTATCATCCTGATCCTCTGTCTATTCTAATTATCTATGTCCTGTTTCAGTCAATTACTATCATCCTGATCCTCTGTCCGTTCTAATTATCTATGTTCTGTTTCAGTCAATTAATATCATCCTGATCCTCTGTCTATTCTAATTATCTATGTCCTGTTTCAGTCAATTACTATCATCCTGATCCTCTGAACATTCTAATTATTTATGTCCTGTTTCAGTCAATTACTATCATCCTGATCCTCTGTCCATTCTAATTATCTATGTCCTGTTTCAGTCAATTACTATCATCCTGATCCTCTGAACATTCTAATTATCTATGTCCTTTTTCAGTCAATTACTATCATCCTGATCCTCTGTCCATTCTAATTATCTATGTCCTGTTTCAGTCAATTACTATCATCCTGATCCTCTGAACATTCTAATTATTTATGTCCTGTTTCAGTCAATTACTATCATCCTGATCCTCTGTCCATTCTAATTATCTATGTCCTGTTTCAGTCAATTAATATCATCCTGATCCTCTGTCTATTCTAATTATCTATGTCCTGTTTCAGTCAATTACTATCATCCTGATCCTCTGAACATTCTAATTATTTATGTCCTGTTTCAGTCAATTACTATCATCCTGATCCTCTGAACATTCTAATTATCTATGTCCTGTTTCAGTCAATTACTATCATCCTGATCCTCTGTCCATTCTAATTATCTATGTCCTGTTTCAGTCAATGACTATCATCCTGATCCTCTGAACATTCTAATTATCTATGTCCTGTTTCAGTCAATTACTATCATCCTGATCCTCTGTCTATTCTAATTATCTATGTCCTGTTTCAGTCAATTACTATCATCCTGATCCTCTGTCCATTCTAATTATCTATGTCCTGTTTCAGTCAATTACTATCATCCTGATCCTCTGAACATTCTAATTATTTATGTCCTGTTTCAGTCAATTACTATCATCCTGATCCTCTGTCCGTTCTAATTATCTATGTCCTGTTTCAGTCAATTACTATCATCCTGATCCTCTGTCCATTCTAATTATCTATGTCCTGTTTCAGTCAATTACTATCATCCTGATCCTCTGTCTATTCTAACTATCAATGTCCTGTTTCAGTCAATTACTATCATCCTGATCCTCTGTCTATTCTAATTATCTATGTCCTGTTTCAGTCAATTACTATCATCCTGATCCTCTGTCCATTCTAATTATCTATGTCCTGTTTCAGTCAATGACTGTCATCCTGATCCTCTGTCCATTCTAATTATCTATGTCCTGTTTCAGTCAATTACTATCATCCTGATCCTCTGACCATTCTAATTATCTATGTCCTGTTTCAGTCAATTACTATCATCCTGATCCTCTGAACATTCTAATTATCTATGTCCTGTTTCAGTCAATTACTATCATCCTGATCCTCTGTCCATTCTAATTACCTATGTCCTGTTTCAGTCAATTACTATCATCCTGATCCTCTGAACATTCTAATTATTTATGTCCTGTTTCAGTCAATTACTATCATCCTGATCCTCTGTCCGTTCTAATTATCTATGTCCTGTTTCAGTCAATTACTATCATCCTGATCCTCTGTCCATTCTAATTATCTATGTCCTGTTTCAGTCAATTACTATCATCCTGATCCTCTGTCCATTCTAATTATCTATGTCCTGTTTCAGTCAATTACTATCATCCTGATCCTCTGTCTATTCTAATTATCTATGTCCTGTTTCAGTCAATTACTATCATCCTGATCCTCTGTCCATTCTAATTATCTATGTCCTGTTTCAGTCAATTACTGTCATCCTGATCCTCTGTCCATTCTAATTATCTATGTCCTGTTTCAGTCAATTACTATCATCCTGATCCTCTGAACATTCTAATTATCTATGTCCTGTTTCAGTCAATTACTGTCATCCTGATCCTCTGTCCATTCTAATTATCTATGTCCTGTTTCAGTCAATTACTATCATCCTGATCCTCTGAACATTCTAATTATCTATGTCCTGTTTCAGTCAATTACTATCATCCTGATCCTCTGAACATTCTAATTATTTATGTCCTGTTTCAGTCAATTACTATCATCCTGATCCTCTGTCCATTCTAATTATCTATGTCCTGTTTCAGTCAATTACTATCATCCTGATCCTCTGTCCATTCTAATTATCTATGTCCTGTTTCAGTCAATTACTATCATCCTGATCCTCTGAACATTCTAATTATCTATGTCCTGTTTCAGTCAATTACTATCATCCTGATCCTCTGAACATTCTAATTATTTATGTCCTGTTTCAGTCAATTACTATCATCCTGATCCTCTGTCCATTCTAATCATCTATGTCCTGTTTCAGTCAATTACTATCATCCTGATCCTCTGAACATTCTAATTATTTATGTCCTGTTTCAGTCAATTACTATCATCCTGATCCTCTGAACATTCTAATTATCTATGTCCTGTTTCAGTCAATTACTATCATCCTGATCCTCTGAACATTCTAATTATTTATGTCCTGTTTCAGTCAATTACTATCATCCTGATCCTCTGTCTATTCTAATTATCTATGTCCTGTTTCAGTCAATTACTACCATCCTGATCCTCTGTCCGTTCTAATTATCTATGTCCTGTTTCAGTCAATTACTATCATCCTGATCCTCTGTCTATTCTAATTATCTATGTCCTGTTTCAGTCAATTAATATCATCCTGATCCTCTGAACATTCTAATTATCTATGTCCTGTTTCAGTCAATTACTATCATCCTGATCCTCTGAACATTCTAATTATCTATGTCCTGTTTCAGTCAATTACTATCATCCTGATCCTCTGTCTATTCTAATTATCTATGTCCTGTTTCAGTCAATTAATATCATCCTGATCCTCTGAACATTCTAATTATCTATGTCCTGTTTCAGTCAATTACTATCATCCTGATCCTCTGAACATTCTAATTATCTATGTCCTGTTTCAGTCAATTACTATCATCCTGATCCTCTGTCTATTCTAATTATCTATGTCCTGTTTCAGTCAATTAATATCATCCTGATCCTCTGAACATTCTAATTATCTATGTCCTGTTTCAGTCAATTACTATCATCCTGATCCTCTGAACATTCTAATTATCTATGTCCTGTTTCAGTCAATTACTATCATCCTGATCCTCTGTCTATTCTAATTATCTATGTCCTGTTTCAGTCAATTAATATCATCCTGATCCTCTGAACATTCTAATTATCTATGTCCTGTTTCAGTCAATTACTATCATCCTGATCCTCTGAACATTCTAATTATCTATGTCCTGTTTCAGTCAATTACTATCATCCTGATCCTCTGTCTATTCTAATTATCTATGTCCTGTTTCAGTCAATTACTACCATCCTGATCCTCTGTCCGTTCTAATTATCTATGTCCTGTTTCAGTCAATTACTATCATCCTGATCCTCTGTCTATTCTAATTATCTATGTCCTGTTTCAGTCAATTACTATCATCCTGATCCTCTGTCCATTCTAATTATCTATGTCCTGTTTCAGTCAATTACTATCATCCTGATCCTCTGAACATTCTAATTATCTATGTCCTTTTTCAGTCAATTACTATCATCCTGATCCTCTGTCCATTCTAATTATCTATGTCCTGTTTCAGTCAATTACTATCATCCTGATCCTCTGAACATTCTAATTATCTATGTCCTTTTTCAGTCAATTACTATCATCCTGATCCTCTGTCCATTCTAATTATCTATGTCCTGTTTCAGTCAATTACTATCATCCTGATCCTCTGTCCATTCTAATTATCTATGTCCTGTTTCAGTCAATTACTATCATCCTGATCCTCTGAACATTCTAATTATCTATGTCCTTTTTCAGTCAATTACTATCATCCTGATCCTCTGTCCATTCTAATTATCTATGTCCTGTTTCAGTCAATTACTATCATCCTGATCCTCTGTCCATTCTAATTATCAATGTCCTGTTTCAGTCTATTACTATCATCCTGATCCTCTGTCCATTCTAATTATCAATGTCCTGTTTCAGTCTATTACTATCATCCTGATCCTCTGACCATTCTAGTTATCTATGTCCTGTTTCAGTCAATGACTATCATCCAGATCCTCTGTCTATTCTAATTATCAATGTCCTGTTTCAGTCTATTACTATCATCCTGATCCTCTGTCCATTCTAATTATCAATGTCCTTTTTCAGTCTATTACTATCATCCTGATCCTCTGACCATTCTAGTTATCTATGTCCTGTTTCAGTCAATTACTATCATCCTGATCCTCTGTCCATTCTAATTATCTATGTCCTGTTTCAGTCTATTACTATCATCCTGATCCTCTGTCCATTCTAATTATCTATGTCCTGTTTCAGTCAATTACTATCATCCTGATCCTCTGTCCATTCTAATTATCAATGTCCTGTTTCAGTCAATTACTATCATCCTGATCCTCTGTCTATTCTAATTATCTATGTCCTGTTTCAGTCAATTACTATCATCCTGATCCTCTGTCCATTCTAATTATCTATGTCCTGTTTCAGTCAATTACTATCATCCTGATCCTCTGTCCATTCTAATTATCAATGTCCTGTTTCAGTCAATTACTATCATCCTGATCCTCTGTCCATTCTAATTATCAATGTCCTGTTTCAGTCAATTACTATCATCCTGATCCTCTGTCAATTCTAATTATCAATGTCCTGTTTCAGTCAATTACTATCATCCTGATCCTCTGTCTATTCTAATTATCAATGTCCTGTTTCAGTCAATTACTATCATCCTGATCCTCTGTCCATTCTAATTATCTATGTCCTGTTTCAGTCAATTACTATCATCCTGATCCTCTGAACATTCTAATTATTTATGTCCTGTTTCAGTCAATTACTGTCATCCTGATCCTCTGTCCATTCTAATTATCTATGTCCTGTTTCAGTCAATTACTATCATCCTGATCCTCTGTCTATTCTAATTATCTATGTCCTGTGTCAGTCAATTACTATCATCCTGATCCTCTGAACATTCTAATTATTTATGTCCTGTTTCAGTCAATTACTATCATCCTGATCCTCTGTCCGTTCTAATTATCTATGTCCTGTTTCAGTCAATTACTATCATCCTGATCCTCTGAACATTCTAATTATCTATGTCCTGTTTCAGTCAATTACTATCATCCTGATCCTCTGAACATTCTAATTATCAATGTCCTGTTTCAGTCTATTACTATCATCCTGATCCTCTGTCTATTCTAATTATCTATGTCCTGTTTCAGTCAATTACTATCATCCTGATCCTCTGAACATTCTAATTATTTATGTCCTGTTTCAGTCAATAACTGTCATCCTGATCCTCTGTCCATTCTAATTATCTATGTCCTGTTTCAGTCAATTACTATCATCCTGATCCTCTGAACATTCTAATTATTTATGTCCTGTTTCAGTCAATTACTATCATCCTGATCCTCTGTCCGTTCTAATTATCTATGTCCTGTTTCAGTCAATTACTATCATCCTGATCCTCTGTCCATTCTAATTATCTATGTCCTGTTTCAGTCAATTACTATCATCCTGATCCTCTGAACATTCTAATTATTTATGTCCTGTTTCAGTCAATTACTATCATCCTGATCCTCTGTCCGTTCTAATTATCTATGTCCTGTTTCAGTCAATTACTATCATCCTGATCCTCTGTCCGTTCTAATTATCTATGTCCTGTTTCAGTCAATTACTATCATCCTGATCCTCTGTCTATTCTAATTATCTGTGTCCTGTTTCAGTCAATTACTATCATCCTGATCCTCTGTCTATTCTAATTATCTATGTCCTGTTTCAGTCAATTACTATCATCCTGATCCTCTGTCCATTCTAATTATCTATGTCCTGTTTCAGTCAATTACTATCATCCTGATCCTCTGACCATTCTAATTATCTATGTCCTGTTTCAGTCAATTACTATCATCCTGATCCTCTGAACATTCTAATTATCTATGTCCTGTTTCAGTCAATTACTATCATCCTGATCCTCTGTCCATTCTAATTATCTATGTCCTGTTTCAGTCAATTACTATCATCCTGATCCTCTGTCCATTCTAATTATCTATGTCCTGTTTCAGTCAATGACTGTCATCCTGATCCTCTGTCCATTCTAATTATCTATGTCCTGTTTCAGTCAATTACTATCATCCTGATCCTCTGACCATTCTAATTATTTATGTCCTGTTTCAGTCAATTACTATCATCCTGATCCTCTGTCCGTTCTAATTATCTATGTCCTGTTTCAGTCAATTACTATCATCCTGATCCTCTGAACATTCTAATTATTTATGTCCTGTTTCAGTCAATTACTATCATCCTGATCCTCTGTCCGTTCTAATTATCTATGTCCTGTTTCAGTCAATTACTATCATCCTGATCCTCTGAACATTCTAATTATTTATGTCCTGTTTCAGTCAATTACTATCATCCTGATCCTCTGTCCGTTCTAATTATCTATGTCCTGTTTCAGTCAATTACTATCATCCTGATCCTCTGAACATTCTAATTATTTATGTCCTGTTTCAGTCAATTACTATCATCCTGATCCTCTGTCCGTTCTAATTATCTATGTCCTGTTTCAGTCAATTAATATCATCCTGATCCTCTGAACATTCTAATTTTTTATGTCCTGTTTCAGTCAATTACTATCATCCTGATCCTCTGAACATTCTAATTTTTTATGTCCTGTTTCAGTCAATTAATATCATCCTGATCCTCTGAACATTCTAATTTTTTATGTCCTGTTTCAGTCAATTACTATCATCCTGATCCTCTGTCCGTTCTAATTATCTATGTCCTGTTTCAGTCAATTACTATCATCCTGATCCTCTGTCCATTCTAATTATCTATGTCCTGTTTCAGTCAATTACTATCATCCTGATCCTCTGAACATTCTAATTATTTCTGTCCTGTTTCAGTCAATTACTATCATCCTGATCCTCTGTCCGTTCTAATTATCTATGTCCTGTTTCAGTCAATTACTATCATCCTGATCCTCTGAACATTCTAATTATTTATGTCCTGTTTCAGTCAATTACTATCATCCTGATCCTCTGTCCATTCTAATTATCTATGTCCTGTTTCAGTCAATTACTGTCATCCTGATCCTCTGTCCGTTCTAATTATCTATGTCCTGTTTCAGTCAATTACTATCATCCTGATCCTCTGAACATTCTAATTATCTATGTCCTGTTTCAGTCAATTACTGTCATCCTGATCCTCTGTCCGTTCTAATTATCTATGTCCTGTTTCAGTCAATTACTATCATCCTGATCCTCTGTCCATTCTAATTATCTATGTCCTGTTTCAGTCAATTACTATCATCCTGATCCTCTGTCCATTCTAATTATCTATGTCCTGTTTCAGTCAATTAATATCATCCTGATCCTCTAAACATTCTAATTATCTATGTCCTGTTTCAGTCAATTACTATCATCCTGATCCTCTGAACATTCTAATTATCTATGTCCTGTTTCAGTCAATTACTATCATCCTGATCCTCTGTCTATTCTAATTATCTATGTCCTGTTTCAGTCAATTACTATCATCCTGATCCTCTGAACATTCTAATTATCTATGTCCTGTTTCAGTCAATTACTATCATCCTGATCCTCTGAACATTCTAATTATCTATGTCCTGTTTCAGTCAATTACTATCATCCTGATCCTCTGTCTATTATAATTATCTATGTCCTGTTTCAGTCAATTACTATCATCCTGATCCTCTGAACATTCTAATTATCTATGTCCTGTTTCAGTCAATTACTATCATCCTGATCCTCTGTCCGTTCTAATTATCTATGTTCTGTTTCAGTCAATTAATATCATCCTGATCCTCTGTCTATTCTAATTATCTATGTCCTGTTTCAGTCAATTACTATCATCCTGATCCTCTGAACATTCTAATTATTTATGTCCTGTTTCAGTCAATTACTATCATCCTGATCCTCTGTCCATTCTAATTATCTATGTCCTGTTTCAGTCAATTACTATCATCCTGATCCTCTGAACATTCTAATTATCTATGTCCTTTTTCAGTCAATTACTATCATCCTGATCCTCTGTCCATTCTAATTATCTATGTCCTGTTTCAGTCAATTACTATCATCCTGATCCTCTGAACATTCTAATTATTTATGTCCTGTTTCAGTCAATTACTATCATCCTGATCCTCTGTCCATTCTAATTATCTATGTCCTGTTTCAGTCAATTAATATCATCCTGATCCTCTGTCTATTCTAATTATCTATGTCCTGTTTCAGTCAATTACTATCATCCTGATCCTCTGAACATTCTAATTATTTATGTCCTGTTTCAGTCAATTACTATCATCCTGATCCTCTGAACATTCTAATTATCTATGTCCTGTTTCAGTCAATTACTATCATCCTGATCCTCTGTCCATTCTAATTATCTATGTCCTG
The DNA here is from genome assembly GCF_036365525.1 of Heterodontus francisci. NCBI lineage: Eukaryota > Metazoa > Chordata > Chondrichthyes > Heterodontiformes > Heterodontidae > Heterodontus > Heterodontus francisci. The sequence goes on along the minus strand of NW_027141814.1, from coordinate 1,596,872 downwards.
TTTCAGTCAATGACTATCATCCTGATCCTCTGAACATTCTAATTATCTATGTCCTGTTTCAGTCAATTACTATCATCCTGATCCTCTGTCTATTCTAATTATCTATGTCCTGTTTCAGTCAATTACTATCATCCTGATCCTCTGTCCATTCTAATTATCTATGTCCTGTTTCAGTCAATTACTATCATCCTGATCCTCTGAACATTCTAATTATTTATGTCCTGTTTCAGTCAATTACTATCATCCTGATCCTCTGTCCGTTCTAATTATCTATGTCCTGTTTCAGTCAATTACTATCATCCTGATCCTCTGTCCATTCTAATTATCTATGTCCTGTTTCAGTCAATTACTATCATCCTGATACTCTGTCTATTCTAACTATCAATGTCCTGTTTCAGTCAATTACTATCATCCTGATCCTCTGTCTATTCTAATTATCTATGTCCTGTTTCAGTCAATTACTATCATCCTGATCCTCTGTCCATTCTAATTATCTATGTCCTGTTTCAGTCAATGACTGTCATCCTGATCCTCTGTCCATTCTAATTATCTATGTCCTGTTTCAGTCAATTACTATCATCCTGATCCTCTGACCATTCTAATTATCTATGTCCTGTTTCAGTCAATTACTATCATCCTGATCCTCTGAACATTCTAATTATCTATGTCCTGTTTCAGTCAATTACTATCATCCTGATCCTCTGTCCATTCTAATTACCTATGTCCTGTTTCAGTCAATTACTATCATCCTGATCCTCTGAACATTCTAATTATTTATGTCCTGTTTCAGTCAATTACTATCATCCTGATCCTCTGTCCGTTCTAATTATCTATGTCCTGTTTCAGTCAATTACTATCATCCTGATCCTCTGTCCATTCTAATTATCTATGTCCTGTTTCAGTCAATTACTATCATCCTGATCCTCTGTCCATTCTAATTATCTATGTCCTGTTTCAGTCAATTACTATCATCCTGATCCTCTGTCTATTCTAATTATCTATGTCCTGTTTCAGTCAATTACTATCATCCTGATCCTCTGTCCATTCTAAATATCTATGTCCTGTTTCAGTCAATTACTGTCATCCTGATCCTCTGTCCATTCTAATTATCTATGTCCTGTTTCAGTCAATTACTATCATCCTGATCCTCTGAACATTCTAATTATTTATGTCCTGTTTCAGTCAATTACTATCATCCTGATCCTCTGTCCGTTCTAATTATCTATGTCCTGTTTCAGTCAATTACTATCATCCTGATCCTCTGTCCATTCTAATTATCTATGTCCTGTTTCAGTCAATTACTATCATCCTGATCCTCTGACCATTCTAATTATCTATGTCCTGTTTCAGTCAATTACTATCATCCTGATCCTCTGAACATTCTAATTATCTATGTCCTGTTTCAGTCAATTACTATCATCCTGATCCTCTGTCCATTCTAATTATCTATGTCCTGTTTCAGTCAATTAATATCATCCTGATCCTCTGTCCATTCTAATTATCTGTGTCCTGTTTCAGTCAATTACTATCATCCTGATCCTCTGACCATTCTAATTATCTATGTCCTGTTTCAGTCAATTACTATCATCCTGATCCTCTGAACATTCTAATTATCTATGTCCTGTTTCAGTCAATTAATATCATCCTGATCCTCTGTCCATTCTAATTATCTATGTCCTGTTTCAGTCAATTACTATCATCCTGATCCTCTGTCTATTCTAATTATCAATGTCCTGTTTCAGTCAATTACTATCATCCTGATCCTCTGTCCATTCTAATTATCTATGTCCTGTTTCAGTCAATTACTATCATCCTGATCCTCTGTCCATTCTAATTATCTATGTCCTGTTTCAGTCAATTACAATCATCCTGATCCTCTGTCTATTCTAATTATCTATGTCCTGTTTCAGTCAATTACTATCATCCTGATCCTCTGACCATTCCAATTATCTATGTCCTGTTACAGTCAATTACAATCATCCTGATCCTCTGTCTATTCTAATTATCTATGTCCTGTTTCAGTCAATTAATATCATCCTGATCCTCTGTCTATTCTAATTATCTATGTCCTGTTTCAGTCAATTGCTATCATCCTGATCCTCTGACCATTCTAATTATCTATGTCCTGTTTCAGTCAATTACTATCATCCTGATCCTCTGAACATTCTAATTATCTATGTCCTGTTTCAGTCAATTACTATCATCCTGATCCTCTGTCCATTCTAATTATCTATGTCCTGTTTCAGTCAATTACTATCATCCTGATCGTCTTCCATTCTAATTATCTATGTCCTGTTTCAGTCAATTACTATCATCCTGATCCTCTGTCCATTCTAATTATCTATGTCCTGTTTCAGTCAATTACTATCATCCTGATCCTCTGTCTATTCTAATTATCAATGTCCTGTTTCAGTCAATTACTATCATCCTGATCCTCTGTCCATTCTAATTATCTATGTCCTGTTTCAGTCAATTACTATCATCCTGATCCTCTGTCTATTCTAATTATCTATGTCCTGTTTCAGTCAATTACTATCATCCTGATCCTCTGTCCATTCTAATTATCTATGTCCTGTTTCAGTCAATTACAATCATCCTGATCCTCTGTCCATTCTAATTATCTATGTCCTGTTTCAGTCAATTACAATCATCCTGATCCTCTGTCTATTCTAATTATCTATGTCCTGTTTCAGTCAATTACTATCATCCTGATCCTCTGTCCATTCTAATTATCTATGTCCTGTTTCAGTCAATTACAATCATCCTGATCCTCTGTCCATTCTAATTATCTATGTCCTGTTTCAGTCAATTACTATCATCCTGATCCTCTGTCCATTCTAATTATCTATGTCCTGTTTCAGTCAATTACTATCATCCTGATCGTCTTCCATTCTAATTATCTATGTCCTGTTTCAGTCAATTACTATCATCCTGATCCTCTGTCCATTCTAATTATCTATGTCCTGTTTCAGTCAATTACTATCATCCTGATCCTCTGTCTATTCTAATTATCAATGTCCTGTTTCAGTCAATTACTATCATCCTGATCCTCTGTCCATTCTAATTATCTATGTCCTGTTTCAGTCAATTACTATCATCCTGATCCTCTGTCCATTCTAATTATCTATGTCCTGTTTCAGTCAATTACAATCATCCTGATCCTCTGTCTATTCTAATTATCTATGTCCTGTTTCAGTCAATTACTATCATCCTGATCCTCTGACCATTCCAATTATCTATGTCCTGTTACAGTCAATTACAATCATCCTGATCCTCTGTCTATTCTAATTATCTATGTCCTGTTTCAGTCAATTAATATCATCCTGATCCTCTGTCTATTCTAATTATCTATGTCCTGTTTCAGTCAATTGCTATCATCCTGATCCTCTGACCATTCTAATTATCTATGTCCTGTTTCAGTCAATTACTATCATCCTGATCCTCTGAACATTCTAATTATCTATGTCCTGTTTCAGTCAATTACTATCATCCTGATCCTCTGTCCATTCTAATTATCTATGTCCTGTTTCAGTCAATTACTATCATCCTGATCGTCTTCCATTCTAATTATCTATGTCCTGTTTCAGTCAATTACTATCATCCTGATCCTCTGTCCATTCTAATTATCTATGTCCTGTTTCAGTCAATTACTATCATCCTGATCCTCTGTCTATTCTAATTATCAATGTCCTGTTTCAGTCAATTACTATCATCCTGATCCTCTGTCCATTCTAATTATCTATGTCCTGTTTCAGTCAATTACTATCATCCTGATCCTCTGTCCATTCTAATTATCTATGTCCTGTTTCAGTCAATTACAATCATCCTGATCCTCTGTCTATTCTAATTATCTATGTCCTGTTTCAGTCAATTACTATCATCCTGATCCTCTGTCCATTCTAATTATCTATGTCCTGTTTCAGTCAATTACAATCATCCTGATCCTCTGTCCATTCTAATTATCTATGTCCTGTTTCAGTCAATTACTATCATCCTGATCCTCTGTCTATTCTAATTATCTATGTCCTGTTTCAGTCAATTACAATCATCCTGATCCTCTGTCTATTCTAATTATCTATGTCCTGTTTCAGTCAATTACTATCATCCTGATCCTCTGTCCATTCTAATTATCTATGTCCTGTTTCAGTCAATTACAATCATCCTGATCCTCTGTCTATTCTAATTATCTATGTCCTGTTTCAGTCAATTACAATCATCCTGATCCTCTGTCCATTCTAATTATCTATGTCCTGTTTCAGTCAATTACTATCATCCTGATCCTCTGTCTATTCTAATTATCTATGTCCTGTTTCAGTCAATTACAATCATCCTGATCCTCTGTCTATTCTAATTATCTATGTCCTGTTTCAGTCAATTACTATCATCCTGATCCTCTGTCCATTCTAATTATCTATGTCCTGTTTCAGTCAATTACAATCATCCTGATCCTCTGTCTATTCTAATTATCTATGTCCTGTTTCAGTCAATTACTATCATCCTGATCCTCTGTCCATTCTAATTATCTATGTCCTGTTTCAGTCAATTACTATCATCCTGATCGTCTTCCATTCTAATTATCTATGTCCTGTTTCAGTCAATTACTATCATCCTGATCCTCTGTCCATTCTAATTATCTATGTCCTGTTTCAGTCAATTACTATCATCCTGATCCTCTGTCCATTCTAATTATCTATGTCCTGTTTCAGTCAATTACTATCATCCTGATCCTCTGTCCATTCTAATTATCTATGTCCTGTTTCAGTCAATTACTATCATCCTGATCCTCTGTCCATTCTAATTATCTATGTCCTGTTTCAGTCAATTACTATCATCCTGATCCTCTGTCTATTCTAATTATCTATGTCCTGTTTCAGTCAATTACTATCATCCTGATCCTCTGTCCATTCTAATTATCTATGTCCTGTTTCAGTCAATTACTATCATCCTGATCCTCTGTCCATTCTAATTATCTATGTCCTGTTTCAGTCAATTACTATCATCCTGATCGTCTTCCATTCTAATTATCTATGTCCTGTTTCAGTCAATTAATATCATCCTGATCCTCTGTCTATTCTAATTATCTATGTCCTGTTTCAGTCAATTACTATCATCCTGATCCTCTGTCCATTCTAATTATCTATGTCCTGTTCAGTCAATTACTATCATCCTGATCCTCTGTCCATTCTAATTATCTATGTCCTGTTTCAGTCAATTACTATCATCCTGATCCTCTGTCTATTCTAATTATCTATGTCCTGTTTCAGTCAATTACTATCATCCTGATCCTCTGTCCATTCTAATTATCTATGTCCTGTTTCAGTCAATTACTATCATCCTGATCCTCTGTCCATTCTAATTATCTATGTCCTGTTTCAGTCAATTACTATCATCCTGATCGTCTTCCATTCTAATTATCTATGTCCTGTTTCAGTCAATTAATATCATCCTGATCCTCTGTCTATTCTAATTATCTATGTCCTGTTTCAGTCAATTACTATCATCCTGATCCTCTGTCCATTCTAATTATCTATGTCCTGTTTCAGTCAATTACTATCATCCTGATCCTCTGTCTATTCTAATTATCTATGTCCTGTTTCAGTCAATTACTATCATCCTGATCCTCTGTCCATTCTAATTATCTATGTCCTGTTTCAGTCAATTACTATCATCCTGATCCTCTGTCTATTCTAATTATCTATGTCCTGTTTCAGTCAATTACTATCATCCTGATCCTCTGTCCATTCTAATTATCTATGTCCTGTTTCAGTCAATTACTATCATCCTGATCCTCTGTCCATTCTAATTATCTATGTCCTGTTTCAGTCAATTACTATCATCCTGATCGTCTTCCATTCTAATTATCTATGTCCTGTTTCAGTCAATTAATATCATCCTGATCCTCTGTCCATTCTAATTATCTATGTCCTGTTTCAGTCAATTACTATCATCCTGATCCTCTGTCTATTCTAATTATCTATGTCCTGTTTCAGTCAATTACTATCATCCTGATCCTCTGTCTAATCTAATTATCTATGTCCTGTTTCAGTCAATTACTATCATCCTGATCCTCTGTCCATTCTAATTATCTATGTCCTGTTTCAGTCAATTACTATCATCCTGATCCTCTGTCTAATCTAATTATCTATGTCCTGTTTCAGTCAATTACTATCATCCTGATCCTCTGTCCATTCTAATTATCTATGTCCTGTTTCAGTCAATTACTATCATCCTGATCCTCTGTCCATTCTAATTATCTATGTCCTGTTTCAGTCAATTACTATCATCCTGATCCTCTGTCTAATCTAATTATCAATGTCCTGTTTCAGTCAATTACTATCATCCTGATCCTCTGTCTAATCTAATTATCTATGTCCTGTTTCAGTCAATTACTATCATCCTGATCCTCTGTCCATTCTAATTATCTATGTCCTGTTTCAGTCAATTACAATCATCCTGATCATCTGTCTATTCTAATTATCTATGTCCTGTTTCAGTCAATTACTATCATCCTGATCCTCTGTCTATTCTAATTATCTATGTCCTGTTTCAGTCAATTACTATCATCCTGATCCTCTGTCCATTCTAATTATCTATGTCCTGTTTCAGTCAATTACTATCATCCTGATCGTCTTCCATTCTAATTATCTATGTCCTGTTTCAGTCAATTACTATCATCCTGATCCTCTGTCCATTCTAATTATCTATGTCCTGTTTCAGTCAATTACTATCATCCTGATCCTCTGTCCATTCTAATTATCTATGTCCTGTTACAGTCAATTACTATCATCCTGATCCTCTGTCCATTCTAATTATCTATGTCCTGTTTCAGTCAATTACTATCATCCTGATCCTCTGTCCATTCTAATTATCTATGTCCTGTTTCAGTCAATTACTATCATCCTGATCCTCTGTCTATTCTAATTATCTATGTCCTGTTTCAGTCAATTACTATCATCCTGATCCTCTGTCCATTCTAATTATCTATGTCCTGTTTCAGTCAATTACTATCATCCTGATCCTCTGTCCATTCTAATTATCTATGTCCTGTTTCAGTCAATTACTATCATCCTGATCGTCTTCCATTCTAATTATCTATGTCCTGTTTCAGTCAATTAATATCATCCTGATCCTCTGTCTATTCTAATTATCTATGTCCTGTTTCAGTCAATTACTATCATCCTGATCCTCTGTCCATTCTAATTATCTATGTCCTGTTTCAGTCAATTACTATCATCCTGATCCTCTGTCCATTCTAATTATCTATGTCCTGTTTCAGTCAATTACTATCATCCTGATCCTCTGTCTATTCTAATTATCTATGTCCTGTTTCAGTCAATTACTATCATCCTGATCCTCTGTCCATTCTAATTATCTATGTCCTGTTTCAGTCAATTACTATCATCCTGATCCTCTGTCCATTCTAATTATCTATGTCCTGTTTCAGTCAATTACTATCATCCTGATCGTCTTCCATTCTAATTATCTATGTCCTGTTTCAGTCAATTAATATCATCCTGATCCTCTGTCTATTCTAATTATCTATGTCCTGTTTCAGTCAATTACTATCATCCTGATCCTCTGTCCATTCTAATTATCTAAGTCCTGTTTCAGTCAATTACTATCATCCTGATCCTCTGTCTATTCTAATTATCTATGTCCTGTTTCAGTCAATTACTATCATCCTGATCCTCTGTCCATTCTAATTATCTATGTCCTGTTTCAGTCAATTACTATCATCCTGATCCTCTGTCTATTCTAATTATCTATGTCCTGTTTCAGTCAATTACTATCATCCTGATCCTCTGTCCATTCTAATTATCTATGTCCTGTTTCAGTCAATTACTATCATCCTGATCCTCTGTCCATTCTAATTATCTATGTCCTGTTTCAGTCAATTACTATCATCCTGATCGTCTTCCATTCTAATTATCTATGTCCTGTTTCAGTCAATTAATATCATCCTGATCCTCTGTCCATTCTAATTATCTATGTCCTGTTTCAGTCAATTACTATCATCCTGATCCTCTGTCTATTCTAATTATCTATGTCCTGTTTCAGTCAATTACTATCATCCTGATCCTCTGTCTAATCTAATTATCTATGTCCTGTTTCAGTCAATTACTATCATCCTGATCCTCTGTCCATTCTAATTATCTTTGTCCTGTTTCAGTCAATTACTATCATCCTGATCCTCTGTCTAATCTAATTATCTATGTCCTGTTTCAGTCAATTACTATCATCCTGATCCTCTGTCCATTCTAATTATCTATGTCCTGTTTCAGTCAATTACTATCATCCTGATCCTCTGTCCATTCTAATTATCTATGTCCTGTTTCAGTCAATTACTATCATCCTGATCCGCTGTCTAATCTAATTATCAATGTCCTGTTTCAGTCAATTACTATCATCCTGATCCTCTGTCTAATCTAATTATCTATGTCCTGTTTCAGTCAATTACTATCATCCTGATCCTCTGTCCATTCTAATTATCTATGTCCTGTTTCAGTCAATTACTATCATCCTGATCCTCTGTCTAATCTAATTATCTATGTCCTGTTTCAGTCAATTACTATCATCCTGATCCTCTGTCCATTCTAATTATCTATGTCCTGTTTCAGTCAATTAATATCATCCTGATCGTCTTCCATTCTAATTATCTATGTCCTGTTTCAGTCAATTACTATCATCCTGACTCTCTGTCCATTCTAATTATCTATGTCCTGTTTCAGTCAATTACTATCATCCTGATCCTCTGTCTAATCTAATTATCTATGTCCTGTTTCAGTCAATTACTATCATCCTGATCCTCTGTCCATTCTAATTATCTGTGTCCTGTTTCAGTCAATTACTATCATCCTGATCGTCTTCCATTCTAATTATCTATGTCCTGTTTCAGTCAATTACTATCATCCTGACTCTGTGTCCATTCTAATTATCTATGTCCTGTTTCAGTCAATTACTATCATCCTGATCGTCTTCCATTCTAATTATCTATGTCCTGTTTCATTCAATTACTATCATCCTGATCCTCTGTCTATTCTAATTATCAACGTCCTGTTTCAGTCAATTACTATCATCCTGATCCTCTGAACATTCTAATTATCTATGTCCTGTTTCAGTCAATTACTATCATCCTGATCCTCTGTCCATTCTTATTATCTATGTCCTGTTTCAGTCAATTACCATCATCCTGATCCTCTGAAAATTCTAATTATCTATGTCCTGTTTCAGTCAATTACTATCATCCTGATCGTCTTCCATTCTAATTATCTATGTCCTGTTTCAGTCAATTACTATCATCCTGATCCTCTGTCCATTCTAATTATCTATGTCCTGTTTCAGTCAATTAATATCATCCTGATCCTCTGAACATTCTAATTATCTATGTCCTGTTTCAGTCAATTACTATCATCCTGATCCTCTGTCTATTCTAATTATCTATGTCCTGTTTCAGTCAATTACTATAATCCTGATCCTCTGTCTAATCTAATTATCTATGTCCTGTTTCAGTCAATTGCTATCATCCTGATCCTCTGTCCATTCTAATTATCTATGTCCTGTTTCAGTCAATTACCATCATCCTGATCGTCTTCCATTCTAATTATCTATGTCCTGTTTCAGTCAATTACTATCATCCTGACTCTCTGTCCATTCTAATTATCTATGTCCTGTTTCAGTCAATTACTATCATCCTGATCGTCTTCCATTCTAATTATCTATGTCCTGTTTCAGTCAATTACTATCATCCTGATCCTCTGTCTATTCTAATTATCAATGTCCTGTTTCAGTCAATTACTATCATCCTGATCCTCTGAACATTCTAATTATCTATGTCCTGTTTCAGTCAATTACTATCATCCTGATCCTCTGTCCATTCTAATTATCTATGTCCTGTTTCAGTCAATTACTATCATCCTGATCCTCTGTCCATTCTAATTATCTATGTCCTGTTTCAGTCAATTACTATCATCCTGATCCTCTGTCCATTCTAATTATCTATGTCCTGTTTCAGTCAATTACTGTCATCCTGATCCTCTGTCCATTCTAATTATCTATGTCCTGTTTCAGTCAATTACTATCATCCTGATCCTCTGTCTATTCTAATTATCAATGTCCTGTTTCAGTCAATTACTATCATCCTGATCCTCTGTCTATTCTAATTATCTATGTCCTGTTTCAGTCAATTACTATCATCCTGATCGTCTTCCATTCTAATTATCTATGTCCTGTTTCAGTCAATTACTATCATCCTGATCCTCTGTCCATTCTAATTATCTATGTCCTGTTTCAGTCAATTAATATCATCCTGATCCTCTGTCTATTCTAATTATCTATGTCCTGTTTCAGTCAATTACTATCATCCTGATCCTCTGTCTATTCTAATTATCTATGTCCTGTTTCAGTCAATTACTATCATCCTGATCCTCTGTCTATTCTAATTATCTATGTCCTGTATCAGTCAATTACTATCATCCTGATCCTCTGTCTATTCTAATTATCTATGTCCTGTTTCAGTCAATTACTATCATCCTGATCCTCTGTCCATTCTAATTATCTATGTCCTGTTTCAGTCAATTACTATCATCCTGATCCTCTGTCTATTCTAATTATCTATGTCCTGTTTCAGTCAATTACTATCATCCTGATCCTCTGTCCATTCTAATTATCTATGTCCTGTTTCAGCCAATTACTATCATCCTGATCCTCTGTCTATTCTAATTATCTATGTCCTGTTTCAGTCAATTACTATCATCCTGATCCTCTGAACATTCTAATTATCTATGTCCTGTTTCAGTCAATTACTATCATCCTGATCCTCTGTCCATTCTAATTATCTATGTACTGTTTCAGTCAATTACTATCATCCTGATCCTCTGTCTATTCTAATTATCAATGTCCTGTTTCAGTCAATTACTATCATCCTGATCCTCTGTCTATTCTAATTATCTGTGTCCTGTTTCAGTCAATTACTATCATCCTGATCCTCTGTCCATTCTAATCATCTATGTCCTGTTTCAGTCAATTACTATCATCCTGATCCTCTGTCCATTCTAATTGTCTATGTACTGTTTCAGTCAATTACTATCATCCTGATCCTCTGTCCATTCTAATTATCTATGTACTGTTTCAGTCAATTACTATCATCCTGATCCTCTGTCCATTCTAATTATCTATGTACTGTTTCTGTCAATTACTATCATCCTGATCCTCTGTCCATTCTAATTATCTATGTCCTGTTTCAGTCAATTACTATCATCCTGATCCTCTGTCTATTCTAATTATCTATGTCCTGTTTCAGTCAATGACTGTCATCCTGATCCTCTGTCCATTCTAATTATCTATGTCCTGTTTCAGTCAATTACTATCATCCTGATCCTCTGTCCATTCTAATTATCTATGTCCTGTTTCAGTCAATTACTATCATCCTGATCCTCTGTCTATTCTAATTATCTATGTCCTGTTTCAGTCAATTACTATCATCCTGATCCTATGTCCATTCTAATTATCTATGTCCTGTTTCAGTCAATTACTATCATCCTGATCCTCTGTCTATTCTAATTATCTATGTCCTGTTTCAGTCAATGACTGTCATCCTGATCCTCTGTCCATTCTAATTATCTATGTCCTGTTTCAGTCAATTACTATCATCCTGATCCTCTGTCCATTCTAATTATCTATGTCCTGTTTCAGTCAATTACTATCATCCTGATCCTCTGTCTATTCTAATTATCTATGTCCTGTTTCAGTCAATTACTATCATCCTGATCCTCTGTCTATTCTAATTATATATGTCCTGTTTCAGTCAATTACTATCATCCTGATCCTCTGTCTATTCTAATTATCTATGTCCTGTTTCAGTCAATTACTATCATCCTGATCCTCTGTCCATTCTGATTATCTATGTCCTGTTTCAGTCAATTACTATCATCCTGATCCTCTGTCTAATCTAATTATCTATGTCCTGTTTCAGTCAATTACTATCATCCTGATCCTCTGTCCATTCTAATTATCTGTGTCCTGTTTCAGTCAATTACTATCATCCTGATCCTCTGTCTAATCTAATTATCTATGTCCTGTTTCAGTCAATTACTATCATCCTGATCCTCTGTCTATTCTAATTATCTATGTCCTGTTTCAGTCAATTACTATCATCCTGATCCTCTGTCCATTCTGATTATCTATGTCCTGTTTCAGTCAATTACTATCATCCTGATCCTCTGTCTAATCTAATTATCTATGTCCTGTTTCAGTCAATTACTATCATCCTGATCCTCTGTCCATTCTAAATATCTGTGTCCTGTTTCAGTCAATTACTATCATCCTGATCATCTGTCTAATCTAATTATCTATGTCCTGTTTCAGTCAATTACTATCATCCTGATCCTCTGTCTATTCTAATTATCTGTGTCCTGTATCAGTCAATTACTATCATCCTGATCCTCTGTCTATTCTAATTATCTATGTCCTGTTTCAGTCAATTACTATCATCCTGATCCTCTGTCCATTCTAATTATCTATGTCCTGTTTCAGTCAATTACTATCATCCTGATCCTCTGTCTAATCTAATTATCTATGTCCTGTTTCAGTCAATTACTATCATCCTGATCCTCTGTCCATTCTAATTATCTATGTCCTGTTTCAGTCAATTACTATCATCCTGATCCTCTGTCTATTCTAATTATCTATGTCCTGTTTCAGTCAATTACTATCATCCTGATCCTCTGTCCATTCTAATTATCTATGTCCTTTTTCAGTCAATTACTGTCATCCTGATCCTCTGTCCATTCTAATTATCTATGTCCTGTTTCAGTCAATTACTATCATCCTGATCCTCTGTCTATTCTAATTATCTATGTCCTGTTTCAGTCAATTACTATCATCCTGATCCTCTGTCTATTCTAATTATCTATGTCCTGTTTCAGTCAATTACTATCATTCTGATCCTCTGTCTATTCTAATTATCTATGTCCTGTTTCAGTCAATTACTATCATCCTGATCCTCTGTCTATTCTAATTATCTATGTCCTGTTTCAGTCAATTACTATCATCCTGATCCTCTGACCATTCTAATTATCTATGTACTGTTTCAGTCAATTAATATCATCCTGATCCTCTGTCTATTCTAATTATCTATGTCCTGTTTCAGTCAATTACTATCATCCTGATCCTCTGTCTATTCTAATTATCTATGTCCTGTTTCAGTCAATTACTATCATCCTGATCCTCTGTCCATTCTAATTATCTATGTCCTGTTTCAGTCAATTACTATCATCCTGATCCTCTGTCTATTCTAATTATCTATGTCCTGTTTCAGTCAATTACTATCATCCTGATCCTCTGTCCATTCTAATTATCTATGTCCTGTTTCAGTCAATTACTATCATCCTGATCCTCTGTCCATTCTAATTATCTATGTCCTGTTTCAGTCAATTACTATCATCCTGATCCTCTGTCTATTCTAATTATCTATGTCCTGTTTCAGTCAATTACTATCATCCTGATCCTCTGTCTATTCTAATTATCTATGTCCTGTTTCAGTCAATTACTATCATCCTGATCCTCTGACCATTCTAATTATCTATGTCCTGTTTCAGTCAATTACTACCATCCTGATCCTCTGTCCATTCTAATTATCTATGTCCTGTTTCAGTCAATTACTATCATCCTGATCCTCTGACCATTCTAATTATCTATATCCTGTTTCAGTCAATTACTACCATCCCGATCCTCTGTCCATTCTAATTATCTATGTCCTGTTTCAGTCAATTACTATCATCCTGATCCTCTGTCTATTCTGATTATCTATGTCCTGTTTCAGTCAATTACTATCATCCTGATCCTCTGTCCATTCTAATTATCTATGTCCTGTTTCAGTCAATTACTATCATCCTGATACTCTGTCTATTCTAATTATCTATGTCCTGTTTCAGTCAATTACTATCATCCTGATCCTCTGTCTATTCTAATTATCAATGTCCTGTTTCAGTCAATTACTATCATCCTGATCCTCTGTCTATTCTAATTATCTATGTCCTGTTTCAGTCAATTACTATCATCCTGATCGTCTTCCATTCTAATTATCTATGTCCTGTTTCAGTCAATTACTATCATCTTGATCCTCTGTCCATTCTAATTATCTATGTCCTGTTTCAGTCAATTAATATCATCCTGATCCTCTGTCTATTCTAATTATCTATGTCCTGTTTCAGTCAATTACAATCATCCTGATCCTCTGTCCATTCTAATTATCTATGTCCTGTTTCAGTCAATTACTATCATCCTGATCCTCTGTCTATTCTAATTATCTATGTCCTGTATCAGTCAATTACTATCATCCTGATCCTCTGTCTATTCTAATTATCTATGTCCTGTTTCAGTCAATTACTATCATCCTGATCCTCTGTCCATTCTAATTATCTATGTCCTGTTTCAGTCAATTACTATCATCCTGATCCTCTGTCTATTCTAATTATCTATGTCCTGTTTCAGTCAATTACTATCATCCTGATCCTCTGTCCATTCTAATTATCTATGTCCTGTTTCAGTCAATTACTATCATCCTGATCCTCTGTCTATTCTAATTATCTATGTCCTGTTTCAGTCAATTACTATCATCCTGATCCTCTGAACATTCTAATTATCTATGTCCTGTTTCAGTCAATTACTATCATCCTGATCCTCTGTCCATTCTAATTATCTATGTACTGTTTCAGTCAATTACTATCATCCTGATCCTCTGTCTATTCTAATTATCAATGTCCTGTTTCAGTCAATTACTATCATCCTGATCCTCTGTCTATTCTAATTATCTGTGTCCTGTTTCAGTCAATTACTATCATCCTGATCCTCTGTCCATTTTAATCATCTATGTCCTGTTTCAGTCAATTACTATCATCCTGATCCTCTGTCCATTCTAATTATCTATGTACTGTTTCAGTCAATTACTATCATCCTGATCCTCTGTCCATTCTAATTATCTATGTACTGTTTCAGTCAATTACTATCATCCTGATCCTCTGTCCATTCTAATTATCTATGTACTGTTTCAGTCAATTACTATCATCCTGATCCTCTGTCCATTCTAATTATCTATGTCCTGTTTCAGTCAATTACTATCATCCTGATCCTCTGTCTATTCTAATTATCTATGTCCTGTTTCAGTCAATTACTGTCATCCTGATCCTCTGTCCATTCTAATTATCTATGTCCTGTTTCAGTCAATTACTATCATCCTGATCCTCTGTCCATTCTAATTATCTATGTCCTGTTTCAGTCAATTACTATCATCCTGATCCTCTGTCTATTCTAATTATCTATGTCCTGTTTCAGTCAATTACTATCATCCTGATCCTCTGTCCATTCTAATTATCTATGTCCTGTTTCAGTCAATTACTGTCATCCTGATCCTCTGTCCATTCTAATTATCTATGTCCTGTTTCAGTCAATTACTATCATCCTGATCCTCTGTCCATTCTAATTATCTATGTCCTGTTTCAGTCAATTACTGTCATCCTGATCCTCTGTCTATTCTAATTATCTATGTCCTGTTTCAGTCAATTACTATCATCCTGATCCTCTGTCTATTCTAATTATCTATGTCCTGTTTCAGTCAATTACTATCATCCTGATCCTCTGTCCATTCTAATTATCTATGTCCTGTTTCAGTCAATTACTATCATCCTGATCCTCTGTCTATTCTAATTATCTATGTCCTGTTTCAGTCAATTACTATCATCCTGATCCTCTGTCTATTCTAATTATCTATGTCCTGTTTCAGTCAATTACTATCTTCCTGATCCTCTGTCCATTCTAATTATCTATGTCCTGTTTCAGTCAATTACTATCATCCTGATCCTCTGTCTATTCTAATTATCTATGTCCTGTTTCAGTCAATTACTATCATCCTGATCCTCTGTCCATTCTAATTATCTATGTCCTGTTTCAGTCAATTACTATCATCCTGATCCTCTGTCTATTCTAATTATCTATGTCCTGTTTCAGTCAATTACTATCATCCTGATCCTCTGTCCATTCTAATTATCTATGTCCTGTTTCAGTCAATTACTGTCATCCTGATCCTCTGTCCATTCTAATTATCTATGTCCTGTTTCAGTCAATTACTATCATCCTGATCCTCTGTCTATTCTAATTATCTATGTCCTGTTTCAGTCAATTACTATCATCCTGATCCTCTGTCTATTCTAATTATCTATGTCCTGTTTCAGTCAATTACTATCATCCTGATCCTCTGTATATTCTAATTATCTATGTCCTGTTTCAGTCAATTACTATCATCCTGATAATCTGTCTATTCTAATTATCTATGTCCTGTTTCAGTCAATTACTATCATCCTGATCCTCTGACCATTCTAATTATCTATGTACCGTTTCAGTCAATTAATATCATCCTGATCCTCTGTCTATTCCAATTATCTATGTCCTGTTTCAGTCAATTACTATCATCCTGATCCTCTGTCTATTCTAATTATCTATGTCCTGTTTCAGTCAATTACTATCATCCTGATCCTCTGTCCATTCTAATTATCTATGTCCTGTTTCAGTCAATTACTATCATCCTGATCCTCTGTCTATTCTAATTATCTATGTCCTGTTTCAGTCAATTACTATCATCCTGATCCTCTGTCCATTCTAATTATCTATGTCCTGTTTCAGTCAATTACTATCATCCTGATCCTCTGTCCATTCTAATTATCTATGTCCTGTTTCAGTCAATTACTATCATCCTGATCCTCTGTCTATTCTAATTATCTATGTCCTGTTTCAGTCAATTACTATCATCCTGATCCTCTGTCTATTCTAATTATCTATGTCCTGTTTCAGTCAATTACTATCATCCTGATCCTCTGTGCTTTCTAATTATCTATGTCCTGTTTCAGTCAATTACTATCATCCTGATCCTCTGTCTATTCTAATTATCTATGTCCTGTTTCAGTCAATTACTATCATCCTGATCCTCTGTCTATTCTAATTATCTATGTCCTGTTTCAGTCAATTACTATCATCCTGATCCTCTGTCTATTCTAATTATCAATGTCCTGTTTCAGTCAATTACTATCATCCTGATCCTCTGTCCATTCTAATTATCTATGTCCTGTTTCAGTCAATTACTATCATCCTGATCCTCTGTCCATTCTAATTATCTATGTCCTGTTTCAGTCAATTAATATCATCCTGATCCTCTGTCCATTCTAATTATCTATGTACTGTTTCAGTCAATTACTATCATCCTGACCCTCTTTCCATTCTAATTATCTATGTCCTGTTTCAGTCAATTACTATCATCCTGATCCTCTGTCTATTCTAATTATCTATGTCCTGTTTCAGTCAATTACTATCATCCTGATCCTCTGTCTATTCTAATTATCTATGTCCTGTTTCAGTCAATTACTATCATCCTGATCATCTGTCCATTCTAATTATCTATGTCCTGTTTCAGTCAATTACTATCATCCTGATCCTCTGTCTATTCTAATTATCTATGTCCTGTTTCAGTCAATTACTATCATCCTGATCCTCTGTCTATTCTAATTATCTATGTCCTGTTTCAGTCAATTACTATCATCCTGATCCTCTGTCTATTCTAATTATCAATGTCCTGTTTCAGTCAGTTACTATCATCCTGATCCTCTGTCCATTCTAATTATCTATGTCCTGTTTCAGTCAATTACTATCATCCTGATCCTCTGTCTATTCTAATTATCTGTGTCCTGTTTCAGTCAATTACTATCATCCTGATCCTCTGTCTATTCTAATTATCTATGTCCTGTTTCAGTCAATTACTATAATCCTGATCCTCTGTCTATTCTAATTATCAATGACCTGTTTCAGTCAATTACTATCATCCTGATCCTCTGTCTATTCTAATTATCTATGTCCTGTTTCAGTCAATTACTATCATCCTGATCCTCTGTCTATTCTAATTATCAATGACCTGTTTCAGTCAATTACTATCATCCTGATCCTCTGTCTATTCTAATTATCTATGTCCTGTTTCAGTCAATTACTATCATCCTGATCCTCTGTCCATTCTAATTATCTATGTCCTGTTTCAGTCAATTACTATCATCCTGATCCTCTGTCTATTCTAATTATCTATGTCCTGTTTCAGTCAATTACTATCATCCTGATCCTCTGTCCATTCTAATTATCTATGTCCTGTTTCAGTCAATTACTATCATCCTGATCCTCTGTCCATTCCAATTATCTATGTCCTGTTTCAGTCAATTACTATCATCCTGATCCTCTGTCTATTCTAATTGTCTATGTCCTGTTTCAGTCAATTACTATCATCCTGACCCTCTGTCTATTCTAATTATCTATGTCCTGTTTCAGTCAATTACTATCATCCTGATCCTCTGTCTATTCTAATTATCTATGTCCTGTTTCAGTCAATTACTATCATCCTGATCCTCTGTCTATTCTAATTATCTGAGTCCTGTTTCAGTCAATTACTATCATCCTGATCCTCTGTCTATTCTAATTATCTATGTCCTGTTTCAGTCAATTACTATCATCCTGATCCTCTGTCCATTCTAATTATCTATGTCCTGTTTCAGTCAATTACTATCATCCTGATCCTCTGTCTATTCTAATTATCTATGTCCTGTTTCAGTCAATTACTATCATCCTGATCCTCTGTCTATTTTAATTATCTATGTCCTGTTTCAGTCAATTACTATCATCCTGATCCTCTGTCCATTCTAATGATCTATGTCCTGTTTCAGTCAATTACTATCATCCTGATCCTCTGTCTATTCTAATTATCTATGTCCTGTTTCAGTCAATTACTATCATCCTGATCCTCTGTCCATTCTAATGATCTATGTCCTGTTTCAGTCAATTACTATCATCCTGATCCTCTGTCTATTCTAATTATCTATGTCCTGTTTCAGTCAATTACTATCATCCTGATCCTCTGTCTATTCTAATTATCTATGTCCTGCTACCGTCAATTACTATCATCCTGATCCTCTTTCCATTCTAATTATCTATGTCCTGTTTCAGTCAATTACTATCATCCTGATCCTCTGTCTATTCTAATTATCTATGTCCTGCTACCGTCAATTACTATCATCCTGATCCTCTTTCCATTCTAATTATCTATGTCCTGTTTCAGTCAATTACTATCATCCTGTTCCTCTATCTATTCTAATTATCTATGTCCTGTTTCAGTCAATTAATATCATCCTGATCCTCTGTCTATTCTAATTATCTATGTCCTGTTTCAGTCACTTACTATCATCCTGATCCTCTGTCCATTCTAATTATCTATGTCCTTTTTCAGTCAATTACTATCATCCTGATCCTCTGTCCATTCTAATTATCTATGTCCTGTTTCAGTCAATTAATATCATCCTGATCCTCTGACCATTCTAATTATCTATGTCCTGCTACCGTCAATTACTATCATCCTGATCCTCTTTCCATTCTAATTATCTATGTCCTGTTTCAGTCAATTACTATCATCCTGATCCTCTGTCTATTCTAATTATCTATGTCCTGCTACCGTCAATTACTATCATCCTGATACTCTTTCCATTCTAATTATCTGTGTCCTGTTTCAGTCAATTACTATCATCCTGATCCTCTGTCTATTCTAATTATCTATGTCCTGTTTCAGTCAATTGCTATCATCCTGATCCTCTGTCTATTTTAATTATCTATGTCCTGTTTCAGTCAATTACTATCATCCTGATCCTCTGTCTATTCTAATTATCTATGTCCTGTTTCAGTCAATTACTATCATCCTGATCCTCTGTCTATTCTAATTATCTATGTCCTGTTTCAGTCAATTACTATCATCCTGATCCTCTGTCTATTCTAATTATCTATGTCCTGTTTCCGTCAATTACTATCATCCTGATCCTCTGTCTATTCTAATTATCTATGTCCTGTTTCAGTCAATTACTATCATCCTGATCCTCTGTCTATTCTAATTATCTATGTCCTGTTTCAGTCAATTACTATCATCCTGATCCTCTGTCTAATCTAATTATCTATGTCCTGTTTCAGTCAATTACTATCATCCTGATCCTCTGTCTATTCTAATTATCTACGTCCTGTTTCAGTCAATTACTATCATCCTGATCCTCTGTCTATTCTAATTATCAATGTCCTGTTTCAGTCAATTACTATCATCCTGATCCTCTGTCCATTCTAATTATCTATGTCCTGTTTCAGTCAATTACTATCATCCTGATCCTCTGTCTATTCTAATTATCTGAGTCCTGTTTCAGTCAATTACTATCATCCTGATCCTCTGTCTATTCTAATTATCTATGTCCTGTTTCAGTCAATTACTATCATCCTGATCCTCTGTCTATTCTAATTATCAATGACCTGTTTCAGTCAATTACTATCATCCTGATCCTCTGTCTATTCTAATTATCTATGTCCTGTTTCAGTCAATTACTATCATCCTGATCCTCTGTCTATTCTAATTATCAATGACCTGTTTCAGTCAATTACTATCATCCTGATCCTCTGTCTATTCTAATTATCTATGTCCTGTTTCAGTCAATTACTATCATCCTGATCCTCTGTCCATTCTAATTATCTATGTCCTGTTTCAGTCAATTACTGTCATCCTGATCTTCTGTCCATTCTAATTATCTATGTCCTGTTTCAGTCAATTACTATCATCCTGATCCTCTGTCTATTCTAATTATCTATGTCCTGTTTCAGTCAATTACTATCATCCTGATCCTCTGTCTATTCTAATTATCTATGTCCTGTTTCAGTCAATTACTATCATCCTGATCCTCTGTATATTCTAATTATCTATGTCCTGTTTCAGTCAATTACTATCATCCTGATCCTCTGTCTATTCTAATTATCTATGTCCTGTTTCAGTCAATTACTATCATCCTGATCCTCTGACCATTCTAATTATCTATGTACTGTTTCAGTCAATTAATATCATCCTGATCCTCTGTCTATTCCAATTATCTATGTCCTGTTTCAGTCAATTACTATCATCCTGATCCTCTGTCTATTCTAATTATCTATGTCCTGTTTCAGTCAATTACTATCATCCTGATCCTCTGTCCATTCTAATTATCTATGTCCTGTTTCAGTCAATTACTATCATCCTGATCCTCTGTCTATTCTAATTATCTATGTCCTGTTTCAGTCAATTACTATCATCCTGATCCTCTGTCCATTCTAATTATCTATGTCCTGTTTCAGTCAATTACCATCATCCTGATCCTCTGTCCATTCTAATTATCTATGTCCTGTTTCAGTCAATTACTATCATCCTGATCCTCTGTCTATTCTAATTATCTATGTCCTGTTTCAGTCAATTACTATCATCCTGATCCTCTGTCTATTCTAATTATCTATGTCCTGTTTCAGTCAATTACTATCATCCTGATCCTCTGACCATTCTAATTATCTATGTCCTGTTTCAGTCAATTACTATCATCCTGATCCTCTGTGCTTTCTAATTATCTATGTCCTGTTTCAGTCAATTACTATCATCCTGATCCTCTGTCTATTCTAATTATCAGTGTCCTGTTTCAGTCAATTACTATCATCCTGATCCTCTGTCCATTCTAATTATCTATGTCCTGTTTCAGTCAATTACTATCATCCTGATCCTCTGTCCATTCTAATTATCTATGTCCTGTTTCAGTCAATTGCTATCATCCTGATCCTCTGTCCATTCTAATTATCTATGTACTGTTTCAGTCAATTACTATCATCCTGACCCTCTTTCCATTCTAATTATCTATGTCCTGTTTCAGTCAATTACTATCATCCTGATCCTCTGTCTATTCTAATTATCTATGTCCTGTTTCAGTCAATTACTATCATCCTGATCCTCTGTCTATTCTAATTATCTATGTCCTGTTTCAGTCAATTACTATCATCCTGATCCTCTGTCCATTCTAATTATCTATGTCCTGTTTCAGTCAATTACTATCATCCTGATCCTCTGTCTATTCTAATTATCTATGTCCTGTTTCAGTCAATTACTATCATCCTGATCCTCTGTCTATTCTAATTATCTATGTCCTGTTTCAGTCAATTACTATCATCCTGATCCTCTGTCTATTCTAATTATCAATGTCCTGTTTCAGTCAATTACTATCATCCTGATCCTCTGTCCATTCTAATTATCTATGTCCTGTTTCAGTCAATTACTATCATCCTGATCCTCTGTCTATTCTAATTATCTGTGTCCTGTTTCAGTCAATTACTATCATCCTGATCCTCTGTCTATTCTAATTATCTATGTCCTGTTTCAGTCAATTACTATCATCCTGATCCTCTGTCTATTCTAATTATCAATGACCTGTTTCAGTCAATTACTATCATCCTGATCCTCTGTCTATTCTAATTATCTATGTCCTGTTTCAGTCAATTACTATCATCCTGATCCTCTGTCTATTCTAATTATCAATGACCTGTTTCAGTCAATTACTATCATCCTGATCCTCTGTCTATTCTAATTATCTATGTCCTGTTTCAGTCAATTACTATCATCCTGATCCTCTGTCCATTCTAATTATCTATGTCCTGTTTCAGTCAATTACTATCATCCTGATCCTCTGTCTATTCTAATTATCTATGTCCTGTTTCAGTCAATTACTATCATCCTGATCCTCTGTCCATTCTAATTATCTATGTCCTGTTTCAGTCAATTACTATCATCCTGATCCTCTGTCTATTCTAATTATCTATGTCCTGTTTCAGTCAATTACTATCATCCTGATCCTCTGTCTATTCTAATTATCTATGTCCTGTTTCAGTCAATTACTATCATCCTGATCCTCTGTCCATTCTAATTATCTATGTCCTGTTTCAGTCAATTACTATCATCCTGATCCTCTGTCTATTCTAATTATCTATGTCCTGTTTCAGTCAATTACTATCATCCTGATCCTCTGTCTATTCTAATTATCTATGTCCTGTTTCAGTCAATTACTATCATCCTGATCCTCTGTCTATTCTAATTATCAATGTCCTGTTTCAGTCAATTACTATCATCCTGATCCTCTGTCCATTCTAATTATCTATGTCCTGTTTCAGTCAATTACTATCATCCTGATCCTCTGTCTATTCTAATTATCTGTGTCCTGTTTCAGTCAATTACTATCATCCTGATCCTCTGTCTATTCTAATTATCTATGTCCTGTTTCAGTCAATTACTATCATCCTGATCCTCTGTCTATTCTAATTATCAATGACCTGTTT
Organism: Heterodontus francisci; assembly: GCF_036365525.1. Taxonomy (NCBI): domain Eukaryota; kingdom Metazoa; phylum Chordata; class Chondrichthyes; order Heterodontiformes; family Heterodontidae; genus Heterodontus; species Heterodontus francisci. Next base: position 1,573,649 of record NW_027141814.1, on the reverse strand, counting down.
CAGTCAATTACTATCATCCTGATCCTCTGTCTATTCTAATTATCTATGTCCTGTTTCAGTCAATTACTATCATCCTGATCCTCTGTCTATTCTAATTATCAATGACCTGTTTCAGTCAATTACTATCATCCTGATCCTCTGTCTATTCTAATTATCTATGTCCTGTTTCAGTCAATTACTATCATCCTGATCCTCTGTCCATTCTAATTATCTATGTCCTGTTTCAGTCAATTACTATCATCCTGATCCTCTGTCTATTCTAATTATCTATGTCCTGTTTCAGTCAATTACTATCATCCTGATCCTCTGTCCATTCTAATTATCTATGTCCTGTTTCAGTCAATTACTATCATCCTGATCCTCTGTCCATTCTAATTATCTATGTCCTGTTTCAGTCAATTACTATCATCCTGATCCTCTGTCTATTCTAATTGTCTATGTCCTGTTTCAGTCAATCACTATCATCCTGACCCTCTGTCTATTCTAATTATCTATGTCCTGTTTCAGTCAATTACTATCATCCTGATCCTCTGTCTATTCTAATTATCTATGTCCTGTTTCAGTCAATTACTATCATCCTGATCCTCTGTCTATTCTAATTATCTATGTCCTGTTTCAGTCAATTACTATCATCCTGATCCTCTGTCTATTCTAATTATCTATGTCCTGTTTCAGTCAATTACTATCATCCTGATCCTCTGTCTATTTTAATTATCTATGTCCTGTTTCAGTCAATCACTATCATCCTGATCCTCTGTCCATTCTAATGATCTATGTCCTGTTTCAGTCAATTACTATCATCCCGATCCTCTGTCTATTCTAATTATCTATGTCCTGTTTCAGTCAATTACTATCATCCTGATCCTCTGTCCATTCTAATGATCTATGTCCTGTTTCAGTCAATTACTATCATCCTGATCCTCTGTCTATTCTAATTATCTATGTCCTGTTTCAGTCAATTACTATCATCCTGATCCTCTGTCTATTCTAATTATCTATGTCCTGCTACCGTCAATTACTATCATCCTGATCCTCTTTCCATTCTAATTATCTATGTCCTGTTTCAGTCAATTACTATCATCCTGATCCTCTGTCTATTCTAATTATCTATGTCCTGCTACCGTCAATTACTATCATCCTGATCCTCTTTCCATTCTAATTATCTATGTCCTGTTTCAGTCAATTACTATCATCCTGTTCCTCTATCTATTCTAATTATCTATGTCCTGTTTCAGTCAATTAATATCATCCTGATCCTCTGTCTATTCTAATAATCTATGTCCTGTTTCAGTCAATTACTATCATCCTGATCCTCTGTCCATTCTAATTATCTATGTCCTGTTTCAGTCAATTACTATCATCCTGATCCTCTGTCTATTCTAATTATCTATGTCCTGTTTCAGTCAATTACTATCATCCTGTTCCTCTATCTATTCTAATTATCTATGTCCTGTTTCAGTCAATTAATATCATCCTGATCCTCTGTCTATTCTAATAATCTATGTCCTGTTTCAGTCAATTACTATCATCCTGATCCTCTGTCCATTCTAATTATCTATGTCCTGTTTCAGTCAATTACTATCATCCTGATCCTCTGTCTATTCTAATTATCTATGTCCTGTTTCAGTCAATTACTATCATCCTGATCCTCTGTCTATTCTAATTATCTATGTCCTGCTACCGTCAATTACTATCATCCTGATCCTCTTTCCATTCTAATTATCTGTGTCCTGTTTCAGTCAATTACTATCATCCTGATCCTCTGTCTATTCTAATTATCTATGTCCTGTTTCAGTCAATTACTATCATCCTGATCCTCTGTCTATTCTAATTATCTATGTCCTGTTTCAGTCAATTACTATCATCCTGATCCTCTGTCTACCCTAATTATCTATGTCCTGTTTCAGTCAATTACTATCATCCTGATCCTCTGTCTATTCTAATTATCTATGTCCTGTTTCAGTCAATTACTATCATCCTGATCCTCTGTGCTTTCTAATTATCTATGTCCTGTTTCAGTCAATTACTATCATCCTGATCCTCTGTCTATTCTAATTATCAGTGTCCTGTTTCAGTCAATTACTATCATCCTGATCCTCTGTCCATTCTAATTATCTATGTCCTGTTTCAGTCAATTACTATCATCCTGATCCTCTGTCCATTCTAATTATCTATGTCCTGTTTCAGTCAATTACTATCATCCTGATCCTCTGTCCATTCTAATTATCTATGTACTGTTTCAGTCAATTACTATCATCCTGACCCTCTTTCCATTCTAATTATCTATGTCCTGTTTCAGTCAATTACTATCATCCTGATCCTCTGTCTATTCTAATTATCTATGTCCTGTTTCAGTCAATTACTATCATCCTGATCCTCTGTCTATTCTAATTATCTATGTCCTGTTTCAGTCAATTACTATCATCCTGATCCTCTGTCCATTCTAATTATCTATGTCCTGTTTCAGTCAATTACTATCATCCTGATCCTCTGTCTATTCTAATTATCTATGTCCTGTTTCAGTCAATTACTATCATCCTGATCCTCTGTCTATTCTAATTATCTATGTCCTGTTTCAGTCAATTACTATCATCCTGATCCTCTGTCTATTCTAATTATCAATGACCTGTTTCAGTCAATTACTATCATCCTGATCCTCTGTCTATTCTAATTATCTATGTCCTGTTTCAGTCAATTACTATCATCCTGATCCTCTGTCTATTCTAATTATCAATGACCTGTTTCAGTCAATTACTATCATCCTGATCCTCTGTCTATTCTAATTATCTATGTCCTGTTTCAGTCAATTACTATCATCCTGATCCTCTGTCCATTCTAATTATCTATGTCCTGTTTCAGTCAATTACTATCATCCTGATCCTCTGTCTATTCTAATTATCTATGTCCTGTTTCAGTCAATTACTATCATCCTGATCCTCTGTCCATTCTAATTATCTATGTCCTGTTTCAGTCAATTACTATCATCCTGATCCTCTGTCTATTCTAATTATCTATGTCCTGTTTCAGTCAATTACTATCATCCTGATCCTCTGTCTATTCTAATTATCTATGTCCTGTTTCAGTCAATTACTATCATCCTGATCCTCTGTCCATTCTAATTATCTATGTCCTGTTTCAGTCAATTACTATCATCCTGATCCTCTGTCTATTCTAATTATCTATGTCCTGTTTCAGTCAATTACTATCATCCTGATCCTCTGTCTATTCTAATTATCTATGTCCTGTTTCAGTCAATTACTATCATCCTGATCCTCTGTCTATTCTAATTATCAATGTCCTGTTTCAGTCAATTACTATCATCCTGATCCTCTGTCCATTCTAATTATCTATGTCCTGTTTCAGTCAATTACTATCATCCTGATCCTCTGTCTATTCTAATTATCTGTGTCCTGTTTCAGTCAATTACTATCATCCTGATCCTCTGTCTATTCTAATTATCTATGTCCTGTTTCAGTCAATTACTATCATCCTGATCCTCTGTCTATTCTAATTATCAATGACCTGTTTCAGTCAATTACTATCATCCTGATCCTCTGTCTATTCTAATTATCTATGTCCTGTTTCAGTCAATTACTATCATCCTGATCCTCTGTCTATTCTAATTATCAATGACCTGTTTCAGTCAATTACTATCATCCTGATCCTCTGTCTATTCTAATTATCTATGTCCTGTTTCAGTCAATTACTATCATCCTGATCCTCTGTCCATTCTAATTATCTATGTCCTGTTTCAGTCAATTACTATCATCCTGATCCTCTGTCTATTCTAATTATCTATGTCCTGTTTCAGTCAATTACTATCATCCTGATCCTCTGTCCATTCTAATTATCTATGTCCTGTTTCAGTCAATTACTATCATCCTGATCCTCTGTCCATTCTAATTATCTATGTCCTGTTTCAGTCAATTACTATCATCCTGATCCTCTGTCTATTCTAATTGTCTATGTCCTGTTTCAGTCAATGACTATCATCCTGACCCTCTGTCTATTCTAATTATCTATGTCCTGTTTCAGTCAATTACTATCATCCTGATCCTCTGTCTATTCTAATTATCTATGTCCTGTTTCAGTCAATTACTATCATCCTGATCCTCTGTCTATTCTAATTATCTATGTCCTGTTTCAGTCAATTACTATCATCCTGATCCTCTGTCTATTCTAATTATCTATGTCCTGTTTCAGTCAATTACTATCATCCTGATCCTCTGTCTATTTTAATTATCTATGTCATGTTTCAGTCAATTACTATCATCCTGATCCTCTGTCCATTCTAATGATCTATGTCCTGTTTCAGTCAATTACTATCATCCCGATCCTCTGTCTATTCTAATTATCTATGTCCTGTTTCAGTCAATTACTATCATCCTGATCCTCTGTCCATTCTAATGATCTATGTCCTGTTTCAGTCAATTACTATCATCCTGATCCTCTGTCTATTCTAATTATCTATGTCCTGTTTCAGTCAATTACTATCATCCTGATCCTCTGTCTATTCTAATTATCTATGTCCTGTTTCAGTCAATTACTATCATCCTGATCCTCTGTCTATTCTAATTATCAATGACCTGTTTCAGTCAATTACTATCATCCTGATCCTCTGTCTATTCTAATTATCTATGTCCTGTTTCAGTCAATTACTATCATCCTGATCCTCTGTCCATTCTAATTATCTATGTCCTGTTTCAGTCAATTACTATCATCCTGATCCTCTGTCTATTCTAATTATCTATGTCCTGTTTCAGTCAATTACTATCATCCTGATCCTCTGTCCATTCTAATTATCTATGTCCTGTTTCAGTCAATTACTATCATCCTGATCCTCTGTCCATTCTAATTATCTATGTCCTGTTTCAGTCAATTACTATCATCCTGATCCTCTGTCTATTCTAATTGTCTATGTCCTGTTTCAGTCAATCACTATCATCCTGACCCTCTGTCTATTCTAATTATCTATGTCCTGTTTCAGTCAATTACTATCATCCTGATCCTCTGTCTATTCTAATTATCTATGTCCTGTTTCAGTCAATTACTATCATCCTGATCCTCTGTCTATTCTAATTATCTATGTCCTGTTTCAGTCAATTACTATCATCCTGATCCTCTGTCTATTCTAATTATCTATGTCCTGTTTCAGTCAATTACTATCATCCTGATCCTCTGTCTATTTTAATTATCTATGTCCTGTTTCAGTCAATCACTATCATCCTGATCCTCTGTCCATTCTAATGATCTATGTCCTGTTTCAGTCAATTACTATCATCCCGATCCTCTGTCTATTCTAATTATCTATGTCCTGTTTCAGTCAATTACTATCATCCTGATCCTCTGTCCATTCTAATGATCTATGTCCTGTTTCAGTCAATTACTATCATCCTGATCCTCTGTCTATTCTAATTATCTATGTCCTGTTTCAGTCAATTACTATCATCCTGATCCTCTGTCTATTCTAATTATCTATGTCCTGCTACCGTCAATTACTATCATCCTGATCCTCTTTCCATTCTAATTATCTATGTCCTGTTTCAGTCAATTACTATCATCCTGATCCTCTGTCTATTCTAATTATCTATGTCCTGCTACCGTCAATTACTATCATCCTGATCCTCTTTCCATTCTAATTATCTATGTCCTGTTTCAGTCAATTACTATCATCCTGTTCCTCTATCTATTCTAATTATCTATGTCCTGTTTCAGTCAATTAATATCATCCTGATCCTCTGTCTATTCTAATAATCTATGTCCTGTTTCAGTCAATTACTATCATCCTGATCCTCTGTCCATTCTAATTATCTATGTCCTGTTTCAGTCAATTACTATCATCCTGATCCTCTGTCTATTCTAATTATCTATGTCCTGTTTCAGTCAATTACTATCATCCTGATCCTCTGACCATTCTAATTATCTATGTCCTGCTACCGTCAATTACTATCATCCTGATCCTCTTTCCATTATAATTATCTATGTCCTGTTTCAGTCAATTACTATCATCCTGATCCTCTGTCTATTCTAATTATCTATGTCCTGCTACCGTCAATTACTATCATCCTGATCCTCTTTCCATTCTAATTATCTGTGTCCTGTTTCAGTCAATTACTATCATCCTGATCCTCTGTCTATTCTAATTATCTATGTCCTGTTTCAGTCAATTACTATCATCTTGATCCTCTGTCTATTCTAATTATCTATGTCCTGTTTCAGTCAATTACTATCATCCTGATCCTCTGTCTACCCTAATTATCTATGTCCTGTTTCAGTCAATTACTATCATCCTGATCCTCTGTCTATTCTAATTATCTATGTCCTGTTTCAGTCAATTACTATCATCCTGATCCTCTGTGCTTTCTAATTATCTATGTCCTGTTTCAGTCAATTACTATCATCCTGATCCTCTGTCTATTCTAATTATCAGTGTCCTGTTTCAGTCAATTACTATCATCCTGATCCTCTGTCCATTCTAATTATCTATGTCCTGTTTCAGTCAATTACTATCATCCTGATCCTCTGTCCATTCTAATTATCTATGTCCTGTTTCAGTCAATTACTATCATCCTGATCCTCTGTCCATTCTAATTATCTATGTACTGTTTCAGTCAATTACTATCATCCTGACCCTCTTTCCATTCTAATTATCTATGTCCTGTTTCAGTCAATTACTATCATCCTGATCCTCTGTCTATTCTAATTATCTATGTCCTGTTTCAGTCAATTACTATCATCCTGATCCTCTGTCTATTCTAATTATCTATGTCCTGTTTCAGTCAATTACTATCATCCTGATCCTCTGTCCATTCTAATTATCTATGTCCTGTTTCAGTCAATTACTATCATCCTGATCCTCTGTCTATTCTAATTATCTATGTCCTGTTTCAGTCAATTACTATCATCCTGATCCTCTGTCTATTCTAATTATCTATGTCCTGTTTCAGTCAATTACTATCATCCTGATCCTCTGTCTATTCTAATTATCAATGACCTGTTTCAGTCAATTACTATCATCCTGATCCTCTGTCTATTCTAATTATCTATGTCCTGTTTCAGTCAATTACTATCATCCTGATCCTCTGTCTATTCTAATTATCAATGACCTGTTTCAGTCAATTACTATCATCCTGATCCTCTGTCTATTCTAATTATCTATGTCCTGTTTCAGTCAATTACTATCATCCTGATCCTCTGTCCATTCTAATTATCTATGTCCTGTTTCAGTCAATTACTATCATCCTGATCCTCTGTCTATTCTAATTATCTATGTCCTGTTTCAGTCAATTACTATCATCCTGATCCTCTGTCCATTCTAATTATCTATGTCCTGTTTCAGTCAATTACTATCATCCTGATCCTCTGTCTATTCTAATTATCTATGTCCTGTTTCAGTCAATTACTATCATCCTGATCCTCTGTCTATTCTAATTATCTATGTCCTGTTTCAGTCAATTACTATCATCCTGATCCTCTGTCCATTCTAATTATCTATGTCCTGTTTCAGTCAATTACTATCATCCTGATCCTCTGTCTATTCTAATTATCTATGTCCTGTTTCAGTCAATTACTATCATCCTGATCCTCTGTCTATTCTAATTATCTATGTCCTGTTTCAGTCAATTACTATCATCCTGATCCTCTGTCTATTCTAATTATCAATGTCCTGTTTCAGTCAATTACTATCATCCTGATCCTCTGTCCATTCTAATTATCTATGTCCTGTTTCAGTCAATTACTATCATCCTGATCCTCTGTCTATTCTAATTATCTGTGTCCTGTTTCAGTCAATTACTATCATCCTGATCCTCTGTCTATTCTAATTATCTATGTCCTGTTTCAGTCAATTACTATCATCCTGATCCTCTGTCTATTCTAATTATCAATGACCTGTTTCAGTCAATTACTATCATCCTGATCCTCTGTCTATTCTAATTATCTATGTCCTGTTTCAGTCAATTACTATCATCCTGATCCTCTGTCTATTCTAATTATCAATGACCTGTTTCAGTCAATTACTATCATCCTGATCCTCTGTCTATTCTAATTATCTATGTCCTGTTTCAGTCAATTACTATCATCCTGATCCTCTGTCCATTCTAATTATCTATGTCCTGTTTCAGTCAATTACTATCATCCTGATCCTCTGTCTATTCTAATTATCTATGTCCTGTTTCAGTCAATTACTATCATCCTGATCCTCTGTCCATTCTAATTATCTATGTCCTGTTTCAGTCAATTACTATCATCCTGATCCTCTGTCCATTCTAATTATCTATGTCCTGTTTCAGTCAATTACTATCATCCTGATCCTCTGTCTATTCTAATTGTCTATGTCCTGTTTCAGTCAATCACTATCATCCTGACCCTCTGTCTATTCTAATTATCTATGTCCTGTTTCAGTCAATTACTATCATCCTGATCCTCTGTCTATTCTAATTATCTATGTCCTGTTTCAGTCAATTACTATCATCCTGATCCTCTGTCTATTCTAATTATCTATGTCCTGTTTCAGTCAATTACTATCATCCTGATCCTCTGTCTATTCTAATTATCTATGTCCTGTTTCAGTCAATTACTATCATCCTGATCCTCTGTCTATTTTAATTATCTATGTCCTGTTTCAGTCAATCACTATCATCCTGATCCTCTGTCCATTCTAATGATCTATGTCCTGTTTCAGTCAATTACTATCATCCCGATCCTCTGTCTATTCTAATTATCTATGTCCTGTTTCAGTCAATTACTATCATCCTGATCCTCTGTCCATTCTAATGATCTATGTCCTGTTTCAGTCAATTACTATCATCCTGATCCTCTGTCTATTCTAATTATCTATGTCCTGTTTCAGTCAATTACTATCATCCTGATCCTCTGTCTATTCTAATTATCTATGTCCTGCTACCGTCAATTACTATCATCCTGATCCTCTTTCCATTCTAATTATCTATGTCCTGTTTCAGTCAATTACTATCATCCTGATCCTCTGTCTATTCTAATTATCTATGTCCTGCTACCGTCAATTACTATCATCCTGATCCTCTTTCCTTTCTAATTATCTATGTCCTGTTTCAGTCAATTACTATCATCCTGTTCCTCTATCTATTCTAATTATCTATGTCCTGTTTCAGTCAATTAATATCATCCTGATCCTCTGTCTATTCTAATAATCTATGTCCTGTTTCAGTCAATTACTATCATCCTGATCCTCTGTCCATTCTAATTATCTATGTCCTTTTTCAGTCAATTACTATCATCCTGATCCTCTGTCCATTCTAATTATCTATGTCCTGTTTCAGTCAATTAATATCATCCTGATCCTCTGACCATTCTAATTATCTATGTCCTGCTACCGTCAATTACTATCATCCTGATCCTCTTTCCATTCTAATTATCTATGTCCTGTTTCAGTCAATTACTATCATCCTGATCCTCTGTCTATTCTAATTATCTATGTCCTGCTACCGTCAATTACTATCATCCTGATCCTCTTTCCATTCTAATTATCTGTGTCCTGTTTCAGTCAATTACTATCATCCTGATCCTCTGTCTATTCTAATTATCTATGTCCTGTTTCAGTCAATTACTATCATCCTGATCCTCTGTCTATTCTAATTATCTATGTCCTGTTTCAGTCAATTACTATCATCCTGATCCTCTGTCTACCCTAATTATCTATGTCCTGTTTCAGTCAATTACTATCATCCTGATCCTCTGTCTATTCTAATTATCTATGTCCTGTTTCAGTCAATTACTATCATCCTGATCCTCTGTCTATTCTAATTATCTATGTCCTGTTTCCGTCAATTACTATCATCCTGATCCTCTGTCTATTCTAATTATCTATGTCCTGTTTCAGTCAATTACTATCATCCTGATCCTCTGTCTATTCTAATTATCTATGTCCTGTTTCAGTCAATTACTATCATCCTGATCCTCTGTCTATTCTAATTATCTATGTCCTGTTTCAGTCAATTAATATCATCCTGATCCTCTGACCATTCTAATTATCTATGTCCTGCTACCGTCAATTACTATCATCCTGATCCTCTTTCCATTCTAATTATCTATGTCCTGTTTCAGTCAATTACTATCATCCTGATCCTCTGTCTATTCTAATTATCTATGTCCTGCTACCGTCAATTACTATCATCCTGATCCTCTTTCCATTCTAATTATCTGTGTCCTGTTTCAGTCAATTACTATCATCCTGATCCTCTGTCTATTCTAATTATCTATGTCCTGTTTCAGTCAATTACTATCATCCTGATCCTCTGTCTATTCTAATTATCTATGTCCTGTTTCAGTCAATTACTATCATCCTGATCCTCTGTCTATTCTAATTATCTATGTCCTGTTTCAGTCAATTACTATCATCCTGATCCTCTGTCTATTCTAATTATCTATGTCCTGTTTCAGTCAATTACTATCATCCTGATCCTCTGTCTATTCTAATTATCTATGTCCTGTTTCCGTCAATTACAATCATCCTGATCCTCTGTCTATTCTAATTATCTATGTCCTGTTTCAGTCAATTACTATCATCCTGATCCTCTGTCTATTCTAATTATCTATGTCCTGTTTCAGTCAATTACTATCATCCTGATCCTCTGTCTATTCTAATTATCAATGTCCTGTTTCAGTCAATTACTATCATCCTGATCCTCTGTCCATTCTAATTATCTATGTCCTGTTTCAGTCAATTACTATCATCCTGATCCTCTGTCTATTCTAATTATCTGTGTCCTGTTTCAGTCAATTACTATCATCCTGATCCTCTGTCTATTCTAATTATCTATGTCCTGTTTCAGTCAATTACTATCATCCTGATCCTCTGTCTATTCTAATTATCAATGACCTGTTTCAGTCAATTACTATCATCCTGATCCTCTGTCTATTCTAATTATCTATGTCCTGTTTCAGTCAATTACTATCATCCTGATCCTCTGTCAATTCTAATTATCAATGACCTGTTTCAGTCAATTACTATCATCCTGATCCTCTGTCTATTCTAATTATCTATGTCCTGTTTCAGTCAATTACTATCATCCTGATCCTCTCTCCATTCTAATTATCTATGTCCTGTTTCAGTCAATTACTATCATCCTGATCCTCTGTCTATTCTAATTATCTATGTCCTGTTTCAGTCAATTACTATCATCCTGATCCTCTGCCCATTCTAATTATCTATGTCCTGTTTCAGTCAATTACTATCATCCTGATCCTCTGTCTATTCTAATTATCTATGTCCTGTTTCAGTCAATTACTATCATCCTGATCCTCTGTCCATTCTAATTATCTATGTCCTGTTTCAGTCAATTACTATCATCCTGATCCTCTGTCTATTCTAATTATCTATGTCCTGTTTCAGTCAATTACTATCATCCTGATCCTCTGACCATTCTAATTATCTATGTACTGTTTCAGTTAATTAATATCATCCTGATCCTCTGTCTATTCCAATTATCTATGTCCTGTTTCAGTCAATTACTATCATCCTGATCCTCTGTCTATTCTAATTATCTATGTCCTGTTTCAGTCAATTACTATCATCCTGATCCTCTGTCCATTCTAATTATCTATGTCCTGTTTCAGTCAATTACTATCATCCTGATCCTCTGTCTATTCTAATTATCTATGTCCTGTTTCAGTCAATTACTATCATCCTGATCCTCTGTCCATCCTAATTATCAGTGTCCTGTTTCAGTCAATTACTATCATCCTGATCCTCTGTCCATTCTAATTATCTATGTCCTGTTTCAGTCAATTAATATCATCCTGATCCTCTGTCTATTCTAATTATCTATGTCCTGTTTCAGTCAATTACTATCATCCTGATCCTCTGTCTATTCTAATTATCTATGTCCTGTTTCATTCAATTACTATCATCCTGATCCTCTGTCTATTCTAATTATCTATGTCCTGTATCAGTCAATTACTATCATCCTGATCCTCTGTCTATTCTAATTATCTATGTCCTGTTTCAGTCAATTACTATCATCCTGATCCTCTGTCCATTCTAATTATCTATGTCCTGTTTCAGTCAATTACTATCATCCTGATCCTCTGTCTATTCTAATTATCTATGTCCTGTTTCAGTCAATTACTATCATCCTGATCCTCTGTCCATTCTAATTATCTATGTCCTGTTTCAGCCAATTACTATCATCCTGATCCTCTGTCTATTCTAATTATCTATGTCCTGTTTCAGTCAATTACTATCATCCTGATCCTCTGAACATTCTAATTATCTATGTCCTGTTTCAGTCAATTACTATCATCCTGATCCTCTGTCCATTCTAATTATCTATGTACTGTTTCAGTCAATTACTATCATCCTGATCCTCTGTCTATTCTAATTATCTGTGTCCTGTTTCAGTCAATTACTATCATCCTGATCCTCTGTCCATTCTAATCATCTATGTCCTGTTTCAGTCAATTACTATCATCCTGATCCTCTGTCCATTCTAATTATCTATGTACTGTTTCAGTCAATTACTATCATCCTGATCCTCTGTCCATTCTAATTATCTATGTACTGTTTCAGTCAATTACTATCATCCTGATCCTCTGTCCATTCTAATTATCTATGTACTGTTTCAGTCAATTACTATCATCCTGATCCTCTGTCCATTCTAATTAACTATGTCCTGTTTCAGTCAATTACTATCATCCTGATCCTCTGTCTATTCTAATTATCTATGTCCTGTTTCAGTCAATGACTGTCATCCTGATCCTCTGTCCATTCTAATTATCTATGTCCTGTTTCAGTCAATTACTATCATCCTGATCCTCTGTCCATTCTAATTATCTATGTCCTGTTTCAGTCAATTACTATCATCCTGATCCTCTGTCTATTCTAATTATCTATGTCCTGTTTCAGTCAATTACTATCATCCTGATCCTATGTCCATTCTAATTATCTATGTCCTGTTTCAGTCAATTACTATCATCCTGATCCTCTGTCTATTCTAATTATCTATGTCCTGTTTCAGTCAATGACTGTCATCCTGATCCTCTGTCCATTCTAATTATCTATGTCCTGTTTCAGTCAATTACTATCATCCTGATCCTCTGTCCATTCTAATTATCTATGTCCTGTTTCAGTCAATTACTATCATCCTGATCCTCTGTCTATTCTAATTATCTATGTCCTGTTTCAGTCAATTACTATCATCCTGATCCTCTGTGTATTCTAATTATCTATGTCCTGTTTCAGTCAATTACTATCATCCTGATCCTCTGTCTATTCTAATTATCTATGTCCTGTTTCAGTCAATTACTATCATCCTGATCCTCTGTCCATTCTGATTATCTATGTCCTGTTTCAGTCAATTACTATCATCCTGATCCTCTGTCTAATCTAATTATCTGTGTCCTGTTTCAGTCAATTACTATCATCCTGATCCTCTGTCCATTCTAATTATCTATGTCCTGTTTCAGTCAATTACTATCATCCTGATCCTCTGTCTATTCTAATTATCTATGTCCTGTTTCAGTCAATTACTATCATCCTGATCCTCTGTCCATTCTAATTATCTATGTCCTGTTTCAGTCAATTACTATCATCCTGATCCTCTGTCTATTCTAATTATCTATGTCCTGTTTCAGTCAATTACTATCATCCTGATCCTCTGTCCATTCTAATTATCTATGTCCTGTTTCAGTCAATTACTATCATCCTGATCCTCTGTCTATTCTAATTATCTATGTCCTGTTTCAGTCAATTACTATCATCCTGATCCTCTGACCATTCTAATTATCTATGTACTGTTTCAGTCAATTAATATCATCCTGATCCTCTGTCTATTCCAATTATCTATGTCCTGTTTCAGTCAATTACTATCATCCTGATCCTCTGTCTATTCTAATTATCTATGTCCTGTTTCAGTCAATTACTATCATCCTGATCCTCTGTCCATTCTAATTATCTATGTCCTGTTTCAGTCAATTACTATCATCCTGATCCTCTGTCTATTCTAATTATCTATGTCCTGTTTCAGTCAATTACTATCATCCTGATCCTCTGTCCATCCTAATTATCAGTGTCCTGTTTCAGTCAATTACTATCATCCTGATCCTCTGTCCATTCTAATTATCTATGTCCTGTTTCAGTCAAGTAATATCATCCTGATCCTCTGTCTATTCTAATTATCTATGTCCTGTTTCAGTCAATTACTATCATCCTGATCCTCTGTCTATTCTAATTATCTATGTCCTGTTTCAGTCAATTACTATCATCCTGATCCTCTGTCTATTCTAATTATCTATGTCCTGTATCAGTCAATTACTATCATCCTGATCCTCTGTCTATTCTAATTATCTATGTCCTGTTTCAGTCAATTACTATCATCCTGATCCTCTGTCCATTCTAATTATCTATGTCCTGTTTCAGTCAATTACTATCATCCTGATCCTCTGTCTATTCTAATTATCTATGTCCTGTTTCAGTCAATTACTATCATCCTGATCCTCTGTCCATTCTAATTATCTATGTCCTGTTTCAGCCAATTACTATCATCCTGATCCTCTGTCTATTCTAATTATCTATGTCCTGTTTCAGTCAATTACTATCATCCTGATCCTCTGAACATTCTAATTATCTATGTCCTGTTTCAGTCAATTACTATCATCCTGATCCTCTGTCCATTCTAATTATCTATGTACTGTTTCAGTCAATTACTATCATCCTGATCCTCTGTCTATTCTAATTATCAATGTCCTGTTTCAGTCAATTACTATCATCCTGATCCTCTGTCTATTCTAATTATCTGTGTCCTGTTTCAGTCAATTACTATCATCCTGATCCTCTGTCCATTCTAATCATCTATGTCCTGTTTCAGTCAATTACTATCATCCTGATCCTCTGTCCATTCTAATTATCTATGTACTGTTTCAGTCAATTACTATCATCCTGATCCTCTGTCCATTCTAATTATCTATGTACTGTTTCAGTCAATTACTATCATCCTGATCCTCTGTCCATTCTAATTATCTATGTACTGTTTCAGTCAATTATTATCATCCTGATCCTCTGTCCATTCTAATTAACTATGTCCTGTTTCAGTCAATTACTATCATCCTGATCCTCTGTCTATTCTAATTATCTATGTCCTGTTTCAGTCAATGACTGTCATCCTGATCCTCTGTCCATTCTAATTATCTATGTCCTGTTTCAGTCAATTACTATCATCCTGATCCTCTGTCCATTCTAATTATCTATGTCCTGTTTCAGTCAATTACTATCATCCTGATCCTCTGTCTATTCTAATTATCTATGTCCTGTTTCAGTCAATTACTATCATCCTGATCCTATGTCCATTCTAATTATCTATGTCCTGTTTCAGTCAATTACTATCATCCTGATCCTCTGTCTATTCTAATTATCTATGTCCTGTTTCAGTCAATGACTGTCATCCTGATCCTCTGTCCATTCTAATTATCTATGTCCTGTTTCAGTCAATTACTATCATCCTGATCCTCTGTCCATTCTAATTATCTATGTCCTGTTTCAGTCAATTACTATCATCCTGATCCTCTGTCTATTCTAATTATCTATGTCCTGTTTCAGTCAATTACTATCATCCTGATCCTCTGTCTATTCTCATTATCTATGTCCTGTTTCAGTCAATTACTATCATCCTGATCCTCTGTCCATTCTGATTATCTATGTCCTGTTTCAGTCAATTACTATCATCCTGATCCTCTGTCTAATCTAATTATCTATGTCCTGTTTCAGTCAATTACTATCATCCTGATCCTCTGTCCATTCTAATTATCTGTGTCCTGTTTCAGTCAATTACTATCATCCTGATCCTCTGTCTAATCTAATTATCTATGTCCTGTTTCAGTCAATTACTATCATCCTGATCCTCTGTCTATTCTAATTATCTATGTCCTGTTTCAGTCAATTACTATCATCCTGATCCTCTGTCCATTCTGATTATCTATGTCCTGTTTCAGTCAATTACTATCATCCTGATCCTCTGTCTAATCTAATTATCTATGTCCTGTTTCAGTCAATTACTATCATCCTGATCCTCTGTCCATTCTAATTATCTGTGTCCTGTTTCAGTCAATTACTATCATCCTGATCCTCTGTCTAATCTAATTATCTATGTCCTGTTTCAGTCAATTACTATCATCCTGATCCTCTGTCTATTCTAATTATCTGTGTCCTGTTTCAGTCAATTACTATCATCCTGATCCTCTGTCTATTCTAATTATCTATGTCCTGTTTCAGTCAATTACTATCATCCTGATCCTCTGTCCATTCTAATTATCTATGTCCTGTTTCAGTCAATTACTATCATCCTGATCCTCTGTCTAATCTAATTATCTATGTCCTGTTTCAGTCAATTACTATCATCCTGATCCTCTGTCCATTCTAATTATCTATGTCCTGTTTCAGTCAATTACTATCATCCTGATCCTCTGTCTATTCTAATTATCTATGTCCTGTTTCAGTCAATTACTATCATCCTGATCCTCTGTCCATTCTAAGTATCTATGTCCTGTTTCAGTCAATTACTGTCATCCTGATCCTCTGTCCATTCTAATTATCTATGTCCTGTTTCAGTCAATTACTATCATCCTGATCCTCTGTCTATTCTAATTATCTATGTCCTGTTTCAGTCAATTACTATCATCCTGATCCTCTGTCTATTCTAATTATCTATGTCCTGTTTCAGTCAATTACTATCATTCTGATCCTCTGTCTATTCTAATTATCTATGTCCTGTTTCAGTCAATTACTATCATCCTGATCCTCTGTCTATTCTAATTATCTATGTCCTGTTTCAGTCAATTACTATCATCCTGATCCTCTGACCATTCTTATTATCTATGTACTGTTTCAGTCAATTAATATCATCCTGATCCTCTGTCTATTCTAATTATCTATGTCCTGTTTCAGTCAATTACTATCATCCTGATCCTCTGTCTATTCTAATTATCTATGTCCTGTTTCAGTCAATTACTATCATCCTGATCCTCTGTCTATTCTAATTATCTATGTCCTGTTTCAGTCAATTACTATCATCCTGATCCTCTGTCCATTCTAATTATCTATGTCCTGTTTCAGTCAATTACTATCATCCTGATCCTCTGTCCATTCTAATTATCTATGTCCTGTTTCAGTCAATTATTATCATCCTGATCCTCTGTCTATTCTAATTATCTATGTCCTGTTTCAGTCAATTACTATCATCCTGATCCTCTGTCTATTCTAATTATCTATGTCCTGTTTCAGTCAATTACTATCATCCTGATCCTCTGACCATTCTAATTATCTATGTCCTGTTTCAGTCAATTACTACCATCCTGATCCTCTGTCCATTCTAATTATCTATGTCCTGTTTCAGTCAATTACTATCATCCTGATCCTCTGACCATTCTAATTATCTATGTCCTGTTTCAGTCAATTACTACCATCCTGATCCTCTGTCCATTCTAATTATCTATGTCCTGTTTCAGTCAATTACTATCATCCTGATCCTCTGTCTATTCTGATTATCTATGTCCTGTTTCAGTCAATTACTATCATCCTGATCCTCTGTCCATTCTAATTATCTATGTCCTGTTTCAGTCAATTACTATCATCCTGATCCTCTGTCCATTCTAATTATCTATGTCCTGTTTCAGTCAATTACTATCATCCTGATCCTCTGTCTATTCTAATTATCAATGTCCTGTTTCAGTCAATTACTATCATCCTGATCCTCTGTCTATTCTAATTATCTATGTCCTGTTTCAGTCAATTACTATCATCCTGATCGTCTTCCATTCTAATTATCTATGTCCTGTTTCAGTCAATTACTATCATCTTGATCCTCTGTCCATTCTAATTATCTATGTCCTGTTTCAGTCAATTAATATCATCCTGATCCTCTGTCTATTCTAATTATCTATGTCCTGTTTCAGTCAATTACAATCATCCTGATCCTCTGTCTATTCTAATTATCTATGTCCTGTTTCAGTCAATTACTATCATCCTGATCCTCTGTCTATTCTAATTATCTATGTCCTGTATCAGTCAATTACTATCATCCTGATCCTCTGTCTATTCTAATTATCTATGTCCTGTTTCAGTCAATTACTATCATCCTGATCCTCTGTCCATTCTAATTATCTATGTCCTGTTTCAGTCAATTACTATCATCCTGATCCTCTGTCTATTCTAATTATCTATGTCCTGTTTCAGTCAATTACTATCATCCTGATCCTCTGTCCATTCTAATTATCTATGTCCTGTTTCAGTCAATTACTATCATCCTGATCCTCTGTCTATTCTAATTATCTATGTCCTGTTTCAGTCAATTACTATCATCCTGATCCTCTGAACATTCTAATTATCTATGTCCTGTTTCAGTCAATTACTATCATCCTGATCCTCTGTCCATTCTAATTATCTATGTACTGTTTCAGTCAATTACTATCATCCTGATCCTCTGTCTATTCTAATTATCAATGTCCTGCTTCAGTCAATTACTATCATCCTGATCCTCTGTCTATTCTAATTATCTGTGTCCTGTTTCAGTCAATTACTATCATCCTGATCCTCTGTCCATTCTAATCATCTATGTCCTGTTTCAGTCAATTACTATCATCCTGATCCTCTGTCCATTCTAATTATCTATGTACTGTTTCAGTCAATTACTATCATCCTGATCCTCTGTCCATTCTAATTATCTATGTACTGTTTCAGTCAATTACTATCATCCTGATCCTCTGTCCATTCTAATTATCTATGTCCTGTTTCAGTCAATTACTATCATCCTGATCCTCTGTCTATTCTAATTATCTATGTCCTGTTTCAGTCAATTACTATCATTCTGATCCTCTGTCTATTCTAATTATCTATGTCCTGTTTCAGTCAATTACTATCATCCTGATCCTCTGTCTATTCTAATTATCTATGTCCTGTTTCAGTCAATTACTATCATCCTGATCCTCTGTCTATTCTAATTATCTATGTCCTGTTTCAGTCAATTACTATCATCCTGATCCTCTGACCATTCTAATTATCTATGTACTGTTTCAGTCAATTAATATCATCCTGATCCTCTGTCTATTCTAATTATCTATGTCCTGTTTCAGTCAATTACTATCATCCTGATCCTCTGACCATTCTAATTATCTATGTCCTGTTTCAGTCAATTACTATCATCCTGATCCTCTGTCTATTCTAATTATCTATGTCCTGTTTCAGTCAATTACTATCATCCTGATCCTCTGTCCATTCTAATTATCTATGTCCTGTTTCAGTCAATTACTATCATCCTGATCCTCTGTCCATTCTAATTATCTATGTCCTGTTTCAGTCAATTACTATCATCCTGATCCTCTGTCTATTCTAATTATCTATGTCCTGTTTCAGTCAATTACTATCATCCTGATCCTCTGTCTATTCTAATTATCTATGTCCTGTTTCAGTCAATTACTATCATCCTGATCCTCTGACCATTCTAATTATCTATGTCCTGTTTCAGTCAATTACTACCATCCTGATCCTCTGTCCATTCTAATTATCTATGTCCTGTTTCATTCAATTACTATCATCCTGATCCTCTGACCATTCTAATTATCTATGTCCTGTTTCAGTCAATTACTACCATCCTGATCCTCTGTCCATTCTAATTATCTATGTCCTGTTTCAGTCAATTACTATCATCCTGATCCTCTGTCTATTCTGATTATCTATGTCCTGTTTCAGTCAATTACTATCATCCTGATCCTCTGTCCATTCTAATTATCTATGTCCTGTTTCAGTCAATTACTATCATCCTGATCCTCTGTCTATTCTAATTATCTATGTCCTGTTTCAGTCAATTACTATCATCCTGATCCTCTGTCTATTCTAATTATCTATGTCCTGTTTCAGTCAATTACTATCATCCTGATCGTCTTCCATTCTAATTATCTATGTCCTGTTTCAGTCAATTACTATCATCTTGATCCTCTGTCCATTCTAATTATCTATGTCCTGTTTCAGTCAATTAATATCATCCTGATCCTCTGTCTATTCTAATTATCTATGTCCTGTTTCAGTCAATTACAATCATCCTGATCCTCTGTCTATTCTAATTATCTATGTCCTGTTTCAGTCAATTACTATCATCCTGATCCTCTGTCTATTCTAATTATCTATGTCCTGTATCAGTCAATTACTATCATCCTGATCCTCTGTCTATTCTAATTATCTATGTCCTGTTTCAGTCAATTACTATCATCCTGATCCTCTGTCCATTCTAATTATCTATGTCCTGTTTCAGTCAATTACTATCATCCTGATCCTCTGTCTATTCTAATTATCTATGTCCTGTTTCAGTCAATTACTATCATCCTGATCCTCTGTCCATTCTAAGTATCTATGTCCTGTTTCAGTCAATTACTGTCATCCTGATCCTCTGTCCATTCTAATTATCTATGTCCTGTTTCAGTCAATTACTATCATCCTGATCCTCTGTCTATTCTAATTATCTATGTCCTGTTTCAGTCAATTACTATCATCCTGATCCTCTGTCTATTCTAATTATCTATGTCCTGTTTCAGTCAATTACTATCATTCTGATCCTCTGTCTATTCTAATTATCTATGTCCTGTTTCAGTCAATTACTATCATCCTGATCCTCTGTCTATTCTAATTATCTATGTCCTGTTTCAGTCAATTACTATCATCCTGATCCTCTGACCATTCTAATTATCTATGTACTGTTTCAGTCAATTAATATCATCCTGATCCTCTGTCTATTCTAATTATCTATGTCCTGTTTCAGTCAATTACTATCATCCTGATCCTCTGTCTATTCTAATTATCTATGTCCTGTTTCAGTCAATTACTATCATCCTGATCCTCTATCTATTCTAATTATCTATGTCCTGTTTCAGTCAATTACTATCATCCTGATCCTCTGTCCATTCTAATTATCTATGTCCTGTTTCAGTCAATTACTATCATCCTGATCCTCTGTCCATTCTAATTATCTATGTCCTGTTTCAGTCAATTACTATCATCCTGATCCTCTGTCTATTCTAATTATCTATGTCCTGTTTCAGTCAATTACTATCATCCTGATCGTCTGTCTATTCTAATTATCTATGTCCTGTTTCAGTCAATTACTATCATCCTGATCCTCTGACCATTCTAATTATCTATGTCCTGTTTCAGTCAATTACTACCATCCTGATCCTCTGTCCATTCTAATTATCTATGTCCTGTTTCAGTCAATTACTATCATCCTGATCCTCTGACCATTCTAATTATCTATGTCCTGTTTCAGTCAATTACTACCATCCTGATCCTCTGTCCATTCTAATTATCTATGTCCTGTTTCAGTCAATTACTATCATCCTGATCCTCTGTCTATTCTGATTATCTATGTCCTGTTTCAGTCAATTACTATCATCCTGATCCTCTGTCCATTCTAATTATCTATGTCCTGTTTCAGTCAATTACTATCATCCTGATCCTCTGTCTATTCTAATTATCTATGTCCTGTTTCAGTCAATTACTATCATCCTGATCCTCTGTCTATTCTAATTATCAATGTCCTGTTTCAGTCAATTACTATCATCCTGATCCTCTGTCTATTCTAATTATCTATGTCCTGTTTCAGTCAATTACTATCATCCTGATCGTCTTCCATTCTAATTATCTATGTCCTGTTTCAGTCAATTACTATCATCTTGATCCTCTGTCCATTCTAATTATCTATGTCCTGTTTCAGTCAATTAATATCATCCTGATCCTCTGTCTATTCTAATTATCTATGTCCTGTTTCAGTCAATTACAATCATCCTGATCCTCTGTCTATTCTAATTATCTATGTCCTGTTTCAGTCAATTACTATCATCCTGATCCTCTGTCTATTCTAATTATCTATGTCCTGTATCAGTCAATTACTATCATCCTGATCCTCTGTCTATTCTAATTATCTATGTCCTGTTTCAGTCAATTACTATCATCCTGATCCTCTGTCCATTCTAATTATCTATGTCCTGTTTCAGTCAATTACTATCATCCTGATCCTCTGTCTATTCTAATTATCTATGTCCTGTTTCAGTCAATTACTATCATCCTGATCCTCTGTCCATTCTAATTATCTATGTCCTGTTTCAGTCAATTACTATCATCCTGATCCTCTGTCTATTCTAATTATCTATGTCCTGTTTCAGTCAATTACTATCATCCTGATCCTCTGAACATTCTAATTATCTATGTCCTGTTTCAGTCAATTACTATCATCCTGATCCTCTGTCCATTCTAATTATCTATGTACTGTTTCAGTCAATTACTATCATCCTGATCCTCTGTCTATTCTAATTATCAATGTCCTGTTTCAGTCAATTACTATCATCCTGATCCTCTGTCTATTCTAATTATCTGTGTCCTGTTTCAGTCAATTACTATCATCCTGATCCTCTGTCCATTCTAATCATCTATGTCCTGTTTCAGTCAATTACTATCATCCTGATCCTCTGTCCATTCTAATTATCTATGTACTGTTTCAGTCAATTACTATCATCCTGATCCTCTGTCCATTCTAATTATCTATGTACTGTTTCAGTCAATTACTATCATCCTGATCCTCTGTCCATTCTAATTATCTATGTCCTGTTTCAGTCAATTACTATCATCCTGATCCTCTGTCTATTCTAATTATCTATGTCCTGTTTCAGTCAATTACTATCATTCTGATCCTCTGTCTATTCTAATTATCTATGTCCTGTTTCAGTCAATTACTATCATCCTGATCCTCTGTCTATTCTAATTATCTATGTCCTGTTTCAGTCAATTACTATCATCCTGATCCTCTGACCATTCTAATTATCTATGTACTGTTTCAGTCAATTAATATCATCCTGATCCTCTGTCTATTCTAATTATCTATGTCCTGTTTCAGTCAATTACTATCATCCTGATCCTCTGTCTATTCTATTTATCTATGACCTGTTTCAGTCAATTACTATCATCCTGATCCTCTGTCTATTCTAATTATCTATGTCCTGTTTCAGTCAATTACTATCATCCTGATCCTCTGTCCATTCTAATTATCTATGTCCTGTTTCAGTCAATTACTATCATCCTGATCCTCTGTCCATTCTAATTATCTATGTCCTGTTTCAGTCAATTACTATCATCCTGATCCTCTGTCTATTCTAATTATCTATGTCCTGTTTCAGTCAATTACTATCATCCTGATCCTCTGTCTATTCTAATTATCTATGTCCTGTTTCAGTCAATTACTATCATCCTGATCCTCTGACCATTCTAATTATCTATGTCCTGTTTCAGTCAATTACTACCATCCTGATCCTCTGTCCATTCTAATTATCTATGTCCTTTTTCAGTCAATTACTATCATCCTGATCCTCTGACCATTCTAATTATCTATGTCCTGTTTCAGTCAATTACTACCATCCTGATCCTCTGTCCATTCTAATTATCTATGTCCTGTTTCAGTCAATTACTATCATCCTGATCCTCTGTCTATTCTGATTATCTATGTCCTGTATCAGTCAATTACTATCATCCTGATCCTCTGTCCATTCTAATTATCTATGTCCTGTTTCAGTCAATTACTATCATCCTGATCCTCTGTCTATTCTAATTATCTATGTCCTGTTTCAGTCAATTACTATCATCCTGATCCTCTGTCTATTCTAATTATCTATGTCCTGTATCAGTCAATTACTATCATCCTGATCCTCTGTCTATTCTAATTATCTATGTCCTGTTTCAGTCAATTACTATCATCCTGATCCTCTGTCCATTCTAATTATCTATGTCCTGTTTCAGTCAATTACTATCATCCTGATCCTCTGTCTATTCTAATTATCTATGTCCTGTTTCAGTCAATTACTATCATCCTGATCCTCTGTCCATTCTAATTATCTATGTCCTGTTTCAGTCAATTACTATCATCCTGATCCTCTGTCTATTCTAATTATCTATGTCCTGTTTCAGTCAATTACTATCATCCTGATCCTCTGTCTATTCTAATTATCTATGTCCTGTTTCAGTCAATTACTATCATCCTGATCGTCTTCCATTCTAATTATCTATGTCCTGTTTCAGTCAATTACTATCATCTTGATCCTCTGTCCATTCTAATTATCTATGTCCTGTTTCAGTCAATTAATATCATCCTGATCCTCTGTCTATTCTAATTATCTATGTCCTGTTTCAGTCAATTACAATCATCCTGATCCTCTGTCTATTCTAATTATCTATGTCCTGTTTCAGTCAATTACTATCATCCTGATCCTCTGTCTATTCTAATTATCTATGTCCTGTATCAGTCAATTACTATCATCCTGATCCTCTGTCTATTCTAATTATCTATGTCCTGTTTCAGTCAATTACTATCATCCTGATCCTCTGTCCATTCTAATTATCTATGTCCTGTTTCAGTCAATTACTATCATCCTGATCCTCTGTCTATTCTAATTATCTATGTCCTGTTTCAGTCAATTACTATCATCCTGATCCTCTGTCCATTCTAATTATCTATGTCCTGTTTCAGTCAATTACTATCATCCTGATCCTCTGTCTATTCTAATTATCTATGTCCTGTTTCAGTCAATTACTATCATCCTGATCCTCTGAACATTCTAATTATCTATGTCCTGTTTCAGTCAATTACTATCATCCTGATCCTCTGTCCATTCTAATTATCTATGTACTGTTTCAGTCAATTACTATCATCCTGATCCTCTGTCTATTCTAATTATCAATGTCCTGTTTCAGTCAATTACTATCATCCTGATCCTCTGTCTATTCTAATTATCTGTGTCCTGTTTCAGTCAATTACTATCATCCTGATCCTCTGTCCATTCTAATCATCTATGTCCTGTTTCAGTCAATTACTATCATCCTGATCCTCTGTCCATTCTAATTATCTATGTACTGTTTCAGTCAATTACTATCATCCTGATCCTCTGTCCATTCTAATTATCTATGTACTGTTTCAGTCAATTACTATCATCCTGATCCTCTGTCCATTCTAATTATCTATGTACTGTTTCAGTCAATTACTATCATCCTGATCCTCTGTCCATTCTAATTATCTATGTCCTGTTTCAGTCAATTACTATCATCCTGATCCTCTGTCCATTCTAATTATCTATGTCCTGTTTCAGTCAATTACTGTCATCCTGATCCTCTGTCCATTCTAATTATCTATGTCCTGTTTCAGTCAATTACTATCATCCTGATCCTCTGTCCATTCTAATTATCTATGTCCTGTTTCAGTAAATTACTGTCATCCTGATCCTCTGTCTATTCTAATTATCTATGTCCTGTTTCAGTCAATTACTATCATCCTGATCCTCTGTCTATTCTAATTATCTATGTCCTGTTTCAGTCAATTACTATCATCCTGATCGTCTGTCCATTCTAATTATCTATGTCCTGTTTCAGTCAATTACTATCATCCTGATCCTCTGTCTATTCTAATTATCTATGTCCTGTTTCAGTCAATTACTATCATCCTGATCCTCTGTCTATTCTAATTATCTATGTCCTGTTTCAGTCAATTACTATCACCCTGATCCTCTGTCCATTCTAATTATCTATGTCCTGTTTCAGTCAATTACTATCATCCTGATCCTCTGTCTATTCTAATTATCTATGTCCTGTTTCAGTCAATTACTATCATCGTGATCCTCTGTCCATTCTAATTATCTATGTCCTGTTTCAGTCAATTACTATCATCCTGATCCTCTGTCTATTCTAATTATCTATGTCCTGTTTCAGTCAATTACTATCATCCTGATCCTCTGTCCATTCTAATTATCTATGTCCTGTTTCAGTCAATTACTGTCATCCTGATCCTCTGTCCATTCTAATTATCTATGTCCTGTTTCAGTCAATTACTATCATCCTGATCCTCTGTCTATTCTAATTATCTATGTCCTGTTTCAGTCAATTACTATCATCCTGATCCTCTGTCTATTCTAATTATCTATGTCCTGTTTCAGTCAATTACTATCATCCTGATCCTCTGTATATTCTAATTATCTATGTCCTGTTTCAGTCAATTACTATCATCCTGATAATCTGTCTATTCTAATTATCTATGTCCTGTTTCAGTCAATTACTATCATCCTGATCCTCTGACCATTCTAATTATCTATGTACTGTTTCAGTCAATTAATATCATCCTGATCCTCTGTCTATTCCAATTATCTATGTCCTGTTTCAGTCAATTACTATCATCCTGATCCTCTGTCTATTCTAATTATCTATGTCCTGTTTCAGTCAATTACTATCATCCTGATCCTCTGTCCATTCTAATTATCTATGTCCTGTTTCAGTCAATTACTATCATCCTGATCCTCTGTCTATTCTAATTATCTATGTCCTGTTTCAGTCAATTACTATCATCCTGATCCTCTGTCCATTCTAATTATCTATGTCCTGTTTCAGTCAATTACTATCATCCTGATCCTCTGTCCATTCTAATTATCTATGTCCTGTTTCAGTCAATTACTATCATCCTGATCCTCTGTCTATTCTAATTATCTATGTCCTGTTTCAGTCAATTACTATCATCCTGATCCTCTGTCTATTCTAATTATCTATGTCCTGTTTCAGTCAATTACTATCATCCTGATCCTCTGACCATTCTAATTATCTATGTCCTGTTTCAGTCAATTACTATCATCCTGATCCTCTGTCTATTCTAATTATCTATGTCCTGTTTCAGTCAATTACTATCATCCTGATCCTCTGTCTATTCTAATTATCTATGTCCTGTTTCAGTCAATTACTATCATCCTGATCCTCTGTCTATTCTAATTATCTATGTCCTGTTTCAGTCAATTACTATCATCCTGATCCTCTGTCTATTCTAATTATCTATGTCCTGTTTCAGTCAATTACTATCATCCTGATCCTCTGTCTATTCTAATTATCAATGTCCTGTTTCAGTCAATTACTATCATCCTGATCCTCTGTCCATTCTAATTATCTATGTCCTGTTTCAGTCAATTACTATCATCCTGATCCTCTGTCTATTCTAATTATCTGTGTCCTGTTTCAGTCAATTACTATCATCCTGATCCTCTGTCTATTCTAATTATCTATGTCCTGTTTCAGTCAATTACTATCATCCTGATCCTCTGTCTATTCTAATTATCAATGACCTGTTTCAGTCAATTACTATCATCCTGATCCTCTGTCTATTCTAATTATCTATGTCCTGTTTCAGTCAATTACTATCATCCTGATCCTCTGTCTATTCTAATTATCAATGACCTGTTTCAGTCAATTACTATCATCCTGATCCTCTGTCTATTCTAATTATCTATGTCCTGTTTCAGTCAATTACTATCATCCTGATCCTCTGTCCATTCTAATTATCTATGTCCTGTTTCAGTCAATTACTATCATCCTGATCCTCTGTCCATTCTAATTATCTATGTCCTGTTTCAGTCAATTACTATCATCCTGATCCTCTGTCTATTCTAATTATCTATGTCCTGTTTCAGTCAATTACTATCATCCTGATCCTCTGTCTATTCTAATTATCTATGTCCTGTTTCAGTCAATTACTATCATCCTGATCCTCTGACCATTCTAATTATCTATGTCCTGTTTCAGTCAAATACTATCATCCTGATCCTCTGTCTATTCTAATTATCTATGTCCTGTTTCAGTCAATTACTATCATCCTGATCCTCTGTCTATTCTAATTATCTATGTCCTGTTTCAGTCAATTACTATCATCCTGATCCTCTGTCTATTCTAATTATCTATGTCCTGTTTCAGTCAATTACTATCATCCTGATCCTCTGTCTATTCTAATTATCTATGTCCTGTTTCAGTCAATTACTATCATCCTGATCCTCTGTCTATTCTAATTATCAATGTCCTGTTTCAGTCAATTACTATCATCCTGATCCTCTGTCCATTCTAATTATCTATGTCCTGTTTCAGTCAATTACTATCATCCTGATCCTCTGTCTATTCTAATTATCTGTGTCCTGTTTCAGTCAATTACTATCATCCTGATCCTCTGTCTATTCTAATTATCTATGTCCTGTTTCAGTCAATTACTATCATCCTGATCCTCTGTCTATTCTAATTATCAATGACCTGTTTCAGTCAATTACTATCATCCTGATCCTCTGTCTATTCTAATTATCTATGTCCTGTTTCAGTCAATTACTATCATCCTGATCCTCTGTCTATTCTAATTATCAATGACCTGTTTCAGTCAATTACTATCATCCTGATCCTCTGTCTATTCTAATTATCTATGTCCTGTTTCAGTCAATTACTATCATCCTGATCCTCTGTCCATTCTAATTATCTATGTCCTGTTTCAGTCAATTACTATCATCCTGATCCTCTGTCTATTCTAATTATCTATGTCCTGTTTCAGTCAATTACTATCATCCTGATCCTCTGTCCATTCTAATTATCTATGTCCTGTTTCAGTCAATTACTATCATCCTGATCCTCTGTCCATTCTAATTATCTATGTCCTGTTTCAGTCAATTACTATCATCCTGATCCTCTGTCTATTCTAATTGTCTATGTCCTGTTTCAGTCAATTACTATCATCCTGACCCTCTGTCTATTCTAATTATCTATGTCCTGTTTCAGTCAATTACTATCATCCTGATCCTCTGTCTATTCTAATTATCTATGTCCTGTTTCAGTCAATTACTATCATCCTGATCCTCTGTCTATTCTAGTTATCTATGTCCTGTTTCAGTCAATTACTATCATCCTGATCCTCTGTCTATTCTAATTATCTATGTCCTGTTTCAGTCAATTACTATCATCCTGATCCTCTGTCCATTCTAATTATCTATGTCCTGTTTCAGTCAATTACTATCATCCTGATCCTCTGTCTATTCTAATTATCTATGTCCTGTTTCAGTCAATTACTATCATCCTGATCCTCTGTCTATTTTAATTATCTATGTCCTGTTTCAGTCAATTACTATCATCCTGATCCTCTGTCCATTCTAATGATCTATGTCCTGTTTCAGTCAATTACTATCATCCTGATCCTCTGTCTATTCTAATTATCTATGTCCTGTTTCAGTCAATTACTATCATCCTGATCCTCTGTCCATTCTAATGATCTATGTCCTGTTTCAGTCAATTACTATCATCCTGATCCTCTGTCTATTCTAATTATCTATGTCCTGTTTCAGTCAATTACTATCATCCTGATCCTCTGTCTATTCTAATTATCTATGTCCTGCTACCGTCAATTACTATCATCCTGATCCTCTTTCCATTCTAATTATCTATGTCCTGTTTCAGTCAATTACTATCATCCTGATCCTCTGTCTATTCTAATTATCTATGTCCTGCTACCGTCAATTACTATCATCCTGATCCTCTTTCCATTCTAATTATCTATGTCCTGTTTCAGTCAATTACTATCATCCTGATCCTCTGTCCATTCTAATTATCTATGTCCTTTTTCAGTCAATTACTATCATCCTGATCCTCTGTCCATTCTAATTATCTATGTCCTGTTTCAGTCAATTAATATCATCCTCATCCTCTGACCATTCTAATTATCTATGTCCTGCTACCGTCAATTACTATCATCCTGATCCTCTTTCCATTCTAATTATCTATGTCCTGTTTCAGTCAATTACTATCATCCTGATCCTCTGTCTATTCTAATTATCTATGTCCTGCTACCGTCAATTACTATCATCCTGATCCTCTTTCCATTCTAATTATCTGTGTCCTGTTTCAGTCAATTACTATCATCCTGATCCTCTGTCTATTCTAATTATCTATGTCCTGTTTCAGTCAATTACTATCATCCTGATCCTCTGTCTATTCTAATTATCTATGTCCTGTTTCAGTCAATTACTATCATCCTGATCCTCTGTCTATTCTAATTATCTATGTCCTGTTTCAGTCAATTACTATCATCCTGATCCTCTGTCTATTCTAATTATCTATGTCCTGTTTCAGTCAATTACTATCATCCTGATCCTCTGTCTATTCTAATTATCTATGTCCTGTTTCCGTCAATTACTATCATCCTGATCCTCTGTCTATTCTAATTATCTATGTCCTGTTTCAGTCAATTACTATCATCCTGATCCTCTGTCTAATCTAATTATCTATGTCCTTTTTCAGTCAATTACTATCATCCTGATCCTCTGTCTATTCTAATTATCTATGTCCTGTTTCAGTCAATTACTATCATCCTGATCCTCTGTCTATTCTAATTATCTATGTCCTGTTTCCGTCAATTACTATCATCCTGATCCTCTGTATATTCTAATTATCTGTGTCCTGTTTCAGTCAATTACTATCATCCTGATCCTCTGTCTAATCTAATTATCTATGTCCTGTTTCAGTCAATTACTATCATCCTGATCCTCTGTCTATTCTAATTATCTATGTCCTGTTTCAGTCAATTACTATCATCCTGATCCTCTGTCTATTCTAATTATCAATGTCCTGTTTCAGTCAATTACTATCATCCTGATCCTCTGTCCATTCTAATGATCTATGTCCTGTTTCAGTCAATTACTATCATCCTGATCCTCTGTCTATTCTAATTATCTGAGTCCTGTTTCAGTCAATTACTATCATCCTGATCCTCTGTCTATTCTAATTATCTATGTCCTGTTTCAGTCAATTACTATCATCCTGATCCTCTGTCTATTCTAATTATCAATGACCTGTTTCAGTCAATTACTATCATCCTGATCCTCTGTCTATTCTAATTATCTATGTCCTGTTTCAGTCAATTACTATCATCCTGATCCTCTGTCTATTCTAATTATCAATGACCTGTTTCAGTCAATTACTATCATCCTGATCCTCTGTCTATTCTAATTATCTATGTCCTGTTTCAGTCAATTACTATCATCCTGATCCTCTGTCCATTCTAATTATCTATGTCCTGTTTCAGTCAATTACTATCATCCTGATCCTCTGTCTATTCTAATTATCTATGTCCTGTTTCAGTCAATTACTATCATCCTGATCGTCTGTCCATTCTAATTATCTATGTCCTGTTTCAGTCAATTACTATCATCCTGATCCTCTGTCTATTCTAATTATCTATGTCCTGTTTCAGTCAATTACTATCATCCTGATCCTCTGTCCATTCTAATTATCTATGTCCTGTTTCAGTCAATTACTGTCATCCTGATCCTCTGTCCATTCTAATTATCTATGTCCTGTTTCAGTCAATTACTATCATCCTGATCCTCTGTCTATTCTAATTATCTATGTCCTGTTTCAGTCAATTACTATCATCCTGATCCTCTGTCTATTCTAATTATCTATGTCCTGTTTCAGTCAATTACTATCATCCTGATCCTCTGTATATTCTAATTATCTATGTCCTGTTTCAGTCAATTACTATCATCCTGATCCTCTGTCTATTCTAATTATCTATGTCCTGTTTCAGTCAATTACTATCATCCTGATCCTCTGACCATTCTAATTATCTATGTACTGTTTCAGTCAATTAATATCATCCTGATCCTCTGTCTATTCCAATTATCTATGTCCTGTTTCAGTCAATTACTATCATCCTGATCCTCTGTCTATTCTAATTATCTATGTCCTGTTTCAGTCAATTACTATCATCCTGATCCTCTGTCCATTCTAATTATCTATGTCCTGTTTCAGTCAATTACTATCATCCTGATCCTCTGTCTATTCTAATTATCTATGTCCTGTTTCAGTCAATTACTATCATCCTGATCCTCTGTCCATTCTAATTATCTATGTCCTGTTTCAGTCAATTACCATCATCCTGATCCTCTGTCCATTCTAATTATCTATGTCCTGTTTCAGTCAATTACTATCATCCTGATCCTCTGTCTATTCTAATTATCTATGTCCTGTTTCAGTCAATTACTATCATCCTGATCCTCTGACCATTCTAATTATCTATGTCCTGTTTCAGTCAATTACTATCATCCTGATCCTCTGTGCTTTCTAATTATCTATGTCCTGTTTCAGTCAATTACTATCATCCTGATCCTCTGTCTATTCTAATTATCTATGTCCTGTTTCAGTCAATTACTATCATCCTGATCCTCTGTCTATTCTAATTATCTATGTCCTGTTTCAGTCAATTACTATCATCCTGATCCTCTGTCTATTCTAATTATCAGTGTCCTGTTTCAGTCAATTACTATCATCCTGATCCTCTGTCCATTCTAATTATCTATGTCCTGTTTCAGTCAATTACTATCATCCTGATCCTCTGTCCATTCTAATTATCTATGTCCTGTTTCAGTCAATTACTATCATCCTGATCCTCTGTCCATTCTAATTATCTATGTACTGTTTCAGTCAATTGCTATCATCCTGACCCTCTTTCCATTCTAATTATCTATGTCCTGTTTCAGTCAATTACTATCATCCTGATCCTCTGTCTATTCTAATTATCTATGTCCTGTTTCAGTCAATTACTATCATCCTGATCCTCTGTCTATTCTAATTATCTATGTCCTGTTTCAGTCAATTACTATCATCCTGATCCTCTGTCCATTCTAATTATCTATGTCCTGTTTCAGTCTATTACTATCATCCTGATCCTCTGTCTATTCTAATTATCTATGTCCTGTTTCAGTCAATTACTATCATCCTGATCCTCTGTCTATTCCAATTATCTGTGTCCTGTTTCAGTCAATTACTATCATCCTGATCCTCTGTCTATTCTAATTATCAATGTCCTGTTTCAGTCAATTACTATCATCCTGATCCTCTGTCCATTCTAATTATCTATGTCCTGTTTCAGTCAATTACTATCATCCTGATCCTCTGTCTATTCTAATTATCTGTGTCCTGTTTCAGTCAATTACTATCATCCTGATCCTCTGTCTATTCTAATTATCTATGTCCTGTTTCAGTCAATTACTATCATCCTGATCCTCTGTCTATTCTAATTATCAATGACCTGTTTCAGTCAATTACTATCATCCTGATCCTCTGTCTATTCTAATTATCTATGTCCTGTTTCAGTCAATTACTATCATCCTGATCCTCTGTCTATTCTAATTATCAATGACCTGTTTCAGTCAATTACTATCATCCTGATCCTCTGTCTATTCTAATTATCTATGTCCTGTTTCAGTCAATTACTATCATCCTGATCCTCTGTCCATTCTAATTATCTATGTCCTGTTTCAGTCAATTACTGTCATCCTGATCCTCTGTCTATTCTAATTATCTATGTCCTGTTTCAGTCAATTACTATCATCCTGATCCTCTGTCCATTCTAATTATCTATGTCCTGTTTCAGTCAATTACTATCATCCTGATCCTCTGTCTATTCTAATTATCTATGTCCTGTTTCAGTCAATTACTATCATCCTGATCCTCTGTCTATTCTAATTATCTATGTCCTGTTTCAGTCAATTACTATCATCCTGATCCTCTGTCCATTCTAATTATCTATGTCCTGTTTCAGTCAATTACTATCATCCTGATCCTCTGTCTATTCTAATTATCTATGTCCTGTTTCAGTCAATTACTATCATCCTGATCCTCTGTCTATTCTAATTATCTATGTCCTGTTTCAGTCAATTACTATCATCCTGATCCTCTGTCTATTCTAATTATCAATGTCCTGTTTCAGTCAATTACTATCATCCTGATCCTCTGTCCATTCTAATTATCTATGTCCTGTTTCAGTCAATTACTATCATCCTGATCCTCTGTCTATTCTAATTATCTGTGTCCTGTTTCAGTCAATTACTATCATCCTGATCCTCTGTCTATTCTAATTATCTATGTCCTGTTTCAGTCAATTACTATCATCCTGATCCTCTGTCTATTCTAATTATCAATGACCTGTTTCAGTCAATTACTATCATCCTGATCCTCTGTCTATTCTAATTATCTATGTCCTGTTTCAGTCAATTACTATCATCCTGATCCTCTGTCTATTCTAATTATCAATGACCTGTTTCAGTCAATTACTATCATCCTGATCCTCTGTGTATTCTAATTATCTATGTCCTGTTTCAGTCAATTACTATCATCCTGATCCTCTGTCCATTCTAATTATCTATGTCCTGTTTCAGTCAATTACTATCATCCTGATCCTCTGTCTATTCTAATTATCTATGTCCTGTTTCAGTCAATTACTATCATCCTGATCCTCTGTCCATTCTAATTATCTATGTCCTGTTTCAGTCAATTACTATCTTCCTGATCCTCTGTCCATTCTAATTATCTATGTCCTGTTTCAGTCAATTACTATCATCCTGATCCTCTGTCTATTCTAATTGTCTATGTCCTGTTTCAGTCAATTACTATCATCCTGACCCTCTGTCTATTCTAATTATCTATGTCCTGTTTCAGTCAATTACTATCATCCTGATCCTCTGTCTATTCTAATTATCTATGTCCTGTTTCAGTCAATTACTATCATCCTGATCCTCTGTCTATTCTAATTATCTATGTCCTGTTTCAGTCAATTACTATCATCCTGATCCTCTGTCTATTCTAATTATCTATGTCCTGCTACCGTCAATTACTATCATCCTGATCCTCTTTCCATTCTAATTATCTATGTCCTGTTTCAGTCAATTAATATCATCCTGATCCTCTGTCTATTCTAATAATCTATGTCCTGTTTCAGTCAATTACTATCATCCTGATCCTCTGTCCATTCTAATTATCTATGTCCTTTTTCAGTCAATTACTATCATCCTGATCCTCTGTCCATTCTAATTATCTATGTCCTGTTTCAGTCAATTAAGATCATCCTGATCCTCTGACCATTCTAATTATCTATGTCCTGCTACCGTCAATTACTATCATCCTGATCCTCTTTCCATTCTAATTATCTATGTCCTGTTTCAGTCAATTACTATCATCCTGATCCTCTGTCTATTCTAATTATCTATGTCCTGCTACCGTCAATTACTATCATCCTGATCCTCTTTCCATTCTAATTATCTGTGTCCTGTTTCAGTCAATTACTATCATCCTGATCCTCTGTCTATTCTAATTATCTATGTCCTGTTTCAGTCAATTACTATCATCCTGATCCTCTGTCTATTCTAATTATCTATGTCCTGTTTCAGTCAATTACTATCATCCTGATCCTCTGTCTATTCTACTTATCTATGTCCTGTTTCAGTCAATTACTATCATCCTGATCCTCTGTCTATTCTAATTATCTACGTCCTGTTTCAGTCAATTACTATCATCCTGATCCTCTGTCTATTCTAATTATCTATGTCCTGTTTCCGTCAATTACTATCATCCTGATCCTCTGTCTATTCTAATTATCTATGTCCTGTTTCAGTCAATTACTATCATCCTGATCCTCTGTCTATTCTAATTATCTATGTCCTGTTTCAGTCAATTACTATCATCCTGATCCTCTGTCTAATCTAATTATCTATGTCCTGTTTCAGTCAATTACTATCATCCTGATCCTCTGTCTATTCTAATTATCTATGTCCTGTTTCAGTCAATTACTATCATCCTGATCCTCTGTCTATTCTAATTATCAAAGTCCTGTTTCAGTCAATTACTATCATCCTGATCCTCTGTCCATTCTAATTATCTATGTCCTGTTTCAGTCAATTACTATCATCCTGATCCTCTGTCTATTCTAATTATCTGTGTCCTGTTTCAGTCAATTACTATCATCCTGATCCTCTGTCTATTCTAATTATCAATGACCTGTTTCAGTCAATTACTATCATCCTGATCCTCTGTCTATTCTAATTATCTATGTCCTGTTTCAGTCAATTACTATCATCCTGATCCTCTGTCAATTCTAATTATCAATGACCTGTTTCAGTCAATTACTATCATCCTGATCCTCTGTCTATTCTAATTATCTATGTCCTGTTTCAGTCAATTACTATCATCCTGATCCTCTGTCCATTCTAATTATCTATGTCCTGTTTCAGTCAATTACTATCATCCTGATCCTCTGTCTATTCTAATTATCTATGTCCTGTTTCAGTCAATTACTATCATCCTGATCCTCTGTCCATTCTAATTATCTATGTCCTGTTTCAGTCAATTACTATCATCCTGATCCTCTGTCTATTCTAATTATCTATGTCCTGTTTCAGACAATTACTATCATCCTGATCCTCTGTCCATTCTAATTATCTATGTCCTGTTTCAGTCAATTACTATCATCCTGATCCTCTGTCTATTCTAATTATCTATGTCCTGTTTCAGTCAATTACTATCATCCTGATCCTCTGACCATTCTAATTATCTATGTACTGTTTCAGTCAATTAATATCATCCTGATCCTCTGTCTATTCCAATTATCTATGTCCTGTTTCAGTCAATTACTATCATCCTGATCCTCTGTCTATTCTAATTATCTATGTCCTGTTTCAGTCAATTACTATCATCCTGATCCTCTGTCCATTCTAATTATCTATGTCCTGTTTCAGTCAATTACTATCATCCTGATCCTCTGTCTATTCTAATTATCTATGTCCTGTTTCAGTCAATTACTATCATCCTGATCCTCTGTCCATTCTAATCATCTATGTCCTGTTTCAGTCAATTACTATCATCCTGATCCTCTGTCCATTCTAATTATCTATGTCCTGTTTCAGTCAATTACTATCATCCTGATCCTCTGTCTATTCTAATTATCTATGTCCTGTTTCAGTCAATTACTATCATCCTGATCCTCTGTCTATTCTAATTATCTATGTCCTGTTTGAGTCAATTACTATCATCCTGATCCTCTGACCATTCTAATTATCTATGTCCTGTTTCAGTCAATTACTATCATCCTGATCCTCTGTGCTTTCTAATTATCTATGTCCTGTTTCAGTCAATTACTATCATCCGGATCCTCTGTCTATTCTAATTATCTATGTCCTGTTTCAGTCAATTACTATCATCCTGATCCTCTGTCTATTCTAATTATCTATGTCCTGTTTCAGTCAATTACTATCATCCTGATCCTCTGTCTATTCTAATTATCTATGTCCTGTTTCAGTCAATTACTATCATCCTGATCCTCTGTCCATTCTAATTATCTATGTCCTGTTTCAGTCAATTACTATCATCCTGATCCTCTGTCCATTCTAATTATCTATGTCCTGTTTCAGTCAATTACTATCATCCTGATCCTCTGTCCATTCTAATTATCTATGTACTGTTTCAGTCAATTACTATCATCCTGACGCTCTTTCCATTCTAATTATCTATGTCCTGTTTCAGTCAATTACTATCATCCTGATCCTCTGTCTATTCTAATTATCTATGTCCTGTTTCAGTCAATTACTATCATCCTGATCCTCTGTCTATTCTAATTATCTATGTCCTGTTTCAGTCAATTACTATCATCCTGATCCTCTGTCCATTCTAATTATCTATGTCCTGTTTCAGTCAATTACTATCATCCTGATCCTCTGTCTATTCTAATTATCTATGTCCTGTTTCAGTTAATTACTATCATCCTGATCCTCTGTCTATTCTAATTATCTATGTCCTGTTTCAGTCAATTACTATCATCCTGATCCTCTGTCTATTCTAATTATCAATGTCCTGTTTCAGTCAATTACTATCATCCTGATCCTCTGTCCATTCTAATTCTCTATGTCCTGTTTCAGTCAATTACTATCATCCTGATCCTCTGTCTATTCTAATTATCTGTGTCCTGTTTCAGTCAATTACTATCATCCTGATCCTCTGTCTATTCTAATTATCTATGTCCTGTTTCAGTCAATTACTATCATCCTGATCCTCTGTCTATTCTAATTATCAATGACCTGTTTCAGTCAATTACTATCAACCTGATCCTCTGTCTATTCTAATTATCTATGTCCTGTTTCAGTCAATTACTATCATCCTGATCCTCTGTCTATTCTAATTATCAATGACCTGTTTCAGTCAATTACTATCATCCTGATCCTCTGTCTATTCTAATTATCTATGTCCTGTTTCAGTCAATTACTATCATCCTGATCCTCTGTCCATTCTAATTATCTATGTCCTGTTTCAGTCAATTACTATCATCCTGATCCTCTGTCTATTCTAATTATCTATGTCCTGTTTCAGTCAATTACTATCATCCTGATCCTCTGTCCATTCTAATTATCTATGTCCTGTTTCAGTCAATTACTATCATTCTGATCCTCTGTCCATTCTAATTATCTATGTCCTGTTTCAGTCAATTACTATCATCCTGATCCTCTGTCCATTCTAATTATCTATGTCCTGTTTCAGTCAATTACTATCATCCTGATCCTCTGTCTATTCTAATTGTCTATGTCCTGTTTCAGTCAATTACTATCATCCTGATCCTCTGTCTATTCTAATTATCTATGTCCTGTTTCAGTCAATTACTATCATCCTGATCCTCTGTCTATTCTAATTATCTATGTCCTGTTTCAGTCAATTACTATCATCCTGATCCTCTGTCTATTCTAATTATCTATGTCCTGTTTCAGTCAATTACTATCATCCTGATCCTCTGTCTATTCTAATTATCTATGTCCTGTTTCAGTCAATTACTATCATCCTGATCCTCTGTCCATTCTAATTATCTATGTCCTGTTTCAGTCAATTACTATCATCCTGATCCTCTGTCTATTCTAATTATCTATGTCCTGTTTCAGTCAATTACTATCATCCTGATCCTCTGTCTATTTTAATTATCTATGTCCTGTTTCAGTCAATT
Organism: Heterodontus francisci; assembly: GCF_036365525.1. Lineage (NCBI taxonomy): Eukaryota > Metazoa > Chordata > Chondrichthyes > Heterodontiformes > Heterodontidae > Heterodontus > Heterodontus francisci. The sequence continues at coordinate 1,535,004 of NW_027141814.1, read as the reverse complement.
ACTATCATCCTGATCCTCTGTCTATTCTAATTATCTATGTCCTGTTTCAGTCAATTACTATCATCCTGATCCTCTGTCCATTCTAATGATCTATGTCCTGTTTCAGTCAATTACTATCATCCTGATCCTCTGTCTATTCTAATTATCTATGTCCTGTTTCAGTCAATTACTATCATCCTGATCCTCTGTCTATTCTAATTATCTATGTCCTGCTACCGTCAATTACTATCATCCTGATCCTCTTTCCATTCTAATTATCTATGTCCTGTTTCAGTCAATTACTATCATCCTGATCCTCTGTCTATTCTAATTATCTATGTCCTGCTACCGTCAATTACTATCATCCTGATCCTCTTTCCATTCTAATTATCTATGTCCTGTTTCAGTCAATTACTATCATCCTGTTCCTCTATCTATTCTAATTATCTATGTCCTGTTTCAGTCAATAACTATCATCCTGATCCTCTGTCTATTCTAATTATCTATGTCCTGTTTCAGTCAATAACTATCATCCTGATCCTCTGTCCATTCTAATTATCTATGTCCTTTTTCAGTCAATTACTATCATCCTGATCCTCTGTCCATTCTAATTATCTATGTCCTGTTTCAGTCAATTAATATCATCCTGATCCTCTGACCATTCTAATTATCTATGTCCTGCTACCGTCAATTACTATCATCCTGATCCTCTTTCCATTCTAATTATCTATGTCCTGTTTCAGTCAATTACTATCATCCTGATCCTCTGTCCATTCTAATTATCTATGTACTGTTTCAGTCAATTACTATCATCCTGACGCTCTTTCCATTCTAATTATCTATGTCCTGTTTCAGTCAATTACTATCATCCTGATCCTCTGTCTATTCTAATTATCTATGTCCTGTTTCAGTCAATTACTATCATCCTGATCCTCTGTCTATTCTAATTATCTATGTCCTGTTTCAGTCAATTACTATCATCCTGATCCTCTGTCCATTCTAATTATCTATGTCCTGTTTCAGTCAATTACTATCATCCTGATCCTCTGTCTATTCTAATTATCTATGTCCTGTTTCAGTTAATTACTATCATCCTGATCCTCTGTCTATTCTAATTATCTATGTCCTGTTTCAGTCAATTACTATCATCCTGATCCTCTGTCTATTCTAATTATCAATGTCCTGTTTCAGTCAATTACTATCATCCTGATCCTCTGTCCATTCTAATTCTCTATGTCCTGTTTCAGTCAATTACTATCATCCTGATCCTCTGTCTATTCTAATTATCTGTGTCCTGTTTCAGTCAATTACTATCATCCTGATCCTCTGTCTATTCTAATTATCTATGTCCTGTTTCAGTCAATTACTATCATCCTGATCCTCTGTCTATTCTAATTATCAATGACCTGTTTCAGTCAATTACTATCAACCTGATCCTCTGTCTATTCTAATTATCTATGTCCTGTTTCAGTCAATTACTATCATCCTGATCCTCTGTCTATTCTAATTATCAATGACCTGTTTCAGTCAATTACTATCATCCTGATCCTCTGTCTATTCTAATTATCTATGTCCTGTTTCAGTCAATTACTATCATCCTGATCCTCTGTCCATTCTAATTATCTATGTCCTGTTTCAGTCAATTACTATCATCCTGATCCTCTGTCTATTCTAATTATCTATGTCCTGTTTCAGTCAATTACTATCATCCTGATCCTCTGTCCATTCTAATTATCTATGTCCTGTTTCAGTCAATTACTATCATTCTGATCCTCTGTCCATTCTAATTATCTATGTCCTGTTTCAGTCAATTACTATCATCCTGATCCTCTGTCCATTCTAATTATCTATGTCCTGTTTCAGTCAATTACTATCATCCTGATCCTCTGTCTATTCTAATTGTCTATGTCCTGTTTCAGTCAATTACTATCATCCTGATCCTCTGTCTATTCTAATTATCTATGTCCTGTTTCAGTCAATTACTATCATCCTGATCCTCTGTCTATTCTAATTATCTATGTCCTGTTTCAGTCAATTACTATCATCCTGATCCTCTGTCTATTCTAATTATCTATGTCCTGTTTCAGTCAATTACTATCATCCTGATCCTCTGTCTATTCTAATTATCTATGTCCTGTTTCAGTCAATTACTATCATCCTGATCCTCTGTCCATTCTAATTATCTATGTCCTGTTTCAGTCAATTACTATCATCCTGATCCTCTGTCTATTCTAATTATCTATGTCCTGTTTCAGTCAATTACTATCATCCTGATCCTCTGTCTATTTTAATTATCTATGTCCTGTTTCAGTCAATTACTATCATCCTGATCCTCTGTCTATTCTAATTATCTATGTCCTGTTTCAGTCAATTACTATCATCCTGATCCTCTGTCCATTCTAATGATCTATGTCCTGTTTCAGTCAATTACTATCATCCTGATCCTCTGTCTATTCTAATTATCTATGTCCTGTTTCAGTCAATTACTATCATCCTGATCCTCTGTCTATTCTAATTATCTATGTCCTGCTACCGTCAATTACTATCATCCTGATCCTCTTTCCATTCTAATTATCTATGTCCTGTTTCAGTCAATTACTATCATCCTGATCCTCTGTCTATTCTAATTATCTATGTCCTGCTACCGTCAATTACTATCATCCTGATCCTCTTTCCATTCTAATTATCTATGTCCTGTTTCAGTCAATTACTATCATCCTGTTCCTCTATCTATTCTAATTATCTATGTCCTGTTTCAGTCAATAACTATCATCCTGATCCTCTGTCTATTCTAATTATCTATGTCCTGTTTCAGTCAATAACTATCATCCTGATCCTCTGTCCATTCTAATTATCTATGTCCTTTTTCAGTCAATTACTATCATCCTGATCCTCTGTCCATTCTAATTATCTATGTCCTGTTTCAGTCAATTAATATCATCCTGATCCTCTGACCATTCTAATTATCTATGTCCTGCTACCGTCAATTACTATCATCCTGATCCTCTTTCCATTCTAATTATCTATGTCCTGTTTCAGTCAATTACTATCATCCTGATCCTCTGTCTATTCTAATTATCTATGTCCTGCTACCGTCAATTACTATCATCCTGATCCTCTTTCCATTCTAATTATCTGTGTCCTGTTTCAGTCAATTACTATCATCCTGATCCTCTGTCTATTCTAATTATCTATGTCCTGTTTCAGTCAATTACTATCATCCTGATCCTCTGTCTATTCTAATTATCTATGTCCTGTTTCAGTCAATTACTATCATCCTGATCCTCTGTCTATTCTAATTATCTATGTCCTGTTTCAGTCAATTACTATCATCCTGATCCTCTGTCTATTCTAATTATCTATGTCCTGTTTCAGTCAATTACTATCATCCTGATCCTCTGTCTATTCTAATTATCTATGTCCTGTTTCCGTCAATTACTATCATCCTGATCCTCTGTCTATTCTAATTATCTATGTCCTGTTTCAGTCAATTACTATCATCCTGATCCTCTGTCTATTCTAATTATCTATGTCCTGTTTCAGTCAATTACTATCATCCTGATCCTCTGTCTAATCTAATTATCTATGTCCTGTTTCAGTCAATTACTATCATCCTGATCCTCTGTCTATTCTAATTATCTATGTCCTGTTTCAGTCAATTACTATCATCCTGATCCTCTGTCTATTCTAATTATCAATGTCCTGTTTCAGTCAATTACTATCATCCTGATCCTCTGTCCATTCTAATTATCTATGTCCTGTTTCAGTCAATTACTATCATCCTGATCCTCTGTCCATTCTAATTATCTATGTCCTGTTTCAGTCAATTACTATCATCCTGATCCTCTGTCTATTCTAATTGTCTATGTCCTGTTTCAGTCAATTACTATCATCCTGACCCTCTGTCTATTCTAATTATCTATGTCCTGTTTCAGTCAATTACTATCATCCTGATCCTCTGTCTATTCTAATTATCTATGTCCTGTTTCAGTCAATTACTATCATCCTGATCCTCTGTCTATTCTAATTATCTATGTCCTGTTTCAGTCAATTACTATCATCCTGATCCTCTGTCTATTCTAATTATCTATGTCCTGTTTCAGTCAATTACTATCATCCTGATCCTCTGTCCATTCTAATTATCTATGTCCTGTTTCAGTCAATTACTATCATCCTGATCCTCTGTCTATTCTAATTATCTATGTCCTGTTTCAGTCAATTACTATCATCCTGATCCTCTGTCTATTTTAATTATCTATGTCCTGTTTCAGTCAATTACTATCATCCTGATCCTCTGTCTATTCTAATTATCTATGTCCTGTTTCAGTCAATTACTATCATCCTGATCCTCTGTCTATTCTAATTATCTATGTCCTGCTACCGTCAATTACTATCATCCTGATCCTCTTTCCATTCTAATTATCTATGTCCTGTTTCAGTCAATTACTATCATCCTGATCCTCTGTCTATTCTAATTTCCTATGTCCTGCTACCGTCAATTACTATCATCCTGATCCTCTTTCCATTCTAATTATCTATGTCCTGTTTCAGTCAATTACTATCATCCTGTTCCTCTATCTATTCTAATTATCTATGTCCTGTTTCAGTCAATTACTATCATCCTGATCCTCTGTCTATTCTAATTATCTATGTCCTGCTACCGTCAATTACTATCATCCTGATCCTCTTTCCATTCTAATTATCTGTGTCCTGTTTCAGTCAATTACTATCATCCTGATCCTCTGTCTATTCTAATTATCTATGTCCTGTTTCAGTCAATTACTATCATCCTGATCCTCTGTCTATTCTAATTATCTATGTCCTGTTTCAGTCAATTACTATCATCCTGATCCTCTGTCTATTCTAATTATCTATGTCCTGTTTCAGTCAATTACTATCATCCTGATCCTCTGTCTATTCTAATTATCTATGTCCTGTTTCAGTCAATTACTATCATCCTGATCCTCTGTCTATTCTAATTATCTATGTCCTGTTTCCGTCAATTACTATCATCCTGATCCTCTGTCTATTCTAATTATCTATGTCCTGTTTCAGTCAATTACTATCATCCTGATCCTCTGTCTATTCTAATTATCTATGTCCTGTTTCAGTCAATTACTATCATCCTGATCCTCTGTCTAATCTAATTATCTATGTCCTGTTTCAGTCAATTACTATCATCCTGATCCTCTGTCTATTCTAATTATCTATGTCCTGTTTCAGTCAATTACTATCATCCTGATCCTCTGTCTATTCTAATTATCAATGTCCTGTTTCAGTCAATTACTATCATCCTGATCCTCTGTCCATTCTAATTATCTATGTCCTGTTTCAGTCAATTACTATCATCCTGATCCTCTGTCTATTCTAATTATCTGTGTCCTGTTTCAGTCAATTACTATCATCCTGATCCTCTGTCTATTCTAATTATCTATGTCCTGTTTCAGTCAATTACTATCATCCTGATCCTCTGTCTATTCTAATTATCAATGACCTGTTTCAGTCAATTACTATCATCCTGATCCTCTGTCTATTCTAATTATCTATGTCCTGTTTCAGTCAATTACTATCATCCTGATCCTCTGTCTATTCTAATTATCAATGACCTGTTTCAGTCAATTACTATCATCCTGATCCTCTGTCTATTCTAATTATCTATGTCCTGTTTCAGTCAATTACTATCATCCTGATCCTCTGTCCATTCTAATTATCTATGTCCTGTTTCAGTCAATTACAATCATCCTGATCCTCTGTCTATTCTAATTATCTATGTCCTGTTTCAGTCAATTACTATCATCCTGATCCTCTGTCCATTCTAATTATCTATGTCCTGTTTCAGTCAATTACTATCATCCTGATCCTCTGTCCATTCTAATTATCTATGTCCTGTTTCAGTCAATTACTATCATCCTGATCCTCTGTCTATTCTAATTGTCTATGTCCTGTTTCAGTCAATTACTATCATCCTGACCCTCTGTCTATTCTAATTATCAATGTCCTGTTTCAGTCAATTACTATCATCCTGATCCTCTGTCTATTCTAATTATCAATGTCCTGTTTCAGTCAATTACTATCATCCTGATCCTCTGTCCATTCTAATTATCTATGTCCTGTTTCAGTCAATTACTATCATCCTGATCCTCTGTCTATTCTAATTATCTGTGTCCTGTTTCAGTCAATTACTATCATCCTGATCCTCTGTCTATTCTAATTATCTATGTCCTGTTTCAGTCAATTACTATCATCCTGATCCTCTGTCTATTCTAATTATCAATGACCTGTTTCAGTCAATTACTATCATCCTGATCCTCTGTCTATTCTAATTATCTATGTCCTGTTTCAGTCAATTACTATCATCCTGATCCTCTGTCTATTCTAATTATCAATGACCTGTTTCAATCAATTACTATCATCCTGATCCTCTGTCTATTCTAATTATCTATGTCCTGTTTCAGTCAATTACTATCATCCTGATCCTCTGTCCATTCTAATTATCTATGTCCTGTTTCAGTCAATTACAATCATCCTGATCCTCTGTCTATTCCAATTATCTATGTCCTGTTTCAGTCAATTACTATCATCCTGATCCTCTGTCCATTCTAATTATCTATGTCCTGTTTCAGTCAATTACTATCATCCTGATCCTCTGTCCATTCTAATTATCTATGTCCTGTTTCAGTCAATTACTATCATCCTGATCCTCTGTCTATTCTAATTGTCTATGTCCTGTTTCAGTCAATTACTATCATCCTGACCCTCTGTCTATTCTAATTATCTATGTCCTGTTTCAGTCAATTACTATCATCCTGATCCTCTGTCTATTCTAATTATCTATGTCCTGTTTCAGTCAATTACTATCATCCTGATCCTCTGTCTATTCTAATTATCTATGTCCTGTTTCAGTCAATTACTATCATCCTGATCCTCTGTCTATTCTAATTATCTATGTCCTGTTTCAGTCAATTACTATCATCCTGATCCTCTGTCCATTCTAATTATCTATGTCCTGTTTCAGTCAATTACTATCATCCTGATCCTCTGTCTATTCTAATTATCTATGTCCTGTTTCAGTCAATTACTATCATCCTGATCCTCTGTCTATTTTAATTATCTATGTCCTGTTTCAGTCAATTACTATCATCCTGATCCTCTGTCTATTCTAATTATCTATGTCCTGTTTCAGTCAATTACTATCATCCTGATCCTCTGTCCATTCTAATGATCTATGTCCTGTTTCAGTCAATTACTATCATCCTGATCCTCTGTCTATTCTAATTATCTATGTCCTGTTTCAGTCAATTACTATCATCCTGATCCTCTGTCTATTCTAATTATCTATGTCCTGCTACCGTCAATTACTATCATCCTGATCCTCTTTCCATTCTAATTATCTATGTCCTGTTTCAGTCAATTACTATCATCCTGATCCTCTGTCTATTCTAATTATCTATGTCCTGCTACCGTCAATTACTATCATCCTGATCCTCTTTCCATTCTAATTATCTATGTCCTGTTTCAGTCAATTACTATCATCCTGTTCCTCTATCTATTCTAATTATCTATGTCCTGTTTCAGTCAATTACTATCATCCTGATCCTCTGTCTATTCTAATTATCTATGTCCTGCTACCGTCAATTACTATCATCCTGATCCTCTTTCCATTCTAATTATCTGTGTCCTGTTTCAGTCAATTACTATCATCCTGATCCTCTGTCTATTCTAATTATCTATGTCCTGTTTCAGTCAATTACTATCATCCTGATCCTCTGTCTATTCTAATTATCTATGTCCTGTTTCAGTCAATTACTATCATCCTGATCCTCTGTCTATTCTAATTATCTATGTCCTGTTTCAGTCAATTACTATCATCCTGATCCTCTGTCTATTCTAATTATCTATGTCCTGTTTCAGTCAATTACTATCATCCTGATCCTCTGTCTATTCTAATTATCTATGTCCTGTTTCCGTCAATTACTATCATCCTGATCCTCTGTCTATTCTAATTATCTATGTCCTGTTTCAGTCAATTACTATCATCCTGATCCTCTGTCTATTCTAATTATCTATGTCCTGTTTCAGTCAATTACTATCATCCTGATCCTCTGTCTAATCTAATTATCTATGTCCTGTTTCAGTCAATTACTATCATCCTGATCCTCTGTCTATTCTAATTATCTATGTCCTGTTTCAGTCAATTACTATCATCCTGATCCTCTGTCTATTCTAATTATCAATGTCCTGTTTCAGTCAATTACTATCATCCTGATCCTCTGTCCATTCTAATTATCTATGTCCTGTTTCAGTCAATTACTATCATCCTGATCCTCTGTCTATTCTAATTATCTGTGTCCTGTTTCAGTCAATTACTATCATCCTGATCCTCTGTCTATTCTAATTATCTATGTCCTGTTTCAGTCAATTACTATCATCCTGATCCTCTGTCTATTCTAATTATCAATGACCTGTTTCAGTCAATTACTATCATCCTGATCCTCTGTCTATTCTAATTATCTATGTCCTGTTTCAGTCAATTACTATCATCCTGATCCTCTGTCTATTCTAATTATCAATGACCTGTTTCAGTCAATTACTATCATCCTGATCCTCTGTCTATTCTAATTATCTATGTCCTGTTTCAGTCAATTACTATCATCCTGATCCTCTGTCCATTCTAATTATCTATGTCCTGTTTCAGTCAATTACAATCATCCTGATCCTCTGTCTATTCTAATTATCTATGTCCTGTTTCAGTCAATTACTATCATCCTGATCCTCTGTCCATTCTAATTATCTATGTCCTGTTTCAGTCAATTACTATCATCCTGATCCTCTGTCCATTCTAATTATCTATGTCCTGTTTCAGTCAATTACTATCATCCTGATCCTCTGTCTATTCTAATTGTCTATGTCCTGTTTCAGTCAATTACTATCATCCTGACCCTCTGTCTATTCTAATTATCTATGTCCTGTTTCAGTCAATTACTATCATCCTGATCCTCTGTCTATTCTAATTATCTATGTCCTGTTTCAGTCAATTACTATCATCCTGATCCTCTGTCTATTCTAATTATCTATGTCCTGTTTCAGTCAATTACTATCATCCTGATCCTCTGTCTATTCTAATTATCTATGTCCTGTTTCAGTCAATTACTATCATCCTGATCCTCTGTCCATTCTAATTATCTATGTCCTGTTTCAGTCAATTACTATCATCCTGATCCTCTGTCTATTCTAATTATCTATGTCCTGTTTCAGTCAATTACTATCATCCTGATCCTCTGTCTATTTTAATTATCTATGTCCTGTTTCAGTCAATTACTATCATCCTGATCCTCTGTCTATTCTAATTATCTATGTCCTGTTTCAGTCAATTACTATCATCCTGATCCTCTGTCCATTCTAATGATCTATGTCCTGTTTCAGTCAATTACTATCATCCTGATCCTCTGTCTATTCTAATTATCTATGTCCTGTTTCAGTCAATTACTATCATCCTGATCCTCTGTCTATTCTAATTATCTATGTCCTGCTACCGTCAGTTACTATCATCCTGATCCTCTTTCCATTCTAATTATCTATGTCCTGTTTCAGTCAATTACTATCATCCTGATCCTCTGTCTATTCTAATTATCTATGTCCTGCTACCGTCAATTACTATCATCCTGATCCTCTTTCCACTCTAATTATCTATGTCCTGTTTCAGTCAATTACTATCATCCTGTTCCTCTATCTATTCTAATTATCTATGTCCTGTTTCAGTCAATTAATATCATCCTGATCCTCTGTCTATTCTAATTATCTATGTCCTGTTTCAGTCAATTACTATCATCCTGATCCTCTGTCTATTCTAATTATCAATGACCTGTTTCAGTCAATTACTATCATCCTGATCCTCTGTCTATTCTAATTATCTATGTCCTGTTTCAGTCAATTACTATCATCCTGATCCTCTGTCTATTCTAATTATCAATGACCTGTTTCAGTCAATTACTATCATCCTGATCCTCTGTCTATTCTAATTATCTATGTCCTGTTTCAGTCAATTACTATCATCCTGATCCTCTGTCTATTTTAATTATCTATGTCCTGTTTCAGTCAATTACTATCATCCTGATCCTCTGTCTATTCTAATTATCTATGTCCTGTTTCAGTCAATTACTATCATCCTGATCCTCTGTCCATTCTAATTGTCTATGTCCTGTTTCAGTCAATTACAATCATCCTGATCCTCTGTCTATTCTAATTATCTATGTCCTGTTTCAGTCAATTACTATCATCCTGATCCTCTGTCCATTCTAATTATCTATGTCCTGTTTCAGTCAATTACTATCATCCTGATCCTCTGTCCATTCTAATTATCTATGTCCTGTTTCAGTCAATTACTATCATCCTGATCCTCTGTCTATTCTAATTGTCTATGTCCTGTTTCAGTCAATTACTATCATCCTGACCCTCTGTCTATTCTAATTATCTATGTCCTGTTTCAGTCAATTACTATCATCCTGATCCTCTGTCTATTCTAATTATCTATGTCCTGTTTCAGTCAATTACTATCATCCTGATCCTCTGTCTATTCTAATTATCTATGTCCTGTTTCAGTCAATTACTATCATCCTGATCCTCTGTCTATTCTAATTATCTATGTCCTGTTTCAGTCAATTACTATCATCCTGATCCTCTGTCCATTCTAATTATCTATGTCCTGTTTCAGTCAATTACTATCATCCTGATCCTCTGTCTATTCTAATTATCTATGTCCTGTTTCAGTCAATTACTATCATCCTGATCCTCTGTCTATTTTAATTATCTATGTCCTGTTTCAGTCAATTACTATCATCCTGATCCTCTGTCTATTCTAATTATCTATGTCCTGTTTCAGTCAATTACTATCATCCTGATCCTCTGTCCATTCTAATGATCTATGTCCTGTTTCAGTCAATTACTATCATCCTGATCCTCTGTCTATTCTAATTATCTATGTCCTGTTTCAGTCAATTACTATCATCCTGATCCTCTGTCTATTCTAATTATCTATGTCCTGCTACCGTCAGTTACTATCATCCTGATCCTCTTTCCATTCTAATTATCTATGTCCTGTTTCAGTCAATTACTATCATCCTGATCCTCTGTCTATTCTAATTATCTATGTCCTGCTACCGTCAATTACTATCATCCTGATCCTCTTTCCATTCTAATTATCTATGTCCTGTTTCAGTCAATTACTATCATCCTGTTCCTCTATCTATTCTAATTATCTATGTCCTGTTTCAGTCAATTAATATCATCCTGATCCTCTGTCTATTCTAATTATCTATGTCCTGTTTCAGTCAATTACTATCATCCTGATCCTCTGTCTATTCTAATTATCAATGACCTGTTTCAGTCAATTACTATCATCCTGATCCTCTGTCTATTCTAATTATCTATGTCCTGTTTCAGTCAATTACTATCATCCTGATCCTCTGTCTATTCTAATTATCAATGACCTGTTTCAGTCAATTACTATCATCCTGATCCTCTGTCTATTCTAATTATCTATGTCCTGTTTCAGTCAATTACTATCATCCTGATCCTCTGTCCATTCTAATTATCTATGTCCTGTTTCAGTCAATTACAATCATCCTGATCCTCTGTCTATTCTAATATCTATGTCCTGTTTCAGTCAATTACTATCATCCTGATCCTCTGTCCATTCTAATTATCTATGTCCTGTTTCAGTCAATTACTATCATCCTGATCCTCTGTCCATTCTAATTATCTATGTCCTGTTTCAGTCAATTACTATCATCCTGATCCTCTGTCTATTCTAATTGTCTATGTCCTGTTTCAGTCAATTACTATCATCCTGACCCTCTGTCTATTCTAATTATCTATGTCCTGTTTCAGTCAATTACTATCATCCTGATCCTCTGTCTATTCTAATTATCTATGTCCTGTTTCAGTCAATTACTATCATCCTGATCCTCTGTCTATTCTAATTATCTATGTCCTGTTTCAGTCAATTACTATCATCCTGATCCTCTGTCTATTCTAATTATCTATGTCCTGTTTCAGTCAATTACTATCATCCTGATCCTCTGTCCATTCTAATTATCTATGTCCTGTTTCAGTCAATTACTATCATCCTGATCCTCTGTCTATTCTAATTATCTATGTCCTGTTTCAGTCAATTACTATCATCCTGATCCTCTGTCCATTCTAATGATCTATGTCCTGTTTCAGTCAATTACTATCATCCTGATCCTCTGTCTATTCTAATTATCTATGTCCTGTTTCAGTCAATTACTATCATCCTGATCCTCTGTCTATTCTAATTATCTATGTCCTGCTACCGTCAATTACTATCATCCTGATCCTCTTTCCATTCTAATTATCTTTGTCCTGTTTCAGTCAATTACTATCATCCTGATCCTCTGTCTATTCTAATTATCTATGTCCTGCTACCGTCAATTACTATCATCCTGATCCTCTTTCCATTCTAATTATCTATGTCCTGTTTCAGTCAATTACTATCATCCTGTTCCTCTATCTATTCTAATTATCTATGTCCTGTTTCAGTCAATTAATATCATCCTGATCCTCTGTCTATTCTAATTATCTATGTCCTGTTTCAGTCAATTACTGTCATCCTGATCCTCTGTCTATTATAATTATCAATGACCTGTTTCAGTCAATTACTATCATCCTGATCCTCTGTCTATTCTAATTATCTATGTCCTTTTTCAGTCAATTACTATCATCCTGATCCTCTGTCTATTCTAATTATCAATGACCTGTTTCAGTCAATTACTATCATCCTGATCCTCTGTCTATTCTAATTATCTATGTCCTGTTTCAGTCAATTACTATCATCCTGATCCTCTGTCCATTCTAATTATCTATGTCCTGTTTCAGTCAATTACAATCATCCTGATCCTCTGTCTATTCTAATTATCTATGTCCTGTTTCAGTCAATTACTATCATCCTGATCCTCTGTCCATTCTAATTATTTATGTCCTGTTTCAGTCAATTACTATCATCCTGATCCTCTGTCCATTCTAATTATCTATGTCCTGTTTCAGTCAATTACTATCATCCTGATCCTCTGTCTATTCTAATTGTCTATGTCCTGTTTCAGTCAATTACTATCATCCTGACCCTCTGTCTATTCTAATTATCTATGTCCTGTTTCAGTCAATTACTATCATCCTGATCCTCTGTCTATTCTAATTATCTATGTCCTGTTTCAGTCAATTACTATCATCCTGATCCTCTGTCCATTCTAATTATTTATGTCCTGTTTCAGTCAATTACTATCATCCTGATCCTCTGTCCATTCTAATTATTTATGTCCTGTTTCAGTCAATTACTATCATCCTGATCCTCTGTCCATTCTAATTATTTATGTCCTGTTTCAGTCAATTACTATCATCCTGATCCTCTGTCCATTCTAATTATCTATGTCCTGTTTCAGTCAATTACTATCATCCTGATCCTCTGTCTATTCTAATTGTCTATGTCCTGTTTCAGTCAATTACTATCATCCTGACCCTCTGTCCATTCTAATTATCTATGTCCTGTTTCAGTCAATTACTATCATCCTGATCCTCTGTCCATTCTAATTATCTATGTCCTGTTTCAGTCAATTACTATCATCCTGATCCTCTGTCCATTCTAATTATCTATGTCCTGTTTCAGTCAATTACTATCATCCTGATCCTCTGTCTATTCTAATTATCTATGTCCTGTTTCAGTCAATTACTATCATCCTGATCCTCTGTCTATTTTAATTATCTATGTCCTGTTTCAGTCAATTACTATCATCCTGATCCTCTGTCTATTCTAATTATCTATGTCCTGTTTCAGTCAATTACTATCATCCTGATCCTCTGTCCATTCTAATGATCTATGTCCTGTTTCAGTCAATTACTATCATCCTGATCCTCTGTCTATTCTAATTATCTATGTCCTGTTTCAGTCAATTACTATCATCCTGATCCTCTGTCTATTCTAATTATCTATGTCCTGCTACCGTCAATTACTATCATCCTGATCCTCTTTCCATTCTAATTATCTATGTCCTGTTTCAGTCAATTACTATCATCCTGATCCTCTGTCTATTCTAATTATCTATGTCCTGCTACCGTCAATTACTATCATCCTGATCCTCTTTCCATTCTAATTATCTATGTCCTGTTTCAGTCAATTACTATCATCCTGTTCCTCTATCTATTCTAATTATCTATGTCCTGTTTCAGTCAATTAATATCATCCTGATCCTCTGTCTATTCTAATTATCTATGTCCTGTTTCAGTCAATTACTATCATCCTGATCCTCTGTCCATTCTAATTATCTATGTCCTGTTTCAGTCAATTACTATCATCCTGATCCTCTGTCTATTCTAATTATCTATGTCCTGTTTCAGTCAATTACTATCATCCTGATCCTCTGTCTATTTTAATTATCTATGTCCTGTTTCAGTCAATTACTATCATCCTGATCCTCTGTCTATTCTAATTATCTATGTCCTGTTTCAGTCAATTACTATCATCCTGATCCTCTGTCCATTCTAATGATCTATGTCCTGTTTCAGTCAATTACTATCATCCTGATCCTCTGTCTATTCTAATTATCTATGTCCTGTTTCAGTCAATTACTATCATCCTGATCCTCTGTCTATTCTAATTATCTATGTCCTGCTACCGTCAATTACTATCATCCTGATCCTCTTTCCATTCTAATTATCTATGTCCTGTTTCAGTCAATTACTATCATCCTGATCCTCTGTCTATTCTAATTATCTATGTCCTGCTACCGTCAATTACTATCATCCTGATCCTCTTTCCATTCTAATTATCTATGTCCTGTTTCAGTCAATTACTATCATCCTGTTCCTCTATCTATTCTAATTATCTATGTCCTGTTTCAGTCAATTAATATCATCCTGATCCTCTGTCTATTCTAATTATCTATGTCCTGTTTCAGTCAATTACTATCATCCTGATCCTCTGTCCATTCTAATTATCTATGTCCTTTTTCAGTCAATTACTATCATCCTGATCCTCTGTCCATTCTAATTATCTATGTCCTGTTTCAGTCAATTAATATCATCCTGATCCTCTGACCATTCTAATTATCTATGTCCTGCTACCGTCAATTACTATCATCCTGATCCTCTTTCCATTCTAATTATCTATGTCCTGTTTCAGTCAATTACTATCATCCTGATCCTCTGTCTATTCTAATTATCTATGTCCTGCTACCGTCAATTACTATCATCCTGATCCTCTTTCCATTCTAATTATCTGTGTCCTGTTTCAGTCAATTACTATCATCCTGATCATCTGTCTATTCTAATTATCTATGTCCTGTTTCAGTCAATTACTATCATCCTGATCCTCTGTCTATTCTAATTATCTATGTCCTGTTTCAGTCAATTACTATCATCCTGATCCTCTGTCTATTCTAATTATCTATGTCCTGTTTCAGTCAATTACTATCATCCTGATCCTCTGTCTATTCTAATTATCTATGTCCTGTTTCAATCAATTACTATCATCCTGATCCTCTGTCTATTCTAATTATCTATGTCCTGTTTCCGTCAATTACTATCATCCTGATCCTCTGTCTATTCTAATTATCTATGTCCTGTTTCAGTCAATTACTATCATCCTGATCCTCTGTCTATTCTAATTATCTATGCCCTGTTTCAGTCAATTACTATCATCCTGATCCTCTGTCTAATCTAATTATCTATGTCCTGTTTCAGTCAATTACTATCATCCTGATCCTCTGTCTATTCTAATTATCTATGTCCTGTTTCAGTCAATTACTATCATCCTGATCCTCTGTCTATTCTAATTATCTATGTCCTGTTTCAGTCAATTACTATCATCCTGATCCTCTGTCTATTCTAATTATCTATGTCCTGTTTCAGTCAATTACTATCATCCTGATCCTCTGTCTAATCTAATTATCTATGTCCTGTTTCAGTCAATTACTATCATCCTGATCCTCTGTCTATTCTAATTATCTATGTCCTGTTTCAGTCAATTACTATCATCCTGATCCTCTGTCTATTCTAATTATCTATGTCCTGTTTCAGTCAATTAATATCATCCTGATCCTCTGTCTATTCTAATTATCTATGTCCTGTTTCAGTCAATTAATATCATCCTGATCCTCTGTCTATTCTAATTATCTATGTCCTGTTTCAGTCAATTAATATCATCCTGATCCTCTGTCTATTCTAATTATCTATGTCCTGTTTCAGTCAATTAATATCATCCTGATCCTCTGTCCATTCTAATTATCTATGTCCTGTTTCAGTCAATTACTATCATCCTGATCCTCTGTCTATTCTAATTATCTATGTCCTGTTTCAGTCAATTAATATCATCCTGATCCTCTGTCCATTCTAATTATCTATGTCCTGTTTCAGTCAATTACTATCATCCTGATCCTCTGTCTAATCTAATTATCTATGTCCTGTTTCAGTCAATTACTATCATCCTGATCCTCTGTCTATTCTAATTATCTATGTCCTGTTTCAGTCAATTACTATCATCCTGATCCTCTGTCTATTCTAATTATCTATGTCCTGTTTCAGTCAATTACTATCATCCTGATCCTCTGTCTATTCTAATTATCTATGTCCTGTTTCAGTCAATTACTATCATCCTGATCCTCTGTCTGTTCTAATTATCTATGTCCTGTTTCAGTCAATTACTATCATCCTGATCCTCTGTCTATTCTAATTATCTATGTCCTGTTTCAGTCAATTACTATCATCCTGATCCTCTGTCTAATCTAATTATCTATGTCCTGTTTCAGTCAATTACTATCATCCTGATCCTCTGTCTATTCTAATTATCTATGTCCTGTTTCAGTCAATTACTATCATCCTGATCCTCTGTCTATTCTAATTATCTATGTCCTGTTTCAGTCAATTGCTATCATCCTGATCCTCTGTCTATTCTAATTATCTATGTCCTGTTTCAGTCAATTACTATCATCCTGATCCTCTGTCTATTCTAATTATCTATGTCCTGTTTCAGTCAATTACTATCATCCTGATCCTCTGTCTATTCTAATTATCTATGTCCTGTTTCAGTCAATTACTATCATCCTGATCCTCTGTCTATTCTAATTATCTATGTCCTGTTTCAGTCAATTACTATCATCCTGATCCTCTGTCTATTCTAATTATCTATGTCCTGTTTCAGTCAATTAATATCATCCTGATCCTCTGTCTAATCTAATTATCTATGTCCTGTTTCAGTCAATTACTATCATCCTGATACTCTGTCTATTCTAATTATCTATGTCCTGTTTCAGTCAATTACTATCATCCTGATCCTCTGTCTAATCTAATTATCTATGTCCTGTTTCAGTCAATTACTATCATCCTGATCCTCTGTCTATTCTAATTATCTATGTCCTCTTTCAGTCAATTACTATCATCCTGATCCTCTGTCTATTCTAATTATCTATGTCCTGTTTCAGTCAATTACTATCATCCTGATCCTCTGTCTATTCTAATTATCTATGTCCTGTTTCAGTCAATTACTATCATCCTGATCCTCTGTCTGTTCTAATTATCTATGTCCTGTTTCAGTCAATTACTATCATCCTGATCCTCTGTCTATTCTAATTATCTATGTCCTGTTTCAGTCAATTACTATCATCCTGATCCTCTGTCTAATCTAATTATCTATGTCCTGTTTCAGTCAATTACTATCATCCTGATCCTCTGTCTATTCTAATTATCTATGTCCTGTTTCAGTCAATTACTATCATCCTGATCCTCTGTCTATTCTAATTATCTATGTCCTGTTTCAGTCAATTGCTATCATCCTGATCCTCTGTCTATTCTAATTATCTATGTCCTGTTTCAGTCAATTACTATCATCCTGATCCTCTGTCTATTCTAATTATCTATGTCCTGTTTCAGTCAATTACTATCATCCTGATCCTCTGTCTATTCTAATTATCTATGTCCTGTTTCAGTCAATTACTATCATCCTGATCCTCTGTCTATTCTAATTATCTATGTCCTGTTTCAGTCAATTACTATCATCCTGATCCTCTGTCTATTCTAATTATCTATGTCCTGTTTCAGTCAATTAATATCATCCTGATCCTCTGTCTAATCTAATTATCTATGTCCTGTTTCAGTCAATTACTATCATCCTGATACTCTGTCTATTCTAATTATCTATGTCCTGTTTCAGTCAATTACTATCATCCTGATCCTCTGTCTAATCTAATTATCTATGTCCTGTTTCAGTCAATTACTATCATCCTGATCCTCTGTCTATTCTAATTATCTATGTCCTCTTTCAGTCAATTAATATCATCCTGATCCTCTGTCTATTCTAATTATCTATGTCCTGTTTCAGTCAATTACTATCATCCTGATCCTCTGTCCATTCTAATTATCTATGTCCTGTTTCAGTCAATTACTATCATCCTGATCCGCTGTCCATTCTAATTATCTATGTCCTGTTTCAGTCAATTACTATCATCCTGATCCTCTGTCCATTCTAATTATCTATGTCCTGTTTCAGTCAATTACTATCATCCTGATCCTCTGTCTATTCTAATTATCTATGTCCTGTTTCAGTCAATTACTATCATCCTGATCCTCTGTCCATTCTAATTATCTATGTCCTGTTTCAGTCAATTACTATCATCCTGATCCTCTGTCTATTCTAATTATCTATGTCCTGTTTCAGTCAATTACTATCATCCTGATCCTCTGTCTATTCTAATTATCTATGTCCTGTTTCAGTCAATTACTATCATCCTGATCCTCTGTCTATTCTAATTATCTATGTCCTGTTTCAGTCAATTGCTATCATCCTGATCCTCTGTCCATTCTAATTATCTATGTCCTGTTTCAGTCAATTACTATCATCCTGATCCTCTGTCTATTCTAATTATCTATGTCCTGTTTCAGTCAATTACTATCATCCTGATCCTCTGTCTATTCTAATTATCTATGTCCTGTTTCAGTCAATTACTATCATCCTGATCCTCTGTCCATTCTAATTATCTATGTCCTGTTTCAGTCAATTACTACCATCCTGATCCTCTGTCTATTCTAATTATCTATGTCCTGTTTCAGTCAATTACTGTCATCCGGATCCTCTGTCCATTCTAATTATCAATGTCCTGTTTCAGTCAATTAATATCATCCTGATCCTCTGAACATTCTAATTATCTATGTCCTGTTTCAGTCAATTACTATCATCCTGATCCTCTGTCCATTCTAATTATCTATGTCCTGTTTCAGTCAATTACTATCATCCTGATCCTCTGTCTATTCTAATTATCTATGTCCTGTTTCAGTCAATTACTATCATCCTGATCCTCTGTCCATTCTAATTATCTATGTCCTGTTTCAGTCAATTACTATCATCCTGATCCTCTGTCTATTCTAATTATCTATGTCCTGTTTCAGTCAATTACTATCATCCTGATCCTCTGTCTATTCTAATTATCTATGTCCAGTTTCAGTCAATTAATATCATCCTGATCCTCTGTCTAATCTAATTATCTATGTCCTGTTTCAGTCAATTACTATCATCCTGATACTCTGTCTATTCTAATTATCTATGTCCTGTTTCAGTCAATTACTATCATCCTGATCCTCTGTCTATTCTAATTATCTATGTCCTGTTTCAGTCAATTTCTATCATCCTGATCCTCTGTCCATTCTAATTATCTATGTCCTGTTTCAGTCAATTACTATCATCCTGATCCGCTGTCCATTCTAATTATCTATGTCCTGTTTCAGTCAATTACTATCATCCTGATCCTCTGTCCATTCTAATTATCTATGTCCTGTTTCAGTCAATTACTATCATCCTGATCCTCTGTCTATTCTAATTATCTATGTCCTGTTTCAGTCAATTACTATCATCCTGATCCTCTGTCTATTCTAATTATCTATGACCTGTTTCAGTCAATTACTATCATCCTGATCCTCTGTCTATTCTAATTATCTATGTCCTGTTTCAGTCAATTACTATCATCCTGATCCTCTGTCTATTCTAATTATCTATGTCCTGTTTCAGTCAATTACTATCATCCTGATCCTCTGTCTATTCTAATTATCTATGTCCTGTTTCAGTCAATTACTATCATCCTGATCCTCTGTCTATTCTAATTATCTATGTCCTGTTTCAGTCAATTACTATCATCCTGATCCTCTGTCTATTCTAATTATCTATGTCCTGTTTCAGTCAATTACTATCATCCTGATCCTCTGTCTATTCTAATTATCTATGTCCGGTTTCAGTCAATTACTATCATCCTGATCCTCTGTCCATTCTAATTATCTATGTCCTGTTTCAGTCAATTACTATCATCCTGATCCTCTGTCTATTCTAATTATCTATGTCCTGTTTCAGTCAATTACTATCATCCTGATCCTCTGTCTATTCTAATTATCTATGTCCTGTTTCAGTCAATTACTATCATCCTGATCCTCTGTCTATTCTAATTATCTATGTCCTGTTTCAGTCAATTACTATCATCCTGATCCTCTGTCTATTCTAATTATCTATGTCCTGTTTCAGTCAATTACTATCATCCTGATCCTCTGTCCATTCTAATTATCTATGTCCTGCTTCAGTCAATTACTATCATCCTGATCCTCTGTACATTCTAATTATCTATGTCCTGTTTCAGTCAATTACTATCATCCTGATCCTCTGTCCATTCTAATGATCTATGTCCTGTTTCAGTCAATTACTATCATCCTGATCCTCTGTCTATTCTAATTATCTATGTCCTGTTTCAGTCAATTACTATCATCCTGATCCTCTGTCCATTCTAATTATCTATGTCCTGTTTCAGTCAATTAATATCATCCTGATCCTCTGTCCATTCTAATTATCTATGTCCTGTTTCAGTCAATTACTATCATCCTGATCCTCTGTCTATTCTAATTATCTATGTCCTGTTTCAGTCAATTAATATCATCCTGATCCTCTGTCTATTCTAATTATCTATGTCCTGTTTCAGTCAATTACTATCATCCTGATCCTCTGTCTATTCTAATTATCTATGTCCTGTTTCAGTCAATTACTATCATCCTGATCCTCTGTCTATTCTAATTATCTATGTCCTGTTTCAGTCAATTACTATCATCCTGATCCTCTGTACATTCTAATTATCTATGTCCTGTTTCAGTCAATTACTATCATCCTGATCCTCTGTCCATTCTAATTATCTATGTCCTGTTTCAGTCAATTACTATCATCCTGATCCTCTGTCTATTCTAATTATATATGTCCTGTTTCAGTCAATTACTATCATCCTGATCCTCTGTCTATTCTAATTATCTATGTCCTGTTTCAGTCAATTACTATCATCCTGATCCTCTGTCTATTCTAATTATCTATGTCCTGTTTCAGTCAATTACTATCATCCTGATCCTCTGTCTATTCTAATTATCTATGTCCTGTTTCAGTCAATTACTGTCATCCTGATCCTCTGTACATTCTAATTATCTATGTCCTGTTTCAGTCAATTACTATCATCCTGATCCTCTGTCCATTCTAATTATCTATGTCCTGTTTCAGTCAATTACTATCATCCTGATCCTCTGTCCATTCTAATTATCTATGTCCTGTTTCAGTCAATTACTATCATCCTGATCCTCTGTCTATTCTAATTATCTATGTCCTGTTTCAGTCAATTACTATCATCCTGATCCTCTGTACATTCTAATTATCTATGTCCTGTTTCAGTCAATTACTATCATCCTGTTCCTCTGTCCATTCTAATTATCTATGTCCTGTTTCAGTCAATTACTATCATCCTGATCCTCTGTCTATTCTAATTATCTATGTCCTGTTTCAGTCAATTACTATCATCCTGATCCTCTGTCTATTCTAATTATCTATGTCCTGTTTCAGTCAATTACTATCATCCTGATCCTCTGTCTATTCTAATTATCTATGTCCTGTTTCAGTCAATTACTATCATCCTGATCCTCTGTCTATTCTAATTATCTATGTCCTGTTTCAGTCAATTACTATCATCCTGATCCTCTGTCTATTCTAATTATCTATGTCCTGTTTCAGTCAATTACTATCATCCTGATCCTCTGACCATTCTAATTATCTATGTCCTGTTTCAGTCAATTACTATCATCCTGATCCTCTGTCTATTCTAATTATCTATGTCCTGTTTCAGTCAATTACTATTATCCTGATCCTCTGTCTATTCTAATTATCTTTGTCCTGTTTCAGTCAATTACGATCATCCTGATCCTCTGTCCATTCTAATTATCTATGTCCTGTTTCAGTCAATTACTATCATCCTGATCCTCTGTCCATTCTAATTATCTATGTCCTGTTTCAGTCAATTACTATCATCCTGATCCTCTGTCCATTCTAATTATCTATGTCCTGTTTCAGTCAATTACTATCATCCTGATCCTCTGTCCATTCTAATTATCTATGTCCTGTTTCAGTCAATTACTATCATCCTGATCCTCTGTCCATTCTAATTATCTATGTCCTGTTTCAGTCAATTACTATCATCCTGATCCTCTGTCTATTCTAATTATCTATGTCCTGTTTCAGTCAATTACTATCATCCTGATCCTCTGTCTATTTTAATTATCTATGTCCTGTTTCAGTCAATTACTATCATCCTGATCCTCTGTCTATTCTAATTATCTATGTCCTGTTTCAGTCAATTACTATCATCCTGATCCTCTGTCCATTCTAATGATCTATGTCCTGTTTCAGTCAATTACTATCATCCTGATCCTCTGTCTATTCTAATTATCTATGTCCTGTTTCAGTCAATTACTATCATCCTGATCCTCTGTCTATTCTAATTATCTATGTCCTGCTACCGTCAATTACTATCATCCTGATCCTCTTTCCATTCTAATTATCTATGTCCTGTTTCAGTCAATTACTATCATCCTGATCCTCTGTCTATTCTAATTATCTATGTCCTGCTACCGTCAATTACTATCATCCTGATCCTCTTTCCATTCTAATTATCTATGTCCTGTTTCAGTCAATTACTATCATCCTGTTCCTCTATCTATTCTAATTATCTATGTCCTGTTTCAGTCAATTAATATCATCCTGATCCTCTGTCTATTCTAATTATCTATGTCCTGTTTCAGTCAATTACTATCATCCTGATCCTCTGTCCATTCTAATTATCTATGTCCTGTTTCAGTCAATTACTATCATCCTGATCCTCTGTCTATTCTAATTATCTATGTCCTGTTTCAGTCAATTACTATCATCCTGATCCTCTGTCTATTTTAATTATCTATGTCCTGTTTCAGTCAATTACTATCATCCTGATCCTCTGTCTATTCTAATTATCTATGTCCTGTTTCAGTCAATTACTATCATCCTGATCCTCTGTCCATTCTAATGATCTATGTCCTGTTTCAGTCAATTACTATCATCCTGATCCTCTGTCTATTCTAATTATCTATGTCCTGTTTCAGTCAATTACTATCATCCTGATCCTCTGTCTATTCTAATTATCTATGTCCTGCTACCGTCAATTACTATCATCCTGATCCTCTTTCCATTCTAATTATCTATGTCCTGTTTCAGTCAATTACTATCATCCTGATCCTCTGTCTATTCTAATTATCTATGTCCTGCTACCGTCAATTACTATCATCCTGATCCTCTTTCCATTCTAATTATCTATGTCCTGTTTCAGTCAATTACTATCATCCTGTTCCTCTATCTATTCTAATTATCTATGTCCTGTTTCAGTCAATTAATATCATCCTGATCCTCTGTCTATTCTAATTATCTATGTCCTGTTTCAGTCAATTACTATCATCCTGATCCTCTGTCCATTCTAATTATCTATGTCCTTTTTCAGTCAATTACTATCATCCTGATCCTCTGTCCATTCTAATTATCTATGTCCTGTTTCAGTCAATTAATATCATCCTGATCCTCTGACCATTCTAATTATCTATGTCCTGCTACCGTCAATTACTATCATCCTGATCCTCTTTCCATTCTAATTATCTATGTCCTGTTTCAGTCAATTACTATCATCCTGATCCTCTGTCTATTCTAATTATCTATGTCCTGCTACCGTCAATTACTATCATCCTGATCCTCTTTCCATTCTAATTATCTGTGTCCTGTTTCAGTCAATTACTATCATCCTGATCATCTGTCTATTCTAATTATCTATGTCCTGTTTCAGTCAATTACTATCATCCTGATCCTCTGTCTATTCTAATTATCTATGTCCTGTTTCAGTCAATTACTATCATCCTGATCCTCTGTCTATTCTAATTATCTATGTCCTGTTTCAGTCAATTACTATCATCCTGATCCTCTGTCTATTCTAATTATCTATGTCCTGTTTCAATCAATTACTATCATCCTGATCCTCTGTCTATTCTAATTATCTATGTCCTGTTTCCGTCAATTACTATCATCCTGATCCTCTGTCTATTCTAATTATCTATGTCCTGTTTCAGTCAATTACTATCATCCTGATCCTCTGTCTATTCTAATTATCTATGCCCTGTTTCAGTCAATTACTATCATCCTGATCCTCTGTCTAATCTAATTATCTATGTCCTGTTTCAGTCAATTACTATCATCCTGATCCTCTGTCTATTCTAATTATCTATGTCCTGTTTCAGTCAATTACTATCATCCTGATCCTCTGTCTATTCTAATTATCTATGTCCTGTTTCAGTCAATTACTATCATCCTGATCCTCTGTCTATTCTAATTATCTATGTCCTGTTTCAGTCAATTACTATCATCCTGATCCTCTGTCTAATCTAATTATCTATGTCCTGTTTCAGTCAATTACTATCATCCTGATCCTCTGTCTATTCTAATTATCTATGTCCTGTTTCAGTCAATTACTATCATCCTGATCCTCTGTCTATTCTAATTATCTATGTCCTGTTTCAGTCAATTAATATCATCCTGATCCTCTGTCTATTCTAATTATCTATGTCCTGTTTCAGTCAATTAATATCATCCTGATCCTCTGTCTATTCTAATTATCTATGTCCTGTTTCAGTCAATTAATATCATCCTGATCCTCTGTCTATTCTAATTATCTATGTCCTGTTTCAGTCAATTAATATCATCCTGATCCTCTGTCCATTCTAATTATCTATGTCCTGTTTCAGTCAATTACTATCATCCTGATCCTCTGTCTATTCTAATTATCTATGTCCTGTTTCAGTCAATTAATATCATCCTGATCCTCTGTCCATTCTAATTATCTATGTCCTGTTTCAGTCAATTACTATCATCCTGATCCTCTGTCTAATCTAATTATCTATGTCCTGTTTCAGTCAATTACTATCATCCTGATCCTCTGTCTATTCTAATTATCTATGTCCTGTTTCAGTCAATTACTATCATCCTGATCCTCTGTCTATTCTAATTATCTATGTCCTGTTTCAGTCAATTACTATCATCCTGATCCTCTGTCTATTCTAATTATCTATGTCCTGTTTCAGTCAATTACTATCATCCTGATCCTCTGTCTGTTCTAATTATCTATGTCCTGTTTCAGTCAATTACTATCATCCTGATCCTCTGTCTATTCTAATTATCTATGTCCTGTTTCAGTCAATTACTATCATCCTGATCCTCTGTCTAATCTAATTATCTATGTCCTGTTTCAGTCAATTACTATCATCCTGATCCTCTGTCTATTCTAATTATCTATGTCCTGTTTCAGTCAATTACTATCATCCTGATCCTCTGTCTATTCTAATTATCTATGTCCTGTTTCAGTCAATTGCTATCATCCTGATCCTCTGTCTATTCTAATTATCTATGTCCTGTTTCAGTCAATTACTATCATCCTGATCCTCTGTCTATTCTAATTATCTATGTCCTGTTTCAGTCAATTACTATCATCCTGATCCTCTGTCTATTCTAATTATCTATGTCCTGTTTCAGTCAATTACTATCATCCTGATCCTCTGTCTATTCTAATTATCTATGTCCTGTTTCAGTCAATTACTATCATCCTGATCCTCTGTCTATTCTAATTATCTATGTCCTGTTTCAGTCAATTAATATCATCCTGATCCTCTGTCTAATCTAATTATCTATGTCCTGTTTCAGTCAATTACTATCATCCTGATACTCTGTCTATTCTAATTATCTATGTCCTGTTTCAGTCAATTACTATCATCCTGATCCTCTGTCTAATCTAATTATCTATGTCCTGTTTCAGTCAATTACTATCATCCTGATCCTCTGTCTATTCTAATTATCTATGTCCTCTTTCAGTCAATTACTATCATCCTGATCCTCTGTCTATTCTAATTATCTATGTCCTGTTTCAGTCAATTACTATCATCCTGATCCTCTGTCTATTCTAATTATCTATGTCCTGTTTCAGTCAATTACTATCATCCTGATCCTCTGTCTGTTCTAATTATCTATGTCCTGTTTCAGTCAATTACTATCATCCTGATCCTCTGTCTATTCTAATTATCTATGTCCTGTTTCAGTCAATTACTATCATCCTGATCCTCTGTCTAATCTAATTATCTATGTCCTGTTTCAGTCAATTACTATCATCCTGATCCTCTGTCTATTCTAATTATCTATGTCCTGTTTCAGTCAATTACTATCATCCTGATCCTCTGTCTATTCTAATTATCTATGTCCTGTTTCAGTCAATTGCTATCATCCTGATCCTCTGTCTATTCTAATTATCTATGTCCTGTTTCAGTCAATTACTATCATCCTGATCCTCTGTCTATTCTAATTATCTATGTCCTGTTTCAGTCAATTACTATCATCCTGATCCTCTGTCTATTCTAATTATCTATGTCCTGTTTCAGTCAATTACTATCATCCTGATCCTCTGTCTATTCTAATTATCTATGTCCTGTTTCAGTCAATTACTATCATCCTGATCCTCTGTCTATTCTAATTATCTATGTCCTGTTTCAGTCAATTAATATCATCCTGATCCTCTGTCTAATCTAATTATCTATGTCCTGTTTCAGTCAATTACTATCATCCTGATACTCTGTCTATTCTAATTATCTATGTCCTGTTTCAGTCAATTACTATCATCCTGATCCTCTGTCTAATCTAATTATCTATGTCCTGTTTCAGTCAATTACTATCATCCTGATCCTCTGTCTATTCTAATTATCTATGTCCTCTTTCAGTCAATTACTATCATCCTGATCCTCTGTCTATTCTAATTATCTATGTCCTGTTTCAGTCAATTACTATCATCCTGATCCTCTGTCCATTCTAATTATCTATGTCCTGTTTCAGTCAATTACTATCATCCTGATCCGCTGTCCATTCTAATTATCTATGTCCTGTTTCAGTCAATTACTATCATCCTGATCCTCTGTCCATTCTAATTATCTATGTCCTGTTTCAGTCAATTACTATCATCCTGATCCTCTGTCTATTCTAATTATCTATGTCCTGTTTCAGTCAATTACTATCATCCTGATCCTCTGTCCATTCTAATTATCTATGTCCTGTTTCAGTCAATTACTATCATCCTGATCCTCTGTCTATTCTAATTATCTATGTCCTGTTTCAGTCAATTACTATCATCCTGATCCTCTGTCTATTCTAATTATCTATGTCCTGTTTCAGTCAATTACTATCATCCTGATCCTCTGTCTATTCTAATTATCTATGTCCTGTTTCAGTCAATTGCTATCATCCTGATCCTCTGTCCATTCTAATTATCTATGTCCTGTTTCAGTCAATTACTATCATCCTGATCCTCTGTCTATTCTAATTATCTATGTCCTGTTTCAGTCAATTACTATCATCCTGATCCTCTGTCTATTCTAATTATCTATGTCCTGTTTCAGTCAATTACTATCATCCTGATCCTCTGTCCATTCTAATTATCTATGTCCTGTTTCAGTCAATTACTACCATCCTGATCCTCTGTCTATTCTAATTATCTATGTCCTGTTTCAGTCAATTACTGTCATCCGGATCCTCTGTCCATTCTAATTATCAATGTCCTGTTTCAGTCAATTAATATCATCCTGATCCTCTGAACATTCTAATTATCTATGTCCTGTTTCAGTCAATTACTATCATCCTGATCCTCTGTCCATTCTAATTATCTATGTCCTGTTTCAGTCAATTACTATCATCCTGATCCTCTGTCTATTCTAATTATCTATGTCCTGTTTCAGTCAATTACTATCATCCTGATCCTCTGTCCATTCTAATTATCTATGTCCTGTTTCAGTCAATTACTATCATCCTGATCCTCTGTCTATTCTAATTATCTATGTCCTGTTTCAGTCAATTACTATCATCCTGATCCTCTGTCTATTCTAATTATCTATGTCCAGTTTCAGTCAATTAATATCATCCTGATCCTCTGTCTAATCTAATTATCTATGTCCTGTTTCAGTCAATTACTATCATCCTGATACTCTGTCTATTCTAATTATCTATGTCCTGTTTCAGTCAATTACTATCATCCTGATCCTCTGTCTATTCTAATTATCTATGTCCTGTTTCAGTCAATTTCTATCATCCTGATCCTCTGTCCATTCTAATTATCTATGTCCTGTTTCAGTCAATTACTATCATCCTGATCCGCTGTCCATTCTAATTATCTATGTCCTGTTTCAGTCAATTACTATCATCCTGATCCTCTGTCCATTCTAATTATCTATGTCCTGTTTCAGTCAATTACTATCATCCTGATCCTCTGTCTATTCTAATTATCTATGTCCTGTTTCAGTCAATTACTATCATCCTGATCCTCTGTCTATTCTAATTATCTATGACCTGTTTCAGTCAATTACTATCATCCTGATCCTCTGTCTATTCTAATTATCTATGTCCTGTTTCAGTCAATTACTATCATCCTGATCCTCTGTCTATTCTAATTATCTATGTCCTGTTTCAGTCAATTACTATCATCCTGATCCTCTGTCTATTCTAATTATCTATGTCCTGTTTCAGTCAATTACTATCATCCTGATCCTCTGTCTATTCTAATTATCTATGTCCTGTTTCAGTCAATTACTATCATCCTGATCCTCTGTCTATTCTAATTATCTATGTCCTGTTTCAGTCAATTACTATCATCCTGATCCTCTGTCTATTCTAATTATCTATGTCCGGTTTCAGTCAATTACTATCATCCTGATCCTCTGTCCATTCTAATTATCTATGTCCTGTTTCAGTCAATTACTATCATCCTGATCCTCTGTCTATTCTAATTATCTATGTCCTGTTTCAGTCAATTACTATCATCCTGATCCTCTGTCTATTCTAATTATCTATGTCCTGTTTCAGTCAATTACTATCATCCTGATCCTCTGTCTATTCTAATTATCTATGTCCTGTTTCAGTCAATTACTATCATCCTGATCCTCTGTCTATTCTAATTATCTATGTCCTGTTTCAGTCAATTACTATCATCCTGATCCTCTGTCCATTCTAATTATCTATGTCCTGCTTCAGTCAATTACTATCATCCTGATCCTCTGTACATTCTAATTATCTATGTCCTGTTTCAGTCAATTACTATCATCCTGATCCTCTGTCCATTCTAATGATCTATGTCCTGTTTCAGTCAATTACTATCATCCTGATCCTCTGTCTATTCTAATTATCTATGTCCTGTTTCAGTCAATTACTATCATCCTGATCCTCTGTCCATTCTAATTATCTATGTCCTGTTTCAGTCAATTAATATCATCCTGATCCTCTGTCCATTCTAATTATCTATGTCCTGTTTCAGTCAATTACTATCATCCTGATCCTCTGTCTATTCTAATTATCTATGTCCTGTTTCAGTCAATTAATATCATCCTGATCCTCTGTCTATTCTAATTATCTATGTCCTGTTTCAGTCAATTACTATCATCCTGATCCTCTGTCTATTCTAATTATCTATGTCCTGTTTCAGTCAATTACTATCATCCTGATCCTCTGTCTATTCTAATTATCTATGTCCTGTTTCAGTCAATTACTATCATCCTGATCCTCTGTACATTCTAATTATCTATGTCCTGTTTCAGTCAATTACTATCATCCTGATCCTCTGTCCATTCTAATTATCTATGTCCTGTTTCAGTCAATTACTATCATCCTGATCCTCTGTCTATTCTAATTATATATGTCCTGTTTCAGTCAATTACTATCATCCTGATCCTCTGTCTATTCTAATTATCTATGTCCTGTTTCAGTCAATTACTATCATCCTGATCCTCTGTCTATTCTAATTATCTATGTCCTGTTTCAGTCAATTACTATCATCCTGATCCTCTGTCTATTCTAATTATCTATGTCCTGTTTCAGTCAATTACTGTCATCCTGATCCTCTGTACATTCTAATTATCTATGTCCTGTTTCAGTCAATTACTATCATCCTGATCCTCTGTCCATTCTAATTATCTATGTCCTGTTTCAGTCAATTACTATCATCCTGATCCTCTGTCCATTCTAATTATCTATGTCCTGTTTCAGTCAATTACTATCATCCTGATCCTCTGTCTATTCTAATTATCTATGTCCTGTTTCAGTCAATTACTATCATCCTGATCCTCTGTACATTCTAATTATCTATGTCCTGTTTCAGTCAATTACTATCATCCTGTTCCTCTGTCCATTCTAATTATCTATGTCCTGTTTCAGTCAATTACTATCATCCTGATCCTCTGTCTATTCTAATTATCTATGTCCTGTTTCAGTCAATTACTATCATCCTGATCCTCTGTCTATTCTAATTATCTATGTCCTGTTTCAGTCAATTACTATCATCCTGATCCTCTGTCTATTCTAATTATCTATGTCCTGTTTCAGTCAATTACTATCATCCTGATCCTCTGTCTATTCTAATTATCTATGTCCTGTTTCAGTCAATTACTATCATCCTGATCCTCTGTCTATTCTAATTATCTATGTCCTGTTTCAGTCAATTACTATCATCCTGATCCTCTGACCATTCTAATTATCTATGTCCTGTTTCAGTCAATTACTATCATCCTGATCCTCTGTCTATTCTAATTATCTATGTCCTGTTTCAGTCAATTACTATTATCCTGATCCTCTGTCTATTCTAATTATCTTTGTCCTGTTTCAGTCAATTACGATCATCCTGATCCTCTGTCCATTCTAATTATCTATGTCCTGTTTCAGTCAATTACTATCATCCTGATCCTCTGTCCATTCTAATTATCTCTGTCCTGTTTCAGTCAATTACTATCATCCTGATCCTCTGTCTATTCTAATTATCTTTGTCCTGTTTCAGTCAATTACTATCATCCTGATCCTCTGTCTATTCTAATTATCTATGTCCTGTTTCAGTCAATTAATATCATCCTGATCCTCTGTCTATTCTAATTATCTATGTCCTGTTTCAGTCAATTACTATCATCCTGATCCTCTGTCCATTCTAATTATCTATGTCCTGTTTCAGTCAATTACTATCATCCTGATCCTCTGTCTATTCTAATTATCTATGTCCTGTTTCAGTCAATTAATATCATCCTGATCGTCTGTCCATTCTATTTATCTATGTCCTGTTTCAGTCAATTACTATCATCCTGATCCTCTGAACATTCTAATTATCTATGTCCTGTTTCAGTCAATTACTATCATCCTGATCCTCTGTCCATTCTAATTATCTATGTCCTGTTTCAGTCAATTACTATCATCCTGATCCTCTGTCTATTCTAATTATCTATGTCCTGTTTCAGTCAATTACTATCATCCTGATCCTCTGTCCATTCTAATTATCTATGTCCTGTTTCAGTCAATTACTATCATCCTGATCCTCTGTCCATTCTAATTATCTATGTCCTGTTTCAGTCAATTACTATCATCCTGATCCTCTGTCCATTCTAATTATCTATGTCCTGTTTCAGTCAATTACTATCATCCTGATCCTCTGTCTATTCTAATTATCTATGTCCTGTTTCAGTCAATTACTATCATCCTGATCCTCTGACCATTCTAATTATCTATGTACTGTTTCAGTCAATTAATATCATCCTGATCCTCTGTCTATTCTAATTATCTATGTCCTGTTTCAGTCAATTACTATCATCCTGATCCTCTGTCTATTCTAATTATCTATGTCCTGTTTCAGTCAATTACTATCATCCTGATCCTCTGTCCATTCTAATTATCTATGTCCTGTTTCAGTCAATTACTATCATCCTGATCCTCTGTCTATTCTAATTATCTATGTCCTGTTTCAGTCAATTACTATCATCCTGATCCTCTGTCCATTCTAATTATCTATGTCCTGTTTCAGTCAATTACTATCATCCTGATCCTCTGTCCATTCTAATTATCTATGTCCTGTTTCAGTCAATTACTATCATCCTGATCCTCTGTCCATTCTAATTATCTATGTCCTGTTTCAGTCAATTACTATCATCCTGATCCTCTGTCTATTCTAATTATCTATGTCCTGTTTCAGTCAATTACTATCATCCTGATCCTCTGTCTATTCTAATTATCTATGTCCTGTTTCAGTCAATTACTATCATCCTGATCCTCTGACCATTCTAATTATCTATGTCCTGTTTCAGTCAATTACTATCATCCTGATCCTCTGTGCTTTCTAATTATCTATGTCCTGTTTCAGTCAATTACTATCATCCTGATCCTCTGTCTATTCTAATTATCAATGTCCTGTTTCAGTCAATTACTATCATCCTGATCCTCTGTCCATTCTAATTATCTATGTCCTGTTTCAGTCAATTACTATCATCCTGATCCTCTGTCTATTCTAATTATCTATGTCCTGTTTCAGTCAATTACTATCATCCTGATCCTCTGTCCATTCTAATTAACTATGTCCTGTTTCAGTCAATTAC
This sequence comes from Heterodontus francisci, assembly GCF_036365525.1. Taxonomy (NCBI): domain Eukaryota; kingdom Metazoa; phylum Chordata; class Chondrichthyes; order Heterodontiformes; family Heterodontidae; genus Heterodontus; species Heterodontus francisci. Next base: position 1,502,187 of record NW_027141814.1, on the reverse strand, counting down.
TATCATCCTGATCCTCTGTCTATTCTAATTATCTATGTCCTGTTTCAGTCAATTGCTATCATCCTGATCCTCTGTCTATTCTAATTATCTATGTCCTGTTTCAGTCAATTACTATCATCCTGATCCTCTGTCTATTCTAATTATCAATGTCCTGTTTCAGTCAATTACTATCATCCTGATCCTCTGTCCATTCTAATTATCTATGTCCTGTTTCAGTCAATTACCATCATCCTGATCCTCTGTCTATTCTAATTATCTGTGTCCTGCTTCAGTCAATTACTATCATCCTGATCCTCTGTCTATTCTAATTATCTATGTCCTGTTTCAGTCAATTACTATCATCCTGATCCTCTGTCTATTCTAATTATCAATGACCTGTTTCAGTCAATTACTATCATCCTGATCCTCTGTCTATTCTAATTATCTATGTCCTGTTTCAGTCAATTACTATCATCCTGATCCTCTGTCTATTCTAATTATCAATGACCTGTTTCAGTCAATTAATATCATCCTGATCCTCTGTCTATTCTAATTATCTATGTCCTGTTTCAGTCAATTACTATCATCCTGATCCTCTGTCTATTCTAATTATCTATGTCCTGTTTCAGTCAATTAATATCATCCTGATCCTCTGTCTATTCTAATTATCTATGTCCTGTTTCAGTTAATTACTATCATCCTGATCCTCTGTCTATTCTAATTATCTATGTCCTGTTTCAGTCAATTACTATCATCCTGATCCTCTGTCTATTCTAATTATCTATGTCCTGTTTCAGTCAATTACTATCATCCTGATCCTCTGTACATTCTAATTATCTATGTCCTGTTTCAGTCAATTACTATCATCCTGATCCTCTGTCCATTCTAATTATCTATGTCCTGTTTCAGTCAATTACTATCATCCTGATCCTCTGTCTATTCTAATTATATATGTCCTGTTTCAGTCAATTACTATCATCCTGATCCTCTGTCTATTCTAATTATCTATGTCCTGTTTCAGTCAATTACTATCATCCTGATCCGCTGTCCATTCTAATTATCTATGTCCTGTTTCAGTCAATTACTATCATCCTGATCCTCTGTCTATTCTAATTATATATGTCCTGTTTCAGTCAATTACTATCATCCTGATCCTCTGTCTATTCTAATTATCTATGTCCTGTTTCAGTCAATTACTATCATCCTGATCCTCTGTCTATTCTAATTATCTATGTCCTGTTTCAGTCAATTACTATCATCCTGATCCTCTGTCCATTCTAATTATCTCTGTCCTGTTTCAGTCAATTACTATCATCCTGATCCTCTGTCTATTCTAATTATCTTTGTCCTGTTTCAGTCAATTACTATCATCCTGATCCTCTGTCTATTCTAATTATCTATGTCCTGTTTCAGTCAATTAATATCATCCTGATCCTCTGTCTATTCTAATTATCTATGTCCTGTTTCAGTCAATTACTATCATCCTGATCCTCTGTCCATTCTAATTATCTATGTCCTGTTTCAGTCAATTACTATCATCCTGATCCTCTGTCTATTCTAATTATCTATGTCCTGTTTCAGTCAATTAATATCATCCTGATCGTCTGTCCATTCTAATTATCTATGTCCTGTTTCAGTCAATTACTATCATCCTGATCCTCTGAACATTCTAATTATCTATGTCCTGTTTCAGTCAATTACTATCATCCTGATCCTCTGTCCATTCTAATTATCTATGTCCTGTTTCAGTCAATTACTATCATCCTGATCCTCTGTCTATTCTAATTATCTATGTCCTGTTTCAGTCAATTACTATCATCCTGATCCTCTGTCCATTCTAATTATCTTTGTCCTGTTTCAGTCAATTACTATCATCCTGATCCTCTGTCTATTCTAATTATCTATGTCCTGTTTCAGTCAATTAATATCATCCTGATCCTCTGTCTATTCTAATTATCTATGTCCTGTTTCAGTCAATTACTATCATCCTGATCCTCTGTCCATTCTAATTATCTATGTCCTGTTTCAGTCAATTACTATCATCCTGATCCTCTGTCTATTCTAATTATCTATGTCCTGTTTCAGTCAATTAATATCATCCTGATCGTCTGTCCATTCTAATTATCTATGTCCTGTTTCAGTCAATTACTATCATCCTGATCCTCTGTCCATTCTAATTATCTATGTCCTGTTTCAGTCAATTACTATCATCCTGATCCTCTGTCTATTCTAATTATCTATGTCCTGTTTCAGTCAATTACTATCATCCTGATCCTCTGTCCATTCTAATTATCTATGTCCTGTTTCAGTCAATTACTATCATCCTGATCCTCTGTCCATTCTAATTATCTATGTCCTGTTTCAGTCAATTACTATCATCCTGATCCTCTGAACATTCTAATTATCTATGTCCTGTTTCAGTCAATTACTATCATCCTGATCCTCTGTCCATTCTAATTATCTATGTCCTGTTTCAGTCAATTACTATCATCCTGATCCTCTGTCTATTCTAATTATCTATGTCCTGTTTCAGTCAATTACTATCATCCTGATCCTCTGTCCATTCTAATTATCTATGTCCTGTTTCAGTCAATTACTATCATCCTGATCCTCTGTCCATTCTAATTATCTATGTCCTGTTTCAGTCAATTACTATCATCCTGATCCTCTGTCCATTCTAATTATCTATGTCCTGTTTCAGTCAATTACTATCATCCTGATCCTCTGTCTATTCTAATTATCTATGTCCTGTTTCAGTCAATTACTATCATCCTGATCCTCTGACCATTCTAATTATCTATGTACTGTTTCAGTCAATTAATATCATCCTGATCCTCTGTCTATTCTAATTATCTATGTCCTGTTTCAGTCAATTACTATCATCCTGATCCTCTGTCTATTCTAATTATCTATGTCCTGTTTCAGTCAATTACTATCATCCTGATCCTCTGTCCATTCTAATTATCTATGTCCTGTTTCAGTCAATTACTATCATCCTGATCCTCTGTCTATTCTAATTATCTATGTCCTGTTTCAGTCAATTACTATCATCCTGATCCTCTGTCCATTCTAATTATCTATGTCCTGTTTCAGTCAATTACTATCATCCTGATCCTCTGTCCATTCTAATTATCTATGTCCTGTTTCAGTCAATTACTATCATCCTGATCCTCTGTCCATTCTAATTATCTATGTCCTGTTTCAGTCAATTACTATCATCCTGATCCTCTGTCTATTCTAATTATCTATGTCCTGTTTCAGTCAATTACTATCATCCTGACCCTCTGTCTATTCTAATTATCTATGTCCTGTTTCAGTCAATTACTATCATCCTGATACTCTGACCATTCTAATTATCTATGTCCTGTTTCAGTCAATTACTATCATCCTGATCCTCTGTGCTTTCTAATTATCTATGTCCTGTTTCAGTCAATTACTATCATCCTGATCCTCTGTCTATTCTAATTATCAATGTCCTGTTTCAGTCAATTACTATCATCCTGATCCTCTGTCCATTCTAATTATCTATGTCCTGTTTCAGTCAATTACTATCATCCTGATCCTCTGTCTATTCTAATTATCTATGTCCTGTTTCAGTCAATTGCTATCATCCTGATCCTCTGTCTATTCTAATTATCTATGTCCTGTTTCAGTCAATTACTATCATCCTGATCCTCTGTCTATTCTAATTATCAATGTCCTGTTTCAGTCAATTACTATCATCCTGATCCTCTGTCCATTCTAATTATCTATGTCCTGTTTCAGTCAATTACTATCATCCTGATCCTCTGTCTATTCTAATTATCTGTGTCCTGTTTCAGTCAATTACTATCATCCTGATCCTCTGTCTATTCTAATTATCTATGTCCTGTTTCAGTCAATTACTATCATCCTGATCCTCTGTCTATTCTAATTATCAATGACCTGTTTCAGTCAATTACTATCATCCTGATCCTCTGTCTATTCTAATTATCTATGTCCTGTTTCAGTCAATTACTATCATCCTGATCCTCTGTCTATTCTAATTATCAATGACCTGTTTCAGTCAATTACTATCATCCTGATCCTCTGTCTATTCTAATTATTTATGTCCTGTTTCAGTCAATTACTATCATCCTGATCCTCTGTCCATTCTAATTATCTATGTCCTGTTTCAGTCAATTACTATCATCCTGATCCTCTGTCTATTTTAATTATCTATGTCCTGTTTCAGTCAATTACTATCATCCTGATCCTCTGTCCATTCTAATTATCTATGTCCTGTTTCAGTCAATTACTATCATCCTGATCCTCTGTCCATTCTAATTATCTATGTCCTGTTTCAGTCAATTACTATCATCCTGATCCTCTGTCCATTCTAATTATCTATGTCCTGTTTCAGTCAATTACTATCATCCTGATCCTCTGTCCATTCTAATTATCTATGTCCTGTTTCAGTCAATTACTATCATCCTGATCCTCTGTCCATTCTAATTATCTATGTCCTGTTTCAGTCAATTACTATCATCCTGATCCTCTGTCTATTCTAATTATCTATGTCCTGTTTCAGTCAATTACTATCATCCTGATCCTCTGTCTATTCTAATTATCTATGTCCTGTTTCAGTCAATTACTATCATCCTGATCCTCTGTCTATTCTAATTATCTATGTCCTGTTTCAGTCAATTACTATCATCCTGATCCTCTGTCTATTCTAATTATCTATGTCCTGTTTCAGTCAATTACTATCATCCTGATCCTCTGTCCATTCTAATTATCTATGTCCTGTTTCAGTCAATTACTATCATCCTGATCCTCTGTCTATTCTAGTTATCTATGTCCTGTTTCAGTCAATTACTATCATCCTGATCCTCTGTCCATTCTAATTATCTATGTCCTGTTTCAGTCAATTACTATCATCCTGATCCTCTGTCCATCCTAATTATCTATGTCCTGTTTCAGTCAATTACTATCATCCTGATCCTCTGTCTATTCTAATTATCTATGTCCTGTTTCAGTCAATTACTATCATCCTGATCCTCTGTCCATTCTAATTATCTATGTCCTGTTTCAGTCAATTACTATCATCCTGATCCTCTGTCCATCCTAATTATCTATGTCCTGTTTCAGTCAATTACTATCATCCTGATCCTCTGTCCATTCTAATTATCTATGTCCTGTTTCAGTCAATTAATATCATCCTGATCCTCTGTCCATTCTAATTATCTATGTCCTGTTTCAGTCAATTACTATCATCCTGATCCTCTGTCTATTCTAATTATCTATGTCTTGTTTCAGTCAATTACTATCATCCTGATCCTCTGATCATTCTAATTATCTATGTCCTGTTTCAGTCAATTACTATCATCCTGATCCTCTGTCCATTCTAATTATCTATGTCCTGTTTCAGTCAATTACTATCATCCTGATCCTCTGTCTATTCTAATTATCTATGTCCTGTTTCAGTCAATTACTATCATCCTGATCCTCTGTCTATTCTAATTATCTATGTCCTGTTTCAGTCAATTACTATCATCCTGATCCTCTGAACATTCTAATTATCTATGTCCTGTTTCAGTCAATTACTATCATCCTGATCCTCTGTCCATTCTAATTATCTATGTCCTGTTTCAGTCAATTACTATTATCCTGATCCTCTGTCCATTCTAATTATCTATGTCCTGTTTCAGTCAATTACTATCATCCTGATCCTCTGTCTATTCTAATTATCTATGTCCTGTTTCAGTCAATTACTATCATCCTGATCCTCTGTCCATTCTAATTATCTATGTCCTGTTTCAGTCAATTACTATTATCCTGATCCTCTGTCCATTCTAATTATCTATGTCCTGTTTCAGTCAATTACTATCATCCTGATCCTCTGAACATTCTAATTATCTATGTCCTGTTTCAGTCAATTACTATCATCCTGATCCTCTGTCCATTCTAATTATCTATGTCCTGTTTCAGTCAATTAATATCATCCTGACCCTCTGTCTATTCTAATTATCTATGTCCTGTTTCAGTCAATTACTATCATCCTGATCCACTGTCCATTCTAATTATCAATGTCCTGTTTCAGTCAATTACTATCATCCTGATCCTCTGATCATTCGAATTATCTATGTCCTGTTTCAGTCAATTACTATCATCCTGATCCTCTGTCCATTCTAATTATCTATGTCCTGTTTCAGTCAATTACTATCATCCTGATCCTCTGTCCATTCTAATTATCAATGTCCTGTTTCAGCCAATTACTATCATCCTGATCCTCTGTCCATTCTAATTATCTATGTCCTGTTTCAGTCAATTACTATCATCCTGATCCTCTGTCTATTCTAATTATCAATGTCCTGTTTCAGTCAATTACTATCATCCTGATCCTCTGTCCATTCTAATTATCTATGTCCTGTTTCAGTCAATTACTATCATCCTGATCCTCTGTCTATTCTAATTATCTGTGTCCTGTTTAAGTCAATTACTATCATCCTGATCCTCTGTCTATTCTAATTATCTATGTCCTGTTTCAGTCAATTACTATCATCCTGATCCTCTGTCTATTCTAACTATCAATGACCTGTTTCAGTCAATTAATATCATCCTGATCCTCTGTCTATTCTAATTATCTATGTCCTGTTTCAGTCAATTAATATCATCCTGATCCTCTGTCTATTCTAATTATCTATGTCCGGTTTCAGTCAATTACTATCATCCTCATCCTCTGTCTATTCTAATTATCTATGCCCTGTTTCAGTCAATTACTATCATCCTGATCCTCTGTCCATTCTAATTATCTATGCCCTGTTTCAGTCAATTACTATCATCCTGATCCTCTGACTATTCTAATTATCTATGCCCTGTTTCAGTCAATTACTATCATCCTGATCCTCTGTCCATTCTAATTATCTATGTGCTGTTTCAGTCAATTACTATCATCCTGATCCTCTGTCTATTCTAATTATCTATGTCCTGTTTCAGTCAATTACTATCATCCTGATCCTCTGTCCTCTCTAATTATCTATGTCCTGTTTCAGTCAATTACTATCATCCTGATCCTCTGTCTATTCTAATTATCTATGTCCTGTTTCAGTCAATTACTATCATCCTGATCCTCTGACTATTCTAATTATCTATGTCCTGTTTCAGTCAATTACTATCATCCTGATCCTCTGTCCATTCTAATTATCTCTGTGCTGTTTCAGTCAATTACTATCATCCTGATCCTCTGACTATTCTAATTATCTATGTCCTGTTTCAGTCAATTACTATCATCCTGATCCTCTGTCCTCTCTAATTATCTATGTCCTGTTTCAGTCAATTACTATCATCCTGATCCTCTGTCTATTCTAATTATTTATGTCCTGTTTCAGTCAATTACTATCATCCTGATCCTCTGTCTATTCTAATTATCTATGTCCTGTTTCAGTCAATTACTATCATCCTGATCCTCTGTCCTCTCTAATTATCTATGTCCTGTTTCAGTCAATTACTATCATCCTGATCCTCTGTCTATTCTAATTATCTATGTCCTGTTTCAGTCAATTACTATCATCCTGATCCTCTGTCCTCTCTAATTATCTATGTCCTGTTTCAGTCAATTACTATCATCCTGATCCTCTGTCTATTCTAATTATCTATGTCCTGTTTCAGTCAATTACTATCATCCTGATCCTCTGTCTATTCTAATTATCTATGTCCTGTTTCAGTCAATTACTATCATCCTGATCCTCTGTCCATTCTAATTATCTATGTCCTGTTTCAGTCAATTAATATCATCCTGATCCTCTGAACATTCTAATTATCTATGTCCTGTTTCAGTCAATTACTATCATCCTGATCCTTTTTCCATTCTAATTATCTATGTCCTGTTTCAGTCAATTAATATCATCCTGATCCTCTGATCATTCTAATTATCTATGTCCTGTTTCAGTCAATTACTATCATCCTGATCCTCTGTCTATTCTAATTATCTATGTCCTGTTTCAGTCAATTACTATCATCCTGATCCTCTGTCCATTCTAATTATCTATGTCCTGTTTCAGTCAATTACTATCATCCTGATCCTCTGTCCATTCTAATTATCTATGTCCTGTTTCAGTCAATTAATATCATCCTGATCCTCTGTCCATTCTAATTATCTATGTCCTGTTTCAGTCAATTACTATCATCCTGATCCTCTGTCCATTCTAATTATCTATGTCCTGTTTCAGTCAATTACTATCATCCTGATCCTCTGTCCATTCTAATTATCTATGTCCTGTTTCAGTCAATTAATATCATCCTGATCCTCTGATCATTCTAATTATCTCTGTCCTGTTTCAGTCAATTACTATCATCCTGATCCTCTGTCTATTCTAATTATCTATGTCCTGTTTCAGTCAATTTTTATCATCCTGATCCTCTGTCCATTCTAATTATCTATGTCCTGTTTCAGTCAATTACTATCATCCTGATCCTCTGTCTATTCTAATTATCTCTGTCCTGTTTCAGTCAATTACTATCATCCTGATCCTCTGTCCATTCTAATTATCTATGTCCTGTTTCAGTCAATTACTATCATCCTGATCCTCTGTCCATTCTAATTATCTATGTCCTGTTTCAGTCAATTACTATCATCCTGATCCTCTGTCTATTCTAATTATCTATGTCCTGTCTCAGTCAATTTTTATCATCCTGATCCTCTGTCCATTCTAATTATCTATGTCCTGTTTCAGTCAATTACTATCATCCTTATCCTCTGTCCATTCTAATTATCTATGTCCTGTTTCAGTCAATTACTATCATCCTGATCCTCTGTCTATTCTAATTATCTATGTCCTGTTTCAGTCAATTACTGTCATCCTGATCCTCTGTCCATTCTAATTATCTATGTCCTGTTTCAGTCAATTACTATCATCCTGATCCTCTGTCTATTCTAATTATCAATGTCCTGTTTCAGTCAATTACTATCATCCTGATCCTCTGTCTATTCTAATTATTTATGTCCTGTTTCAGTCAATTACTATCATCCTGATCCTCTGAACATTCTAATTATCAATGTCCTGTTTCAGTCAATTACTATCATCCTGATCCTCTGTCTATTCTAATTATCTATGTCCTGTTTCAGTCAATTACTATCATCCTGATCCTCTGTCTATTCTAATTATCTATGTCCTGTTTCAGTCAATTACTATCATCCTGACCCTCTGTCTATTCTAATTATCTATGTCCTGTTTCAGTCAATTACTATCATCCTGATCCTCTGTCTATTCTAATTATCTATGTCCTGTTTCAGTCAATTACTATCATCCTGATCCTCTGTCCATTCTAATTAACTATGTCCTGTTTCAGTCAATTACTATCATCCTGATCCTCTGTCTATTCTAATTATCTATGTCCTGTTTCAGTCAATTAATATCATCCTGATCCTCTGTCTATTCTAATTAACTATGTCCTGTTTCAGTCAATTACTATCATCCTGATCCTCTGTCTATTCTAATTATCTATGTCCTGTTTCAGTCAATTACTATCATCCTGATCCTCTGTCCATTCTAATTATCTATGTCCTGTTTCAGTCAATTACTATCATCCTGATCCTCTGTCTATTCTAATTATCTATGTCCTGTTTCAGTCAATTACTATCATCCTGATCCTCTGTCTATTCTAATTATCTATGTCCTGTTTCAGTCAATTACTATCATCCTGATCCTCTGTCTATTCTAATTATCTATGTCCTGTTTCAGTCAATTAATATCATCCTGATCCTCTGATCATTCTAATTATCTCTGTCCTGTTTCAGTCAATTACTATCATCCTGATCCTCTGTCCATTCTAATTATCTATGTCCTGTTTCAGTCAATTACTATCATCCTGATCCTCTGTCCATTCTAATTATCTATGTCCTGTTTCAGTCAGTTACAATCATCCTGATCCTCTGTCTATTCTAATTATCTATGTACTGTTTCAGTCAATTACTATCATCCTGATCCTCTGTCCATTCTAATTATCTATGTCCTGTTTCAGTCAATTACTATCATCCTGATCCTCTGTCCATTCTAATTATCTATGTCCTGTTTCAGTCAATTACTATCATCCTGATCCTCTGTCTATTCTAATTATCTATGTCCTGTTTCAGTCAATTACTGTCATCCTGATCCTCTGTCCATTCTAATTATCTATGTCCTGTTTCAGTCAATTACTATCATCCTGATCCTCTGTCCATTCTAATTATCTATGTCCTGTTTCAGTCAATTAATATCATCCTGATCCTCTGATCATTCTAATTATCTCTGTCCTGTTTCAGTCAATTACTATCATCCTGATCCTCTGTCTATTCTAATTATCTATGTCCTGTTTCAGTCAATTTTTATCATCCTGATCCTCTGTCCATTCTAATTATCTATGTCCTGTTTCAGTCAATTACTATCATCCTGATCCTCTGTCTATTCTAATTATCTCTGTCCTGTTTCAGTCAATTACTATCATCCTGATCCTCTGTCCATTCTAATTATCTATGTCCTGTTTCAGTCAATTACTATCATCCTGATCCTCTGTCCATTCTAATTATCTATGTCCTGTTTCAGTCAATTACTATCATCCTGATCCTCTGTCTATTCTAATTATCTATGTCCTGTTTCAGTCAATTTTTATCATCCTGATCCTCTGTCCATTCTAATTATCTATGTCCTGTTTCAGTCAATTACTATCATCCTGATCCTCTGTCCATTCTAATTATCTATGTCCTGTTTCAGTCAATTACTATCATCCTGATCCTCTGTCTATTCTAATTATCTATGTCCTGTTTCAGTCAATTACTGTCATCCTGATCCTCTGTCCATTCTAATTATCTATGTCCTGTTTCAGTCAATTACTATCATCCTGATCCTCTGTCTATTCTAATTATCAATGTCCTGTTTCAGTCAATTACTATCATCCTGATCCTCTGTCTATTCTAATTATTTATGTCCTGTTTCAGTCAATTACTATCATCCTGATCCTCTGAACTTTCTAATTATCAATGTCCTGTTTCAGTCAATTACTATCATCGTGATCCTCTGTCTATTCTAATTATCTATGTCCTGTTTCAGTCAATTACTATCATCCTGATCCTCTGTCTATTCTAATTATCTATGTCCTGTTTCAGTCAATTACTATCATCCTGACCCTCTGTCTATTCTAATTATCTATGTCCTGTTTCAGTCAATTACTATCATCCTGATCCTCTGTCTATTCTAATTATCTATGTCCTGTTTCAGTCAATTACTATCATCCTGATCCTCTGTCCATTCTAATTATCTATGTCCTGTTTCAGTCAATTACTATCATCCTGATCCTCTGTCTATTCTAATTATCGATGTCCTGTTTCAGTCAATTAATATCATCCTGATCCTCTGTCTATTCTAATTAACTATGTCCTGTTTCAGTCAATTACTATCATCCTGATCCTCTGTCTATTCTAATTATCTATGTCCTGTTTCAGTCAATTACTATCATCCTGATCCTCTGTCTATTCTAATTATCTATGTCCTGTTTCAGTCAATTAATATCATCCTGATCCTCTGTCTAATCTAATTATCTATGTCCTGTTTCAGTCAATTACTATCATCCTGATCCTCTGTCTATTCTAATTATCTATGTCCTGTCTCAGTCAATTTTTATCATCCTGATCCTCTGTCCATTCTAATTATCTATGTCCTGTTTCAGTCAATTACTATCATCCTTATCCTCTGTCCATTCTAATTATCTATGTCCTGTTTCAGTCAATTACTATCATCCTGATCCTCTGTCTATTCTAATTATCTATGTCCTGTTTCAGTCAATTACTGTCATCCTGATCCTCTGTCCATTCTAATTATCTATGTCCTGTTTCAGTCAATTACTATCATCCTGATCCTCTGTCTATTCTAATTATCAATGTCCTGTTTCAGTCAATTACTATCATCCTGATCCTCTGTCTATTCTAATTATTTATGTCCTGTTTCAGTCAATTACTATCATCCTGATCCTCTGAACATTCTAATTATCAATGTCCTGTTTCAGTCAATTACTATCATCCTGATCCTCTGTCTATTCTAATTATCTATGTCCTGTTTCAGTCAATTACTATCATCCTGATCCTCTGTCTATTCTAATTATCTATGTCCTGTTTCAGTCAATTACTATCATCCTGACCCTCTGTCTATTCTAATTATCTATGTCCTGTTTCAGTCAATTACTATCATCCTGATCCTCTGTCTATTCTAATTATCTATGTCCTGTTTCAGTCAATTACTATCATCCTGATCCTCTGTCCATTCTAATTAACTATGTCCTGTTTCAGTCAATTACTATCATCCTGATCCTCTGTCTATTCTAATTATCTATGTCCTGTTTCAGTCAATTAATATCATCCTGATCCTCTGTCTATTCTAATTAACTATGTCCTGTTTCAGTCAATTACTATCATCCTGATCCTCTGTCTATTCTAATTATCTATGTCCTGTTTCAGTCAATTACTATCATCCTGATCCTCTGTCCATTCTAATTATCTATGTCCTGTTTCAGTCAATTACTATCATCCTGATCCTCTGTCTATTCTAATTATCTATGTCCTGTTTCAGTCAATTACTATCATCCTGATCCTCTGTCTATTCTAATTATCTATGTCCTGTTTCAGTCAATTACTATCATCCTGATCCTCTGTCTATTCTAATTATCTATGTCCTGTTTCAGTCAATTAATATCATCCTGATCCTCTGATCATTCTAATTATCTCTGTCCTGTTTCAGTCAATTACTATCATCCTGATCCTCTGTCCATTCTAATTATCTATGTCCTGTTTCAGTCAATTACTATCATCCTGATCCTCTGTCCATTCTAATTATCTATGTCCTGTTTCAGTCAGTTACAATCATCCTGATCCTCTGTCTATTCTAATTATCTATGTACTGTTTCAGTCAATTACTATCATCCTGATCCTCTGTCCATTCTAATTATCTATGTCCTGTTTCAGTCAATTACTATCATCCTGATCCTCTGTCCATTCTAATTATCTATGTCCTGTTTCAGTCAATTACTATCATCCTGATCCTCTGTCTATTCTAATTATCTATGTCCTGTTTCAGTCAATTACTGTCATCCTGATCCTCTGTCCATTCTAATTATCTATGTCCTGTTTCAGTCAATTACTATCATCCTGATCCTCTGTCCATTCTAATTATCTATGTCCTGTTTCAGTCAATTAATATCATCCTGATCCTCTGATCATTCTAATTATCTCTGTCCTGTTTCAGTCAATTACTATCATCCTGATCCTCTGTCTATTCTAATTATCTATGTCCTGTTTCAGTCAATTTTTATCATCCTGATCCTCTGTCCATTCTAATTATCTATGTCCTGTTTCAGTCAATTACTATCATCCTGATCCTCTGTCTATTCTAATTATCTCTGTCCTGTTTCAGTCAATTACTATCATCCTGATCCTCTGTCCATTCTAATTATCTATGTCCTGTTTCAGTCAATTACTATCATCCTGATCCTCTGTCCATTCTAATTATCTATGTCCTGTTTCAGTCAATTACTATCATCCTGATCCTCTGTCTATTCTAATTATCTATGTCCTGTTTCAGTCAATTTTTATCATCCTGATCCTCTGTCCATTCTAATTATCTATGTCCTGTTTCAGTCAATTACTATCATCCTGATCCTCTGTCCATTCTAATTATCTATGTCCTGTTTCAGTCAATTACTATCATCCTGATCCTCTGTCTATTCTAATTATCTATGTCCTGTTTCAGTCAATTACTGTCATCCTGATCCTCTGTCCATTCTAATTATCTATGTCCTGTTTCAGTCAATTACTATCATCCTGATCCTCTGTCTATTCTAATTATCAATGTCCTGTTTCAGTCAATTACTATCATCCTGATCCTCTGTCTATTCTAATTATTTATGTCCTGTTTCAGTCAATTACTATCATCCTGATCCTCTGAACATTCTAATTATCAATGTCCTGTTTCAGTCAATTACTATCATCGTGATCCTCTGTCTATTCTAATTATCTATGTCCTGTTTCAGTCAATTACTATCATCCTGATCCTCTGTCTATTCTAATTATCTATGTCCTGTTTCAGTCAATTACTATCATCCTGACCCTCTGTCTATTCTAATTATCTATGTCCTGTTTCAGTCAATTACTATCATCCTGATCCTCTGTCTATTCTAATTATCTATGTCCTGTTTCAGTCAATTACTATCATCCTGATCCTCTGTCCATTCTAATTATCTATGTCCTGTTTCAGTCAATTACTATCATCCTGATCCTCTGTCTATTCTAATTATCGATGTCCTGTTTCAGTCAATTAATATCATCCTGATCCTCTGTCTATTCTAATTAACTATGTCCTGTTTCAGTCAATTACTATCATCCTGATCCTCTGTCTATTCTAATTATCTATGTCCTGTTTCAGTCAATTACTATCATCCTGATCCTCTGTCCATTCTAATTATCTATGTCCTGTTTCAGTCAATTACTATCATCCTGATCCTCTGTCTATTCTAATTATCTATGTCCTGTTTCAGTCAATTACTATCATCCTGATCCTCTGTCTATTCTAATTATCTATGTCCTGTTTCAGTCAATTACTATCATCCTGATCCTCTGTCTATTCTAATTATCTATGTCCTGTTTCAGTCAATTAATATCATCCTGATCCTCTGATCATTCTAATTATCTCTGTCCTGTTTCAGTCAATTACTATCATCCTGATCCTCTGTCCATTCTAATTATCTATGTCCTGTTTCAGTCAATTACTATCATCCTGATCCTCTGTCCATTCTAATTATCTATGTCCTGTTTCAGTCAATTACAATCATCCTGATCCTCTGTCTATTCTAATTATCTATGTACTGTTTCAGTCAATTACTATCATCCTGATCCTCTGTCCATTCTAATTATCTATGTCCTGTTTCAGTCAATTACTATCATCCTGATCCTCTGTCCATTCTAATTATCTATGTCCTGTTTCAGTCAATTAATATCATCCTGATCCTCTGTCTATTCTAATTATCTATGTCCTGTTTCAGTCAATTACTGTCATCCTGATCCTCTGTCCATTTTAATTATCTATGTCCTGTTTCAGTCAATTACTATCATCCTGATCCTCTGTCTATTCTAATTATCTATGTCCTGTTTCAGTCAATTACTATCATCCTGATCCTCTGTCTATTCTAATTATTTATGTCCTGTTTCAGTCAATTACTATCATCCTGATCCTCTGAACATTCTAATTATCAATGTCCTGTTTCAGTCAATTACTATCATCCTGATCCTCTGTCTATTCTAATTATCTATGTCCTGTTTCAGTCAATTAATATCATCCTGATCCTCTGTCTATTCTAAATAACTATGTCCTGTTTCAGTCAATTACTATCATCCTGATCCTCTGTCCATTCTAATTATCTATGTCCTGTTTCAGTCAATTACTCTCATCCTGATCCTCTGTCCATTCTAATTATCTATGTCCTGTTTCAGTCAATTACTATCATCCTGATCCTCTGTCCATTCTAATTATCTATGTCCTGTTTCAGTCAATTACTATCATCCTGATCCTCTGTCCATTCTAATTATCTATGTCCTGTTTCAGTCAATTACAATCATCCTGATTCTCTGTCTATTCTAATTATCTATGTACTGTTTCAGTCAATTACTATCATCCTGATCCTCTGTCCATTCTAATTATCTATGTCCTGTTTCAGTCAATTACTATCATCCTGATCCTCTGTCCATTCTAATTATCTATGTCCTGTTTCAGTCAATTACTATCATCCTGATCCTCTGTCTATTCTAATTATCTATGTCCTGTTTCAGTCAATTACTGTCATCCTGATCCTCTTTCCATTCTAATTATCTATGTCCTGTTTCAGTCAATTACTATCATCCTGATCCTCTGTCTATTCTAATTATCTATGTCCTGTTTCAGTCAATTACTATCATCCTGATCCTTTGTCTATTCTAATTATTTATGCCCTGTTTCAGTCAATTACTATCATCCTGATCCTCTGAACATTCTAATTATCAATGTCCTGTTTCAGTCAATTACTATCATCCTGATCCTCTGTCTATTCTAATTATCTATGTCCTTTTTCAGTCAATTAATATCATCCTGATCCTCTGTCTATTCTAATTAACTATGTCCTGTTTCAGTCAATTACTATCATCCTGATCCTCTGTCTATTCTAATTATCTATGTCCTGTTTCAGTCAATTACTATCATCCTGATCCTCTGTCCATTCTAATTATCTATGTCCTGTTTCAGTCAATTACTATCATCCTGATCCTCTGTCTATTCTAATTATCTATGTCCTGTTTCAGTCAATTACTATCATCCTGATCCTCTGTCTATTCTAATTATCTGTGTCCTGTTTCAGTCAATTACTATCATCCTGATCCTCTGTCTATTCTAATTATCTATGTCCTGTTTCAGTCACTTAATGTCATCCTGATCCTCTGTCTATTCTAATTATCTATGTCCTGTTTCAGTCAATTACTATCATCCTGATCCTCTGTCTATTCTAATTATCTATGTCCTGTTTCAGTCAATTACTATCATCCTGATCCTCTGTCTATTCTAATTATCTATGTCCTGTTTCAGTCAATTACTATCATCCTGATCCTCTGTCTATTCTAATTATCTATGTCCTGTTTCAGTCAATTAATATCATCCTGATCCTCTGTCTATTCTAATTATCTATGTCCTGTTTCAGTCAATTACTATCATCCTGATCCTCTGTCCATTCTAATTATCTATGTCCTGTTTCAGTCAATTACTATCATCCTGATCCTCTGTCCATTCTAATTATCTATGTCCTGTTTCAGTCAATTACTATCATCCTGATCCTCTGTCTATTCTAATTATCTATATCCTGTTTCAGTCAATTACTATCATCCTGATCCTCTGTCCATTCTAATTATCTATGTCCTGTTTCAGTCAATTAATATCATCCTGATCCTCTGTCCATTCTAATTATCTATGTCCTGTTTCAGTCAATTACTATCATCCTGATCCTCTTTCTATTCTAATTATCTATGTCCTGTTTCAGTCAATTACTATCATCCTGATCCTCTGTCTATTCTAATTATCTATGTCCTGTTTCAGTCACTTAATGTCATCCTGATCCTCTGTCTATTCTAATTATCTATGTCCTGTTTCAGTCACTTAATGTCATCCTGATCCTCTTTCTATTCTAATTATCTATGTCCTGTTTCAGTCAATTACTATCATCCTGATCCTCTTTCTGTTCTAATTATCTATGTCCTGTTTCAGTCAATTACTATCATCCTGATCCTCTGTCTATTCTAATTATCTATGTCCTGTTTCAGTCACTTAATGTCATCCTGATCCTCTTTCTATTCTAATTATCTATGTCCTGTTTCAGTCAATTACTATCATCCTGATCCTCTGTCTATTCTAATTATCTATGTCCTGTTTCAGTCACTTAATGTCATCCTGATCCTCTGTCTATTATAATTATCTATGTCCTGTTTCAGTCAATTACTATCATCCTGATCCTCTGTCTATTCTAATTATCTATGTCCTGTTTCAGTCAATTACTATCATCCTGATCCTCTGTCTATTCTAATTATCTATGTCCTGTTTCAGTCAATTACTATCATCCTGATCCTCTGTCCATTCTAATTATCTATGTCCTGTTTCAGTCAATTACTATCATCCTGATCCTCTGTCCATTCTAATTATCTATGTCCTGCTTCAGTCAATTACTATCATCCTGATCCTCTGTCTATTCTAATTATCTATGTCCTGTTTCAGTCACTTAATGTCATCCTGATCCTCTGTCTATTCTAATTATCTATGTCCTGTTTCAGTCAATTACTATCATCCTGATCCTCTGTACATTCTAATTATCTATGTCCTGTTTCAGTCAATTACTATCATCCTGATCCTCTGTCTATTCTAATTATCTATGTCCTGTTTCAGTCAATTAATATCATCCTGATCCTCTGTCTATTCTAATTATCTATGTCCTGTTTCAGTCAATTACTATCATCCTGATCCTCTGTCTATTCTAATTATCTATATCCTGTTTCAGTCAATTACTATCATCCTGATCCTCTGTCCATTCTAATTATCTATGTCCTGTTTCAGTCAATTAATATCATCCTGATCCTCTGTCCATTCTAATTATCTATGTCCTGTTTCAGTCAATTACTATCGTCCTGATCCTCTTTCTATTCTAATTATCTATGTCCTGTTTCAGTCAATTACTATCATCCTGATCCTCTGTCTATTCTAATTATCTATGTCCTGTTTCAGTCAATTACTATCATCCTGATCCTCTGTCCATTCTAATTATCTATGTCCTGTTTCAGTCAATTACTATCATCCTGATCCTCTGTCTATTCTAATTATCTATGTCCTGTTTCAGTCAATTACTATCATCCTGATCCTCTGTCTATTCTAATTATCTGTGTCCTTTTTCAGTCAATTAATATCATCCTGATCCTCTGTCTATTCTAATTATCTATGTCCTGTTTCAGTCAATTACTATCATCCTGATCCTCTGTCTATTCTAATTATCTATGTCCTGTTTCAGTCAATTACTATCATCCTGATCCTCTGTCTATTCTAATTATCTGTGTCCTTTTTCAGTCAATTACTATCATCCTGATCCTCTGTCTATTCTAATTATCTATGTCCTGTTTCAGTCAATTACTATCATCCTGATCCTCTGTCCATTCTAATTATCTATGTCCTGTTTCAGTCAATTACTATCATCCTGATCCTCTGTCTATTCTAATTATCTATGTCCTGTTTCAGTCAATTACTATCATCCTGATCCTCTGTCTATTCTAATTATCTGTGTCCTTTTTCAGTCAATTACTATCATCCTGATCCTCTGTCTATTCTAATTATCTATGTCCTGTTTCAGTCAATTACTATCATCCTGATCCTCTGACCATTCTAATTATCTGTGTCCTTTTTCAGTCAATTAATATCATCCTGATCCTCTGTCCATTCTAATTATCTATGTCCTGTTTCAGTCAATTACTGTCATCCTGATCCTCTGTCTATTCTAATTATCTATGTCCTGTATCAGTCAATTACTATCATCCTGATCCTCTGTCTATTCTAATTATCTATGTCCTGCTTCAGTCAATTACTATCATCCTGATCCTCTGAACATTCTAATTATCTATGTCCTGTTTCAGTCAATTACTATCATCCTGATCCTCTTTCTATTCTAATTATCTATGTCCTGTTTCAGTCAATTACTATCATCCTGATCCTCTGTCTATTCTAATTATCTATGTCCTGTTTCAGTCAATTACTATCATCCTGATCCTCTGTCCATTCTAATTATCTATGTCCTGTTTCAGTCAATTACTCTCATCCTGATCCTCTGTCTATTCTAATTATCTATGTCCTGTTTCAGTCAATTACTATCATCCTGATCCTCTTTCTATTCTAATTATCTATGTCCTGTTTCAGTCAATTACTACCATCCTGATCCTCTGTCTATTCTAATTATCTATGTCTTGTTTCAGTCAATTACTATCATCCTATTCCTCTGTCTATTCTAATTATCTATGTCCTGTTTCAGTCAATTACTATCATCCTGATCCTCTGTCTATTCTAATTATCTATGTCCTGTTTCAGTCAATTACTATCATCCTGATCCTCTGTCTATTCTAATTATCTATGTCCTGTTTCAGTCAATTATTATCATCCTGATCCTCTGTCTATTCTAATTATCTGTGTCCTTTTTCAGTCAATTAATATCATCCTAATCCTCTGTCTAT
Organism: Heterodontus francisci; assembly: GCF_036365525.1. NCBI lineage: Eukaryota > Metazoa > Chordata > Chondrichthyes > Heterodontiformes > Heterodontidae > Heterodontus > Heterodontus francisci. The sequence goes on along the minus strand of NW_027141814.1, from coordinate 1,482,452 downwards.
TCTAATTATCTATGTCCTGTTTCAGTCAATTACTATCATCCTGATCCTCTGTCCATTCTAAATATCTATGTCCTGTTTCAGTCAATTACTATCATCCTGATCCTCTGTCTATTCTAATTATCTATGTCCTGTTTCAGTCAATTACTATCATCCTGATCCTCTGTCTATTCTAATTATCTATGTCCTGTTTCAGTCAATTACTATCATCCTGATCCTCTGTCTATTCTAATTATCTGTGTCCTTTTTCAGTCAATTAATATCATCCTGATCCTCTGTCCATTCTAATTATCTATGTCCTGTTTCAGTCATTTACTATCATCCTGATCCTCTGTCTATTCTAATTATCTATGTCCTGTTTCAGTCAATTACTATCATCCTGATCCTCTGTCCATTCTAATTATCTATGTCCTGTTTCAGTCAATTACTATCATCCTGATCCTCTGTCTATTCTAATTATCTATGTCCTGTTTCAGTCAATTACTATCATCCTGATCCTCTGTCTATTCTAATTATCTATGTCCTGTTTCAGTCAATTACTATCATCCTGATCCTCTGTCCATTCTAATTATCTATGTCCTGTTTCAGTCAATTACTATCATCCTGATCCTCTGTCCATTCTAATTATCTATGTCCTGTTTCAGTCAATTACTATCATCCTGATCCTCTGTCTATTCTAATTATCTATGTCCTGTTTCAGTCAATTACTATCATCCTGATCCTCTGTCTATTCTAATTATCTATGTCCTGTTTCAGTCAATTAATATCATCCTGATCCTCTGTCCTCTCTAATTATCTATGTCCTGTTTCAGTCAATTACTATCATCCTGATCCTCTGTCTATTCTAATTATCTATGTCCTGTTTCAGTCAATTAATATCATCCTGATCCTCTGATCATTCTAATTATCTATGTCCTGTTTCAGTCAATTAATATCATCCTGATCCTCTTTCTATTCTAATTATCTATGTCCTGTTTCAGTCAATTACTATCATCCTGATCCTCTGTCTATTCTAATTATCTATGTCCTGTTTCAGTCAATTACTATCATCCTGATCCTCTGATCATTCTAATTATCTATGTCCTGTTTCAGTCAATTACTATCATCCTGATCCTCTTTCTATTCTAATTATCTATGTCCTGTTTCAGTCAATTACTATCATCCTGATCACCTGTCCATTCTAATTATCTATGTCCTGTTTCAGTCAATTAATATCAACCTGATCCTCTGATCATTCTAATTATCTATGTCCTGTTTCAGTCAATTACTATCATCCTGATCCTCTTTCTATTCTAATTATCTATGTCCTGTTTCAGTCAATTACTATCATCCTGATCATCTGTGCATTCTAATTATCTATGTCCTGTTTCAGTCAATTAATATCATCCTGATCCTCTGATCATTCTAATTATCTATGTCCTGTTTCAGTCAATTACTATCATCCTGATCCTCTTTCTATTCTAATTATCTATGTCCTGTTTCAGTCAATTACTATCATCCTGATCATCTGTCCATTCTAATTATCTATGTCCTGTTTCAGTCAATTAATATCATCCTGATCCTCTGATCATTCTAATTATCTATGTCCTGTTTCAGTCAATTACTATCATCCTGATCCTCTGTCTATTCTAATTATCTATGTCCTGTTTCAGTCAATTACTATCATCCTGATCCTCTGTCTATTCTAATTATCTATGTCCTGTTTCAGTCAATTACTATCATCCTGATCCTCTGTCTATTCTAATTATCTATGTCTTGTTTCAGTCAATTACTATCATCCTTATCCTCTGTCCATTCTAATTATCTATGTCCTGTTTCAGTCAATTACTATCATCCTGATCCTCTGTCTATTCTAATTATCTATGTCCTGTTTCAGTCAATTACTATCATCCTGATCCTCTGTCTATTCTAATTATCTGTGTCCTTTTTCAGTCAATTAATATCATCCTGATCCTCTGTCTAATCTAATTATCTATGTCCTGTTTCAGTCAATTACTATCATCCTGATCCTCTGTCTATTCTAATTATCTATGTCCTGTTTCAGTCAATTACTATCATCCTGATCCTCTGTCTATTCTAATTATCTATGTCCTGTTTCAGTCAATTACTATCATCCTGATCCTCTGTCCATTCTAATTATCTATGTCCTGTTTCAGTCAATTACTATCATCCTGATCCTCTGTCTATTCTAATTATCTATGTCCTGTTTCAGTCAATTACTATCATCCTGATCCTCTGTCCATTCTAATTATCTATGTCCTGTTTCAGTCAATTACTATCATCCTGATCCTCTGTCCATTCTAATTATCTATGTCCTGTTTCAGTCAATTACTATCATCCTGATCCTCTGTCTATTCTAATTATCTATGTCCTGTTTCAGTCAATTGCTATCATCCTGATCCTCTGTCTATTCTAATTATCTATGTCCTGTTTCAGTCAATTACTATCATCCTGATCCTCTGTCCATTCTAATTATCTATGTCCTGTTTCAGTCAATTACTATCATCCTGATCCTCTGTCTATTCTAATTATCTATGTCCTGTTTCAGTCAATTACTATCATCCTGATCCTCTGTCTATTCTAATTATCTGTGTCCTTTTTCAGTCAATTAATATCATCCTGATCCTCTGTCTATTCTAATTATCTATGTCCTGTTTCAGTCAATTACTATCATCCTGATCCTCTGTCTATTCTAATTATCTATGTCCTGTTTCAGTCAATTACTATCATCCTGATCCTCTGTCTATTCTAATTATCTATGTCCTGTTTCAGTCAATTACTATCATCCTGATCCTCTTTCTATTCTAATTATCTATGTCCTGTTTCAGTCAATTACTATCATCCTGATCCTCTGTCTATTCTAATTATCAATGTCCTGTTTCTGACAATTAATATCATCCTGATCCTCTGAACATTCTAATTATCTACGTCCTGTTTCAGTCAATTACTGTCATCCTGATCCTCTGTCTATTCTAATTATCTGTGTCCTTTTTCAGTCAATTAATATCATCCTGATCCTCTGTCCATTCTAATTATCTATGTCCTGTTTCAGTCAATTACTATCATCCTGATCCTCTGTCTATTCTAATTATCTATGTCCTGTTTCAGTCAATTACTATCATCCTGATCCTCTGTCCATTCTAATTATCTATGTCCTGTTTCAGTCAATTACTATCATCCTGATCCTCTGTCTATTCTAATTATCTATGTCCTGTTTCAGTCAATTACTATCATCCTGATCCTCTGTCTATTCTAATTATCTATGTCCTGTTTCAGTCAATTACTATCATCCTGATCCTCTGTCCATTCTAATTATCTATGTCCTGTTTCAGTCAATTACTATCATCCTGATCCTCTGTCTATTCTAATTATCTATGTCCTGTTTCAGTCAATTACTATCATCCTGATCCTCTGTCTATTCTAATTATCTATGTCCTGTTTCAGTCAATTACTATCATCCTGATCCTCTGTCCTCTCTAATTATCTATGTCCTGTTTCAGTCAATTACTATCATCCTGATCCTCTGTCTATTCTAATTATCTATGTCCTGTTTCAGTCAATTACTATCATCCTGATCCTCTGTCTATTCTAATTATCTATGTCCTGTTTCAGTCAATTACTATCAACCTGATCCTCTGTCTATTCTAATTATCTATGTCCTGTTTCAGTCAATTAATATCATCCTGATCCTCTGATCATTCTAATTATCTATGTCCTGTTTCAGTCAATTACTATCATCCTGATCCTCTTTCTATTCTAATTATCTATGTCCTGTTTCAGTCAATTACTATCATCCTGATCCTCTGTCTATTCTAATTATCTATGTCCTGTTTCAGTCAATTACTATCATCCTGATCCTCTGATCATTCTAATTATCTATGTCCTGTTTCAGTCAATTACTATCATCCTGATCCTCTTTCTATTCTAATTATCTATGTCCTGTTTCAGTCAATTACTATCATCCTGATCATCTGTCCATTCTAATTATCTATGTCCTGTTTCAGTCAATTAATATCAACCTGATCCTCTGATCATTCTAATTATCTATGTCCTGTTTCAGTCAATTACTATCATCCTGATCCTCTTTCTATTCTAATTATCTATGTCCTGTTTCAGTCAATTACTATCATCCTGATCATCTGTCCATTCTAATTATCTATGTCCTGTTTCAGTCAATTAATATCATCCTGATCCTCTGATCATTCTAATTATCTATGTCCTGTTTCAGTCAATTACTATCATCCTGATCCTCTTTCTATTCTAATTATCTATGTCCTGTTTCAGTCAATTACTATCATCCTGATCATCTGTCCATTCTAATTATCTATGTCCTGTTTCAGTCAATTAATATCATCCTGATCCTCTGATCATTCTAATTATCTATGTCCTGTTTCAGTCAATTACTATCATCCTGATCCTCTGTCTATTCTAATTATCTATGTCCTGTTTCAGTCAATTACTATCATCCTGATCCTCTGTCTATTCTAATTATCTATGTCCTGTTTCAGTCAATTACTATCATCCTGATCCTCTGTCTATTCTAATTATCTATGTCCTGTTTCAGTCAATTACTATCATCCTTATCCTCTGTCCATTCTAATTATCTATGTCCTGTTTCAGTCAATTACTATCATCCTGATCCTCTGTCTATTCTAATTATCTATGTCCTGTTTCAGTCAATTACTATCATCCTGATCCTCTGTCTATTCTAATTATCTGTGTCCTTTTTCAGTCAATTAATATCATCCTGATCCTCTGTCTAATCTAATTATCTATGTCCTGTTTCAGTCAATTACTATCATCCTGATCCTCTGTCTATTCTAATTATCTATGTCCTGTTTCAGTCAATTACTATCATCCTGATCCTCTGTCTATTCTAATTATCTATGTCCTGTTTCAGTCAATTACTATCATCCTGATCCTCTGTCCATTCTAATTATCTATGTCCTGTTTCAGTCAATTACTATCATCCTGATCCTCTGTCTATTCTAATTATCTATGTCCTGTTTCAGTCAATTACTATCATCCTGATCCTCTGTCCATTCTAATTATCTATGTCCTGTTTCAGTCAATTACTATCATCCTGATCCTCTGTCCATTCTAATTATCTATGTCCTGTTTCAGTCAATTACTATCATCCTGATCCTCTGTCTATTCTAATTATCTATGTCCTGTTTCAGTCAATTACTATCATCCTGATCCTCTGTCTATTCTAATTATCTATGTCCTGTTTCAGTCAATTACTATCATCCTGATCCTCTGTCCATTCTAATTATCTATGTCCTGTTTCAGTCAATTACTATCATCCTGATCCTCTGTCTATTCTAATTATCTATGTCCTGTTTCAGTCAATTACTATCATCCTGATCCTCTGTCTATTCTAATTATCAATGTCCTGTTTCTGACAATTAATATCATCCTGATCCTCTGAACATTCTAATTATCTACGTCCTGTTTCAGTCAATTAATATCATCCTGATCCTCTGTCTATTCTAATTATCTATGTCCTGTTTCAGTCAATTACTATCATCCTGATCCTCTGTCTATTCTAATTATCTATGTCCTGTTTCAGTCAATTACTATCATCCTGATCCTCTGTCTATTCTAATTATCTATGTCCTGTTTCAGTCAATTACTGTCATCCTGATCCTCTTTCTATTCTAATTATCTATGTCCTGTTTCAGTCAATTAATATCATCCTGATCCTCTGTCTATTCTAATTATCTATGTCCTGTTTCAGTCAATTACTATCATCCTGATCCTCTGTCTATTCTAATTATCTATGTCCTGTTTCAGTCAATTACTATCATCCTGATCCTCTGTCTATTCTAATTATCTATGTCCTGTTTCAGTCAATTACTATCATCCTGATCCTCTGTCTATTCTAATTATCTATGTCCTGTTTCAGTCAATTACTATCATCCTGATCCTCTGTCTATTCTAATTATCTATGTCCTGTTTCAGTCAATTACTATCATCCTGATCCTCTGTCTATTCTAATTATCTATGTCCTGTTTCAGTCAATTACTATCATCCTGATCCTCTGTCTATTCTAATTATCTATGTCCTGTTTCAGTCAATTACTATCATCCTGATCCTCTTTCTATTCTAATTATCTATGTCCTGTTTCAGTCAATTAATATCATCCTGATCCTCTGTCTATTCTAATTATCTATGTCCTGTTTCAGACAATTACTATCATCCTGATCCTCTGTCCATTCTGATTATCTATGTCCTGTTTCAGTCAATTACTATCATCCTGATCCTCTGTCTATTCTAAATAGCTATGTCCTGTTTCAGTCAATTACAATCATCCTGATCCTCTGTCTATTCTAATTATCTATGCCCTGTTTCAGTCAATTACTATCATCCTGATCCTCTGTCTATTCTAATTATCTATGCCCTGTTTCAGTCAATTACTATCATCCTGATCCTCTGTCCATTCTAATTATCTGTGTCCTGTTTCAGTCAATTACTATCATCCTGATCCTCTGTCTATTCTAATTATCAATGTCCTGTTTCAGTCAATTAATATCATCCTGATCCTCTGTCTATTCTAATTATCTATGTCCTGTTTCAGTCAATTACTATCATCCTGATCCTCTTTCTATTCTAATTATCTATGTCCTGTTTCAGTCAATTACTATCATCCTGATCCTCTTTCTATTCTAATTATCTATGTCCTGTTTCAGTCAATTACTATCATCCTGATCCTCTGTCTATTCTAATTATCAATGTCCTGTTTCTGACAATTAATATCATCCTGATCCTCTGTCCATTCTAATTATCTATGTCCTGTTTCAGTCAATTACTATCATCCTGATCCTCTGTCTATTCTAATTATCTATGTCCTGTTTCAGTCAATTACTGTCATCCTGATCCTCTGTCCATTCTAATTATCTATGTCCTGTTTCAGTCAATTACTATCATCCTGATCCTCTGTCCATTCTAATTATCTGTGTCCTGTTTCAGTCAATTACTATCATCCTGATCCTCTGTCTATTCTAATTATCAATGTCCTGTTTCAGTCAATTAATATCATCCTGATCCTCTGTCTATTCTAATTATCTATGTCCTGTTTCAGTCAATTACTATCATCCTGATCCTCTTTCTATTCTAATTATCTATGTCCTGTTTCAGTCAATTACTATCATCCTGATCCTCTGTCTATTCTAATTATCAATGTCCTGTTTCAGTCAATTACTATCATCCTGATCCTCTGTCTATTCTAATTATCTATGTCCTGTTTCAGTCAATTACTATCATCCTGATCCTCTGTCTATTCTAATTATCTATGTCCTGTTTCAGTCAATTACTATCATCCTGATCCTCTGTCCATTCTAATTATCTATGTCCTGTTTCAGTCAATTACTATCATCCTGATCCTCTGTCTATTCTAATTATCTATGTCCTGTTTCAGTCAATTACTATCATCCTGATCCTCTGTCCATTCTAATTATCTATGTCCTGTTTCAGTCAATTACTATCATCCTGATCCTCTGTCCATTCTAATTATCTATGTCCTGTTTCAGTCAATTACTATCATCCTGATCCTCTGTCTATTCTAATTATCTATGTCCTGTTTCAGTCAATTACTATCATCCTGATCCTCTGTCTATTCTAATTATCTATGTCCTGTTTCAGTCAATTACTATCATCCTGATCCTCTGTCCATTCTAATTATCTATGTCCTGTTTCAGTCAATTACTATCATCCTGATCCTCTGTCTATTCTAATTATCTATGTCCTGTTTCAGTCAATTACTATCATCCTGATCCTCTGTCTATTCTAATTATCAATGTCCTGTTTCTGACAATTAATATCATCCTGATCCTCTGAACATTCTAATTATCTACGTCCTGTTTCAGTCAATTAATATCATCCTGATCCTCTGTCTATTCTAATTATCTATGTCCTGTTTCAGTCAATTACTATCATCCTGATCCTCTGTCTATTCTAATTATCTATGTCCTGTTTCAGTCAATTACTATCATCCTGATCCTCTGTCTATTCTAATTATCTATGTCCTGTTTCAGTCAATTACTGTCATCCTGATCCTCTTTCTATTCTAATTATCTATGTCCTGTTTCAGTCAATTAATATCATCCTGATCCTCTGTCTATTCTAATTATCTATGTCCTGTTTCAGTCAATTACTATCATCCTGATCCTCTGTCTATTCTAATTATCTATGTCCTGTTTCAGTCAATTAATATCATCCTGATCCTCTGATCATTCTAATTATCTATGTCCTGTTTCAGTCAATTAATATCATCCTGATCCTCTTTCTATTCTAATTATCTATGTCCTGTTTCAGTCAATTACTATCATCCTGATCCTCTGTCTATTCTAATTATCTATGTCCTGTTTCAGTCAATTACTATCATCCTGATCCTCTGATCATTCTAATTATCTATGTCCTGTTTCAGTCAATTACTATCATCCTGATCCTCTTTCTATTCTAATTATCTATGTCCTGTTTCAGTCAATTACTATCATCCTGATCACCTGTCCATTCTAATTATCTATGTCCTGTTTCAGTCAATTAATATCAACCTGATCCTCTGATCATTCTAATTATCTATGTCCTGTTTCAGTCAATTACTATCATCCTGATCCTCTTTCTATTCTAATTATCTATGTCCTGTTTCAGTCAATTACTATCATCCTGATCATCTGTGCATTCTAATTATCTATGTCCTGTTTCAGTCAATTAATATCATCCTGATCCTCTGATCATTCTAATTATCTATGTCCTGTTTCAGTCAATTACTATCATCCTGATCCTCTTTCTATTCTAATTATCTATGTCCTGTTTCAGTCAATTACTATCATCCTGATCATCTGTCCATTCTAATTATCTATGTCCTGTTTCAGTCAATTAATATCATCCTGATCCTCTGATCATTCTAATTATCTATGTCCTGTTTCAGTCAATTACTATCATCCTGATCCTCTGTCTATTCTAATTATCTATGTCCTGTTTCAGTCAATTACTATCATCCTGATCCTCTGTCTATTCTAATTATCTATGTCCTGTTTCAGTCAATTACTATCATCCTGATCCTCTGTCTATTCTAATTATCTATGTCTTGTTTCAGTCAATTACTATCATCCTTATCCTCTGTCCATTCTAATTATCTATGTCCTGTTTCAGTCAATTACTATCATCCTGATCCTCTGTCTATTCTAATTATCTATGTCCTGTTTCAGTCAATTACTATCATCCTGATCCTCTGTCTATTCTAATTATCTGTGTCCTTTTTCAGTCAATTAATATCATCCTGATCCTCTGTCTAATCTAATTATCTATGTCCTGTTTCAGTCAATTACTATCATCCTGATCCTCTGTCTATTCTAATTATCTATGTCCTGTTTCAGTCAATTACTATCATCCTGATCCTCTGTCTATTCTAATTATCTATGTCCTGTTTCAGTCAATTACTATCATCCTGATCCTCTGTCCATTCTAATTATCTATGTCCTGTTTCAGTCAATTACTATCATCCTGATCCTCTGTCTATTCTAATTATCTATGTCCTGTTTCAGTCAATTACTATCATCCTGATCCTCTGTCCATTCTAATTATCTATGTCCTGTTTCAGTCAATTACTATCATCCTGATCCTCTGTCCATTCTAATTATCTATGTCCTGTTTCAGTCAATTACTATCATCCTGATCCTCTGTCTATTCTAATTATCTATGTCCTGTTTCAGTCAATTACTATCATCCTGATCCTCTGTCTATTCTAATTATCTATGTCCTGTTTCAGTCAATTACTATCATCCTGATCCTCTGTCCATTCTAATTATCTATGTCCTGTTTCAGTCAATTACTATCATCCTGATCCTCTGTCTATTCTAATTATCTATGTCCTGTTTCAGTCAATTACTATCATCCTGATCCTCTGTCTATTCTAATTATCTGTGTCCTTTTTCAGTCAATTAATATCATCCTGATCCTCTGTCTATTCTAATTATCTATGTCCTGTTTCAGTCAATTACTATCATCCTGATCCTCTGTCTATTCTAATTATCTATGTCCTGTTTCAGTCAATTACTATCATCCTGATCCTCTGTCTATTCTAATTATCTATGTCCTGTTTCAGTCAATTACTATCATCCTGATCCTCTTTCTATTCTAATTATCTATGTCCTGTTTCAGTCAATTACTATCATCCTGATCCTCTGTCTATTCTAATTATCAATGTCCTGTTTCTGACAATTAATATCATCCTGATCCTCTGAACATTCTAATTATCTACGTCCTGTTTCAGTCAATTACTGTCATCCTGATCCTCTGTCTATTCTAATTATCTGTGTCCTTTTTCAGTCAATTAATATCATCCTGATCCTCTGTCCATTCTAATTATCTATGTCCTGTTTCAGTCAATTACTATCATCCTGATCCTCTGTCTATTCTAATTATCTATGTCCTGTTTCAGTCAATTACTATCATCCTGATCCTCTGTCCATTCTAATTATCTATGTCCTGTTTCAGTCAATTACTATCATCCTGATCCTCTGTCTATTCTAATTATCTATGTCCTGTTTCAGTCAATTACTATCATCCTGATCCTCTGTCTATTCTAATTATCTATGTCCTGTTTCAGTCAATTACTATCATCCTGATCCTCTGTCCATTCTAATTATCTATGTCCTGTTTCAGTCAATTACTATCATCCTGATCCTCTGTCTATTCTAATTATCTATGTCCTGTTTCAGTCAATTACTATCATCCTGATCCTCTGTCTATTCTAATTATCTATGTCCTGTTTCAGTCAATTACTATCATCCTGATCCTCTGTCCTCTCTAATTATCTATGTCCTGTTTCAGTCAATTACTATCATCCTGATCCTCTGTCTATTCTAATTATCTATGTCCTGTTTCAGTCAATTACTATCATCCTGATCCTCTGTCTATTCTAATTATCTATGTCCTGTTTCAGTCAATTACTATCAACCTGATCCTCTGTCTATTCTAATTATCTATGTCCTGTTTCAGTCAATTAATATCATCCTGATCCTCTGATCATTCTAATTATCTATGTCCTGTTTCAGTCAATTACTATCATCCTGATCCTCTTTCTATTCTAATTATCTATGTCCTGTTTCAGTCAATTACTATCATCCTGATCCTCTGTCTATTCTAATTATCTATGTCCTGTTTCAGTCAATTACTATCATCCTGATCCTCTGATCATTCTAATTATCTATGTCCTGTTTCAGTCAATTACTATCATCCTGATCCTCTTTCTATTCTAATTATCTATGTCCTGTTTCAGTCAATTACTATCATCCTGATCATCTGTCCATTCTAATTATCTATGTCCTGTTTCAGTCAATTAATATCAACCTGATCCTCTGATCATTCTAATTATCTATGTCCTGTTTCAGTCAATTACTATCATCCTGATCCTCTTTCTATTCTAATTATCTATGTCCTGTTTCAGTCAATTACTATCATCCTGATCATCTGTCCATTCTAATTATCTATGTCCTGTTTCAGTCAATTAATATCATCCTGATCCTCTGATCATTCTAATTATCTATGTCCTGTTTCAGTCAATTACTATCATCCTGATCCTCTTTCTATTCTAATTATCTATGTCCTGTTTCAGTCAATTACTATCATCCTGATCATCTGTCCATTCTAATTATCTATGTCCTGTTTCAGTCAATTAATATCATCCTGATCCTCTGATCATTCTAATTATCTATGTCCTGTTTCAGTCAATTACTATCATCCTGATCCTCTGTCTATTCTAATTATCTATGTCCTGTTTCAGTCAATTACTATCATCCTGATCCTCTGTCTATTCTAATTATCTATGTCCTGTTTCAGTCAATTACTATCATCCTGATCCTCTGTCTATTCTAATTATCTATGTCCTGTTTCAGTCAATTACTATCATCCTTATCCTCTGTCCATTCTAATTATCTATGTCCTGTTTCAGTCAATTACTATCATCCTGATCCTCTGTCTATTCTAATTATCTATGTCCTGTTTCAGTCAATTACTATCATCCTGATCCTCTGTCTATTCTAATTATCTGTGTCCTTTTTCAGTCAATTAATATCATCCTGATCCTCTGTCTAATCTAATTATCTATGTCCTGTTTCAGTCAATTACTATCATCCTGATCCTCTGTCTATTCTAATTATCTATGTCCTGTTTCAGTCAATTACTATCATCCTGATCCTCTGTCTATTCTAATTATCTATGTCCTGTTTCAGTCAATTACTATCATCCTGATCCTCTGTCCATTCTAATTATCTATGTCCTGTTTCAGTCAATTACTATCATCCTGATCCTCTGTCTATTCTAATTATCTATGTCCTGTTTCAGTCAATTACTATCATCCTGATCCTCTGTCCATTCTAATTATCTATGTCCTGTTTCAGTCAATTACTATCATCCTGATCCTCTGTCCATTCTAATTATCTATGTCCTGTTTCAGTCAATTACTATCATCCTGATCCTCTGTCTATTCTAATTATCTATGTCCTGTTTCAGTCAATTACTATCATCCTGATCCTCTGTCTATTCTAATTATCTATGTCCTGTTTCAGTCAATTACTATCATCCTGATCCTCTGTCCATTCTAATTATCTATGTCCTGTTTCAGTCAATTACTATCATCCTGATCCTCTGTCTATTCTAATTATCTATGTCCTGTTTCAGTCAATTACTATCATCCTGATCCTCTGTCTATTCTAATTATCAATGTCCTGTTTCTGACAATTAATATCATCCTGATCCTCTGAACATTCTAATTATCTACGTCCTGTTTCAGTCAATTAATATCATCCTGATCCTCTGTCTATTCTAATTATCTATGTCCTGTTTCAGTCAATTACTATCATCCTGATCCTCTGTCTATTCTAATTATCTATGTCCTGTTTCAGTCAATTACTATCATCCTGATCCTCTGTCTATTCTAATTATCTATGTCCTGTTTCAGTCAATTACTGTCATCCTGATCCTCTTTCTATTCTAATTATCTATGTCCTGTTTCAGTCAATTAATATCATCCTGATCCTCTGTCTATTCTAATTATCTATGTCCTGTTTCAGTCAATTACTATCATCCTGATCCTCTGTCTATTCTAATTATCTATGTCCTGTTTCAGTCAATTACTATCATCCTGATCCTCTGTCTATTCTAATTATCTATGTCCTGTTTCAGTCAATTACTATCATCCTGATCCTCTGTCTATTCTAATTATCTATGTCCTGTTTCAGTCAATTACTATCATCCTGATCCTCTGTCTATTCTAATTATCTATGTCCTGTTTCAGTCAATTACTATCATCCTGATCCTCTGTCTATTCTAATTATCTATGTCCTGTTTCAGTCAATTACTATCATCCTGATCCTCTGTCTATTCTAATTATCTATGTCCTGTTTCAGTCAATTACTATCATCCTGATCCTCTTTCTATTCTAATTATCTATGTCCTGTTTCAGTCAATTAATATCATCCTGATCCTCTGTCTATTCTAATTATCTATGTCCTGTTTCAGACAATTACTATCATCCTGATCCTCTGTCCATTCTGATTATCTATGTCCTGTTTCAGTCAATTACTATCATCCTGATCCTCTGTCTATTCTAAATAGCTATGTCCTGTTTCAGTCAATTACAATCATCCTGATCCTCTGTCTATTCTAATTATCTATGCCCTGTTTCAGTCAATTACTATCATCCTGATCCTCTGTCTATTCTAATTATCTATGCCCTGTTTCAGTCAATTACTATCATCCTGATCCTCTGTCCATTCTAATTATCTGTGTCCTGTTTCAGTCAATTACTATCATCCTGATCCTCTGTCTATTCTAATTATCAATGTCCTGTTTCAGTCAATTAATATCATCCTGATCCTCTGTCTATTCTAATTATCTATGTCCTGTTTCAGTCAATTACTATCATCCTGATCCTCTTTCTATTCTAATTATCTATGTCCTGTTTCAGTCAATTACTATCATCCTGATCCTCTTTCTATTCTAATTATCTATGTCCTGTTTCAGTCAATTACTATCATCCTGATCCTCTGTCTATTCTAATTATCAATGTCCTGTTTCTGACAATTAATATCATCCTGATCCTCTGTCCATTCTAATTATCTATGTCCTGTTTCAGTCAATTACTATCATCCTGATCCTCTGTCTATTCTAATTATCTATGTCCTGTTTCAGTCAATTACTGTCATCCTGATCCTCTGTCCATTCTAATTATCTATGTCCTGTTTCAGTCAATTACTATCATCCTGATCCTCTGTCCATTCTAATTATCTGTGTCCTGTTTCAGTCAATTACTATCATCCTGATCCTCTGTCTATTCTAATTATCAATGTCCTGTTTCAGTCAATTAATATCATCCTGATCCTCTGTCTATTCTAATTATCTATGTCCTGTTTCAGTCAATTACTATCATCCTGATCCTCTTTCTATTCTAATTATCTATGTCCTGTTTCAGTCAATTACTATCATCCTGATCCTCTGTCTATTCTAATTATCAATGTCCTGTTTCAGTCAATTACTATCATCCTGATCCTCTGTCTATTCTAATTATCTATGTCCTGTTTCAGTCAATTACTATCATCCTGATCCTCTGTCTATTCTAATTATCTATGTCCTGTTTCAGTCAATTACTATCATCCTGATCCTCTGTCCATTCTAATTATCTATGTCCTGTTTCAGTCAATTACTATCATCCTGATCCTCTGTCTATTCTAATTATCTATGTCCTGTTTCAGTCAATTACTATCATCCTGATCCTCTGTCCATTCTAATTATCTATGTCCTGTTTCAGTCAATTACTATCATCCTGATCCTCTGTCCATTCTAATTATCTATGTCCTGTTTCAGTCAATTACTATCATCCTGATCCTCTGTCTATTCTAATTATCTATGTCCTGTTTCAGTCAATTACTATCATCCTGATCCTCTGTCTATTCTAATTATCTATGTCCTGTTTCAGTCAATTACTATCATCCTGATCCTCTGTCCATTCTAATTATCTATGTCCTGTTTCAGTCAATTACTATCATCCTGATCCTCTGTCTATTCTAATTATCTATGTCCTGTTTCAGTCAATTACTATCATCCTGATCCTCTGTCTATTCTAATTATCAATGTCCTGTTTCTGACAATTAATATCATCCTGATCCTCTGAACATTCTAATTATCTACGTCCTGTTTCAGTCAATTAATATCATCCTGATCCTCTGTCTATTCTAATTATCTATGTCCTGTTTCAGTCAATTACTATCATCCTGATCCTCTGTCTATTCTAATTATCTATGTCCTGTTTCAGTCAATTACTATCATCCTGATCCTCTGTCTATTCTAATTATCTATGTCCTGTTTCAGTCAATTACTGTCATCCTGATCCTCTTTCTATTCTAATTATCTATGTCCTGTTTCAGTCAATTAATATCATCCTGATCCTCTGTCTATTCTAATTATCTCTGTCCTGTTTCAGTCAATTACTATCATCCTGATCCTCTGTCTATTCTAATTATCTATGTCCTGTTTCAGTCAATTACTATCATCCTGATCCTCTGTCTATTCTAATTATCTATGTCCTGTTTCAGTCAATTACTATCATCCTGATCCTCTGTCTATTCTAATTATCTATGTCCTGTTTCAGTCAATTACTATCATCCTGATCCTCTGTCTATTCTAATTATCTATGTCCTGTTTCAGTCAATTACTATCATCCTGATCCTCTGTCTATTCTAATTATCTATGTCCTGTTTCAGTCAATTACTATCATCCTGATCCTCTGTCTATTCTAATTATCTATGTCCTGTTTCAGTCAATTACTATCATCCTGATCCTCTTTCTATTCTAATTATCTATGTCCTGTTTCAGTCAATTAATATCATCCTGATCCTCTGTCTATTCTAATTATCTATGTCCTGTTTCAGACAATTACTATCATCCTGATCCTCTGTCCATTCTGATTATCTATGTCCTGTTTCAGTCAATTACTATCATCCTGATCCTCTGTCTATTCTAAATAGCTATGTCCTGTTTCAGTCAATTACTATCATCCTGATCCTCTGTCTATTCTAATTATCTATGCCCTGTTTCAGTCAATTACTATCATCCTGATCCTCTGTCTATTCTAATTATCTATGCCCTGTTTCAGTCAATTACTATCATCCTGATCCTCTGTCCATTCTAATTATCTGCGTCCTGTTTCAGTCAATTACTATCATCCTGATCCTCTGTCTATTCTAATTATCAATGTCCTGTTTCAGTCAATTAATATCATCCTGATCCTCTGTCTATTCTAATTATCTATGTCCTGTTTCAGTCAATTACTATCATCCTGATCCTCTTTCTATTCTAATTATCTATGTCCTGTTTCAGTCAATTACTATCATCCTGATCCTCTTTCTATTCTAATTATCTATGTCCTGTTTCAGTCAATTACTATCATCCTGATCCTCTGTCTATTCTAATTATCAATGTCCTGTTTCTGACAATTAATATCATCCTGATCCTCTGTCCATTCTAATTATCTATGTCCTGTTTCAGTCAATTACTATCATCCTGATCCTCTGTCTATTCTAATTATCTATGTCCTGTTTCAGTCAATTACTGTCATCCTGATCCTCTGTCCATTCTAATTATCTATGTCCTGTTTCAGTCAATTACTATCATCCTGATCCTCTGTCCATTCTAATTATCTGTGTCCTGTTTCAGTCAATTACTATCATCCTGATCCTCTGTCTATTCTAATTATCAATGTCCTGTTTCAGTCAATTAATATCATCCTGATCCTCTGTCTATTCTAATTATCTATGTCCTGTTTCAGTCAATTACTATCATCCTGATCCTCTTTCTATTCTAATTATCTATGTCCTGTTTCAGTCAATTACTATCATCCTGATCCTCTTTCTATTCTAATTATCTATGTCCTGTTTCAGTCAATTACTATCATCCTGATCCTCTGTCTATTCTAATTATCAATGTCCTGTTTCTGACAATTAATATCATCCTGATCCTCTGTCCATTCTAATTATCTATGTCCTGTTTCAGTCAATTACTATCATCCTGATCCTCTGTCTATTCTAATTATCTATGTCCTGTTTCAGTCAATTACTGTCATCCTGATCCTCTGTCCATTCTAATTATCTATGTCCTGTTTCAGTCAATTACTATCATCCTGATCCTCTGTCCATTCTAATTATCTATGTCCTGTTTCAGTCAATTACTATCATCCTGATCCTCTGTCCATTCTAATTATCTATGTCCTGTTTCAGTCAATTAATATCATCCTGATCCTCTGTCTATTCTAATTATCTATGTCCTGTTTCAGTCAATTACTATCATCCTGATCCTCTGTCCATTCTAATTATCTATGTCCTGTTTCAGTCAATTACTATGATCCTGATCCTCTGTCTATTCTAATTATCTATGTCCTGTTTCAGTCAATTACTATCATCCTGATCCTCTGTCTATTCTAATTATCTATGTCCAGTTTCAGTCAATTACTATCATCCTGATCCTCTGTCCATTCTAATTATCTAAGTCCTGTTTCAGTCAATTACTATCATCCTGATCCTCTGTCTATTCTAATTATCTATGTCCTGTTTCAGTCAATTAATATCATCCTGATCCTCTGTCTAATCTAATTATCTATGTCCTGTTTCAGTCAATTAATATCATCCTGATCCTCTGTCCATTCTAATTATCTATGTCCTGTTTCAGTCAATTACTATCATCCTGATTCTCTGCCTATTCTAATTATCTATGTCCTGTTTCAGTCAATTACTATCATCCTGATCCTCTGTCTATTCTAATTATCTATGTCCTGTTTCAGTCAATTACTATCATCCTGATCCTCTGTCCATTCTAATTATCTATGTCCTGTTTCAGTCAATTACTATCATCCTGATCCTCTGTCTATTCTAATTATCTATGTCCTGTTTCAGTCAATTACTATCATCCTGATCCTCTGTCCATTCTATTTATCTATGTCCTTTTTCAGTCAATTACTATCATCCTGATCCTCTGTCCATTCTAATTATCTATGTCCTGTTTCAGTCAATTACTATCATCCTGATCCTCTGCCCATTCTAATTATCTATGTCCTGTTTCAGTCAATTACTATCATCCTGATCCTCTGTCTATTCTAATTATCTATGTCCTGTTTCAGTCAATTAATATCATCCTGATCCTCTGTCTAATCTAATTATCTATGTCCTGTTTCAGTCAATTAATATCATCCTGATCCTCTGTCCATTCTAATTATCTATGTCCTGTTTCAGTCAATTACTATCATCCTGATCCTCTGTCCATTCTAATTATCTATGTCCTGTTTCAGTCAATTACTATCATCCTGATTCTCTGTCTATTCTAATTATCTATGTCCTGTTTCAGTCAATTACTATCATCCTGATCCTCTGTCTATTCTAATTATCTATGTCCTGTTTCAGTCAATTACGATCATCCTGATCCTCTGTCCATTCTAATTATCTATGTCCTGTTACAGTCAATTACTATCATCCTGATCCTCTGTCTATTCTAATTATCTATGTCCTGTTTCAGTCAATTACTATCATCCTGATCCTCTGTCCATTCTATTTATCTATGTCCTTTTTCAGTCAATTACTATCATCCTGATCCTCTGTCCATTCTAATTATCTATGTCCTGTTTCAGTCAATTACTATCATCCTGATCCTCTGTCCATTCTAATTATCTATGTCCTGTTTCAGTCAATTACTATCATCCTGATCCTCTGTCCATTCTAATTATCTATGTCCTTTTTCAGTCAATTACTATCATCCTGATCCTCTGTCCATTCTAATTAGCTATGTCCTGTTTCAGTCAATTACTATCATCCTGATCCTCTGTCTATTCTAATTATCTATGTCCTGTTTCAGTCAATTACCATCATCCTGATCCTCTGTCTATTCTAATTATCTATGTCCTGTTTCAGTCAATTACTATCATCCTGATCCTCTGTCCATTCTAATTATCTATGTCCTTTTTCAGTCAATTACTATCATCCTGATCCTTTGTCCATTCTAATTATCTATGTCCTGTTTCAGTCAATTACTATCATCCTGATCCTCTGTCCATTCTAATTGTCTATGTCCTGTTTCAGTCAATTACTATCATCCTGATCCTCTGTCTATTCTAATTATCTATGTCCTGTTTCAGTCAATTACTGTCATCCTGATCCTCTGTCTATTCTAATTATCTATGTCCTGTTTCAGTCAATTAATATCATCCTGATCCTCTGTCCATTCTAATTATCTATGTCCTGTTTCAGTCAATTACTATCATCCTGATCCTCTGTCTATTCTAATTATCTATGTCCTGTTTCAGTCAATTACTATCATCCTGATCCTCTGTCCATTCTAATTATCTATGTCCTGTTTCAGTCAATTACTATCATCCTGATCCTCTGTCTATTCTAATTATCTATGTCCTGTTTCAGTCAATTACTATCATCCTGATCCTCTGTCTATTCTAATTATCTGTGTCATGTTTCAGTCAATTACTATCATCCTGATCCTCTGTCTATTCTAATTATCTATGTCCTGTTTCAGTCAATTACTATCATCCTGATCCTCTGTCCATTCTAATTATCTATGTCCTGTTTCAGTCAATTACTATCATCCTGATCCTCTGAACATTCTAATTATCTATGTCCTGTTTCAGTCAATTTCTATCATCCTGATCCTCTGTCTATTCTAATTATCTATGTCCTGTTTCAGTCAATTACTGTCATCCTGATCCTCTGTCTATTCTAATTATCTATGTCCTGTTTCAGTCAATTACTATCATCCTGATCCTCTGTCTATTCTAATTATCTATGTCCTGTTTCAGTCAATTAATATCATCCTGATCCTCTGTCTATTCTAATTATCTATGTCCTGTTTCAGTCAATTACTATCATCCTGATCCTCTGTCCATTCTAATTATCTATGTCCTGTTTCAGTCAATTACTATCATCCTGATCCTCTGTCCATTCTAATTATCTATGTCCTTTTTCAGTCAATTACTATCATCCTGATCCTCTGTCTATTCTAATTATCTATGTCCTGTTTCAGTCAATTACTATCATCCTGATCCTCTGTCTGTTCTAATTATCTATGTCCTGTTTCAGTCAATTACTATCATCCTGATCCTCTGTCTATTCTAATTATCTATGTCCTGTTTCAGTCAATTACTATCATCCTGATCCTCTGTCTATTCTAATTATCTATGTCCTGTTTCAGTCAATTACTATCATCCTGATCCTCTGTCTATTCTAATTATCTATGTCCTTTTCCAGTCAATTACTATCATCCTGATCATCTGTCTATTCTAATTATCAATGTCCTGTTTCAGTCAATTACTATCATCCTGATCCTCTGTCCATTCTAATTATCTATGTCCTTTTTCAGTCAATTACTATCATCCTGATCCTCTGTCTATTCTAATTATCTATGTCCTGTTTCAGTCAATTTCTATCATCCTGATCCTCTGTCTGTTCTAATTATCAATGTCCTGTTTCAGTCAATTACTATCATCCTGATCCTCTGTCTATTCTAATTATCTATGTCCTGTTTCAGTCAATTACTATCATCCTGATCCTCTGTCCATTCTAATTATCTATGTCCTTTTTCAGTCAATTAATATCATCCTGATACTCTGTC
Source organism: Heterodontus francisci (assembly GCF_036365525.1). Lineage (NCBI taxonomy): Eukaryota > Metazoa > Chordata > Chondrichthyes > Heterodontiformes > Heterodontidae > Heterodontus > Heterodontus francisci. Next base: position 1,461,791 of record NW_027141814.1, on the reverse strand, counting down.
TATTCTAATTATCTATGTCCTGTTTCAGTCAATTACTATCATCCTCATCCTCTGTCTATTCTAATTATCTATGTCCTGTTTCAGTCAATTACTATCATCCTGATCCTCTGTCTATTCTAATTATCTATGTCCTTTTTCAGTCAATTACTATCATCCTGATCATCTGTCTATTCTAATTATCAATGTCCTGTTTCAGTCAATTACTATCATCCTGATCCTCTGTCCATTCTAATTATCTATGTCCTGTTTCAGTCAATTACTATCATCCTGATCCTCTGAACATTCTAATTATCTATGTCCTGTTTCAGTCAATTACTATCATCCTGATCCTCTGTCTATTCTAATTATCTATGTCCTTTTTCAGTCAATTAATATCATCCTGATCCTCTGTCTATTCTAATTATCTATGTCCTGTTTCAGTCAATTACTATCATCCTGATCCTCTGTCTATTCTAATTATCTATGTCCTGTTTCAGTCAATTACTATCATCCTGATCCTCTGTCTATTCTAATTATCTATGTCCTGTTTCAGTCAATTACTATCATCCTGATCCTCTGTCTATTCTAATTATCTATGTCCTGTTTCAGTCAATTACTATCATCCTGATCCTCTGTCCATTCTAATTATCTATGACCTTTTTCAGTCAATTACTATCATCCTGATCCTCTGTCCATTCTAATTATCTATGTCCTGTTTCAGTCAATTACTATCATCCTGATCCTCTGTCCATTCTAATTATCTATGTCCTGTTTCAGTCAATTACTATCATCCTGATCCTCTGTCCATTCTAATTATCTGTGTCCTTTTTCAGTCAATTAATATCATCCTGATCCTCTGTCTATTCTAATTATCTATGTCCTGTTTCAGTCAATTACTATCATCCTGATCCTCTGTCCATTCTAATTATCTATGTCCTGTTTCAGTCAATTACTATCATCCTGATCCTCTGCCTATTCTAATTATCAATGTCCTGTTTCAGTCAATTACTATCATCCTGATCCTCTGTCTATTCTAATTATCTATGTCCTGTTTCAGTCAATTACTATCATCCTGATCCTCTGAACATTCTAATTATCTATGTCCTGTTTCAGTCAATTACTATCATCCTGATCCTCTGAACATTCTAATTATCTATGTCCTGTTTCAGTCAATTACTATCATCCTGATCCTCTGTCTATTCTAATTATCTATGTCCTGTTTCAGTCAATTACTATCATCCTGATCCTCTGTCCATTCTAATTATCTATGTCCTTTTTCAGTCAATTAATATCATCCTGATCCTCTGTCCATTCTAATTATCTATGTCCTGTTTCAGTCAATTACTATCATCCTGAACCTCTGTCTATTCTAATTATCTATGTCCTGTTTCAGTCAATTACTATCATCCTGATCCTCTGACCATTCTGATTATCTATGTCCTGTTTCAGTCAATTACTATCATCCTGATCCTCTGTCTATTCTAATTATCTGTGTCATGTTTCAGTCAATTACTATCATCCTGATCCTCTGTCTATTCTAATTATCTATGACCTGTTTCAGTCAATTACTATCATCCTGATCCTCTGTCTATTCTAATTATCTGTGTCATGTTTCAGTCAATTACTATCATCCTGATCCTCTCTCTATTCTAATTATCTATGACCTGTTTCAGTCAATTACTATCATCCTGATCCTCTGTCTATTCTAATTATCTGTGTCATGTTTCAGTCAATTACTATCATCCTGATCCTCTGTCCATTCTAATTATCTATGTCCTGTTTCAGTCAATTACTATCATCCTGATCCTCTGTCTATTCTAATTATCTATGTCCTGTTTCAGTCAATTACTATCATCCTGATCCTCTGTCCATTCTAATTATCTGTGTCCTTTTTCAGTCAATTAATATCATCCTGATCCTCTGTCCATTCTAATTATCTATGTCCTGTTTCAGTCAATTACTATCATCCTGATCCTCTGTCCATTCTAATTATCTGCGTCCTTTTTCAGTCAATTAATATCATCCTGATCCTCTGTCCATTCTAATTATCTATGTCCTGTTTCAGTCAATTACTATCATCCTGATCCTCTGTCCATTCTAATTATCTATGTCCTGTTTCAGTCAATTACTATCATCCTGATCCTCTGTCTATTCTAATTATCTGTGTCATGTTTCAGTCAATTACTATCATCCTGATCCTCTGTCTATTCTAATTATCTATGTCCTGTTTCAGTCAATTACTATCATCCTGATCCTCTGTCTATTCTAATTATCTATGTCCTGTTTCAGTCAATTACTATCATCCTGATCCTCTGTCTATTCTAATTATCTATGTCCTGTTTCAGTCAATTACTATCATCCTGATCCTCTGTCTATTCTAATTATCTATGTCCTTTTTCAGTCAATTACTATCATCCTGATCCTCTGTCTATTCTAATTATCTATGTTTTGTTTCAGTCAATTACTATCATCCTGATCCTCTGTCCATTCTAATTATCTATGTCCTGTTTCAGTCAATTACTATCATCCTGATCCTCTGTCCATTCTAATTATCTATGTCCTTTTTCAGTCAATTACTATCATCCTGATCCTCTGTCTATTCTAATTATCTATGTCCTGTTTCAGTCAATTACTATCATCCTGATCCTCTGTCCATTCTAATTATCTATGTCCTGTTTCAGTCAATTACTATCATCCTGATCCTCTGTCCATTCTAATTATCTATGTCCTTCTTCAGTCAATTACTATCATCCTGATCCTCTGTCTATTCTAATTATCTATGTCCTGTTTCAGTCAATTACTATCATCCTGATCCTCTGTCCATTCTAATTATCTATGTCCTGTTTCAGTCAATTACTATCATCCTGATCCTCTGTCCATTCTAATTATCTACGTCCTTTTTCAGTCAATTACTATCATCCTGATCCTCTGTCTATTCTAATTATCTATGTCCTGTTTCAGTCAATTACTATCATCCTGATCCTCTGTCTATTCTAATTATCTATGTCCTTTTTCAGTCAATTACTATCATCCTGATCCTCTGTCTATTCTAATTATCTATGTCCTGTTTCAGTCAATTACTAGTATCCTGATCCTCTGTCCATTCTAATTATCTATGTCCTTTTTCAGTCAATTACTATCATCCTGATCCTCTGTCTATTCTAATTATCTATGTCCTGTTTCAGTCAATTACTATCATCCTGATCCTCTGTCCATTCTAATTATCTATGTCCTGTTTCAGACAATTACTATCATCCTGATCCTCTGTCTATTCTAATTATCAATGTCCTGTTTCAGTCAATTACTATCATCCTGATCCTCTGTCTATTCTAATTATCTATGTCCTGTTTCAGTCAATTACTATCATCCTGATCCTCTGTCTATTCTAATTATCTGTGTCCTGTTTCAGTCAATTACTATCATCCTGATCCTCTGTCTATTCCAATTATCTATGTCCTTTTTCAGTCAATTAATATCATCCTGATCCTCTGTCTATTCTAATGATCTATGTCCTTTTTCAGTCAATTAATATCATCCTGATCCTCTGTCTATTCTAATTATCTATGTCCTGTTTCAGTCAATTACTATCATCCTGATCCTCTGTCCATTCTAATTATCTGTGTCCTGTTTCAGTCAATTACTATCATCCTGATCCTCTGTCTATTCTAATTATCTATGTCCTTTTTCAGTCAATTAATATCATCCTGATCCTGTGTCTATTCTAATTATCTATGTCCTGTTTCAGTCAATTACTATCATCCTGATCCTCTGTCTATTCTAATTATCTGTGTCCTGTTTCAGTCAATTACTATCATCCTGATCCTCTGTCTATTCTAATTATCTATGTCCTGTTTCAGTCAATTACTATCATCCTGATCCTCTGTCCATTCTAATTATCTGTGTCCTGTTTCAGTCAATTACTATCATCCTGATCCTCTGTCCATTCTAATTATC